>NW_022109767.1:16763137-16784403 GCF_000313985.2 Echinops telfairi
TAGACTCCACCCCTTCACTTGTAATCTTCTCAAATTGACAACAGATTATATATCTACCACAATAAGTATTTGTTAAATCCATGAGATTAATTAGTTACTTAATCACTTGGCATAATTTCAGCTCTCAGAAGGGAAACATTACCCAAATAAGCAGTAAATTTAAAATTAATTGGTTTGACTCCTTTTTTTAATCTTGCACAGTAAATGGTACAAAAATTTCCCTGTATACATACAGCATTGATTTACTACATAGGTTTCCGATTGCTTTCCTAACAAATTATCATAAATTTAGTGAAATGAAACACAGAAACATTATTCTCTTTCTGCTCCAGGAGTCGAACATCTGAAATGAGTCTTCTATGAATAAAAGTAAGATGGAAACAGGGCTGGTTCTTGCTTGAGGTTTCAGAAAAGAAAGACTTTGTCTCTCCATTTACCAGCTTCCTCCCTCATGTCCCCTGTCCTCACATCCCTTCAAACACTTGTTTTCCTCTACATGTGTCCTCTTACTGACTATAATCTACCTCCCTCCTTCTTTATAAAGACCCACACGGAGCCACACAAGAAAATTTCCCCATTTTAAGATTTATCACTTAATTACAACTACAAAGTACACTTTACCACGTAAGGCAGTGGTTCTTAACCCTCCTAATGCCACGACCCTTTAATACAGTTCCTCATGCTGTGGTGACACCCGTCCCCAGCCATAAAATTATTTTTGTTGCTACTTCATAACTGTAATTTTGCTACTGTTATGAATCGGGCGAGCCCTATGAAAGGGTTGTTCGACCCTCAAAGGGGTCGCGATTCATAGGTTGAGAACCGCTGATGTAAGGTAACATGTTCACATGTTCCAAGGACATGGGAGCCATTTGTCAGCCTATCACAGCAAAAATTGGTAGCCCACATACAGAAAAATCTGTTGAATTTTCTCTCTTTGAAGGGAGAAAAATGTTATTTATTCTAAATAAAGTCCTTTCTGCAACAGAGTTTCAAATGACTGAAAAAAATTAGTTTGGCTGCTCAAAAGATTTTTTTATTATAATCATTTGCAAATCTCATGAAGCTTTGTTATTGTCTCCTCCATTCTGAGTGCACAGCTGTCCCCGCAATGACATGCTTGAGTTAGAGGGTATAGAAATCACTTGTAGGAAGCTATCCTGATTTGTTTTTGGTATTTATGACAAGACTTTTTTTTCTTGACTGTATCTTGTGCAGTGATTAGGTGCCATAAATTAGCTTCATTTTTCTAACTTACTAAAGGAACTCTCCTAGACCACTCTAGAATAATTATTATTTATCCAAATGCACAATCATGCATGTATGTGCACATAGACACATACATACTTCAATACAGATGCCATCTAATTTTCAAATTTAAATGCAAATTTAGGAAATATTAGGATTTCCCACCCCTCCACAACCACGTTACAAACTAGCCCTTTGTTAATGAACCATTTGGTCACTTAATGACCATTTTAAAATTGAATTCAGTGTAGCCATCTTTAACATGTAAAGCATCCAATTATGCAATTTTATATGTGAAAATCATTATTGATAGTTGTTTAAATTATACAATCTATCACAAATTTTACCACAGCTTTTAGTACAAAGCTCTAATTTGAGTCTTTCTCACCAAAACGATAGTAGGAAATGAAAATGAAAATTGTGAAGCATGACTATAAAGTCACAAAATTGACTATATTTCACTCGAACATCTGCCTCCTTATTTTACAAATGTATTTTGTATACTCAGAGAGATTATCACAAAGAACAATTCTAGCACATATCCACATACTGTATAAACCAAGACTGACAAGCATTTTTACATATACAGATATTAAATCATTCTTATAAATTCATTCTATGTTTACATACTGATTAAGGACAAGAGAGACTGAATATTTAAAATAAAACAGCAACAATGAATGTCAGAGGCACTGAATGCATTGATTTTATTACGATGGGTAAGGTTTTGTGCTAACTTGACTAGTCCCGAATCCTCAGGGGTTTGGCTGTCAAGACTTCGTACCCATGGGGCATGAGGAGATTTCCAATATATGTGGATACTGTAGAAAGCTTGCTTGCTTTTTGTTGGGTCTGGCTATTTCATGCGGCTCATTGTCTGACCTCCAGGTCTTTGGACTTGAACTGATAGTACAAGCTTGCTGTTCACTTTTATTTTTTTCATGTGCATATGTGGTAACTAAAAAATATCATGGCTTGGGTCCATGGCATCTAAATCCTCAAAGGGACATTTTTACTTTTGAACCCTTTAAAGAGTTGTTTTGCAACAGGTTTGCTGAATGCACGACATCGTTTGATTGTGTGGCTGTTACTCCTATGGGCACGGATTGTGGATGCGAGTAAAATGAAATCATTGATAATCAATAATTTCTCTATTTTTCATATTTTTATTGATCCAGGTGTGAAGATTTTTGTTTCCTTTATCAGTGAGTGTTTCAAGTTCTCTACACTTTTTGCAAGCAAGGTTGTACCACAGTTGGTAATGAGTCATCCGCAAATCCTGATGATAGGAACTTCATAGCATTTAGTTAGTTTCTCTGATTATATTCTCAACATACAGATTGAATAATATGGTGAAAAGATGTAACCCTGATATATAACTTTGCTGATATTAAACCATATAGTATCTCTTTATTTGGCTCAAACAACTGCCTCTTGGTCTATTTAGTTTCCACATGAGCACAATTAAGTGTTCTGGAATTCCCATTCTTTGCAATATTTTCCATAAATTGCTTTGATCTATAGAGTCAAATATCTTTGCATAGTAAATAAAATAAAGCTAAACATCTTTTCGTATGCTCTTCTTTTAGGCAAAACCAGAAGTCAAGAATTTCTAGAAGTTCCCTTGTCTATGCACTGTTATAACTATTTCGAACTTATCTTCAGCAAAAGTTGATGTGTGTGTGATTTTAATGAGGGTGTTTATTGCTTCCAATTGGTTGGCCAGGTTTCTTGGCACTGAGCACTAATGACATTGAATACCCTTACTGAACCACATCTCAATTCATGAATCTCATTTTCCTAATGCCTTCAGTAAAGATTAAGCATCTTCCTTCTATATCATTGGTTTTTGATACTGTTCTACTTTTAAAAATGTTTAAAAGTAAACCATTGTTTTTGGTACAGTGACCCTGCATTCCTTCCATCTTCTCTTGATGTTTTTTTCATCATTCAATATTATGCTCATAGAAGTCTTCAATATTGCAAGCTGAAGCTTGATTTTTTTTTTTCAATTAATTTAGTTTCAGAGGCGGTGCATGTGTTCTTCTTGTTTCGGTCTCTAACTCTTGATCTTTGCAGATCTCATTATAATACATTACTTTGTCTACCTAAGCTGCCTTTTGAAATATTCTCTTCAGCTCTTTAATTCATTATTTCTTCCACTTGCTATACCTACTCTATGTTCAAAAGAAGTTTCAGAGTTTCTTCTGATACCTCCTTTGGTCTTTTTCGTTCTGAATTTTGAAAATCTTTTTATCATTAATAATATTCTTAAACTCATCTCACAACTCCTCCGGCAGTCATTCATGTTAAATATGAAAATCTATTCTTGCTATGGCCCCTAAATTCAAATAGGAAATACTTGTGATCCTACTTTGGCTCTCTTGCGCTTTTAAATGTTTTCTTCAACTTCAGCTTCTACTTGCATACGTCGTCTATTCTGTAGTTGGCCCTGGCTTTGTTCTGAGTGATGATACTGATCTTCTCTATCATCTCTTTACACAGGTATAGTAATTAGATTCCTGTGTATTCCACCCAGCAAGACCCCCATGTATAGTTACCATTTATTTTGCTGAAAAGGGTATTTGCAATGAATAAATTGCTGGTCTTGCAAAATTCTGTCTTACAATCTCCAGTGACATTTACATCATTGGCCTTCCTCTGAGTTTCACACATCTCAACAATGAAGTGAAAGCCCTTGCAGTCTCTCAGAAAAGTGCAGCTAGCTCTGCAGATTATGCCAATATCTAAGGATCAAAATCATATACCCATTCAATTGTTCCTACAGTTTACAAATTAGCTTTGTAGTTCTTTCTCACAGATCCAACCAATAGTTCTGCAAGTAAATCAAACCAGGCAGTTACTCTATGGTATTTCCAATGATGGGGTCACAAAGAAAGCCCCATTGGAATAGACCTCAACTGCACCTATGTTTTTGAGAAATATCTATAATTTTCTTTTTTAGCAATGCTGTGGTAGTGAGATGATATTGTGTTAATTAGACACTCCTGGCTAACGGTTGTGTCAGGCCTGTCCCTCAGGTCACAGCCTGATGCTGTCTCCTTTGGGGCGTGGCCTTTTCATATGGTGGGCCCTTTCTCCCCACTCATCTTCCTGCTTGATGGCCACACTGAGAGCTGCTGGCGCCTTGCCATGTTTCCAGCAACCTTGGATTCACTCAACTGCACCCACTGGCCTATGATCTTCCTGCATTCTGCACCATTGCATGGGGCTATATGAGTCTGAAAATAGACTTATGGACTAGGAACAGTCTTAAAGACTTGAGTTGGGGAGGTTCTTAAATATAGTGTCTAGTTAAGACTCACCCGCCTGGAGATCCTGCTGCCAGACCAGAAAATTGGGAGGTAAGGTGAAGGAAACTGGGACGTGGAGTACTGAAATTAGAACTAGGTTACTAGGGTCTGTGCTGAACCCCTTTTGGGTGATTTCCACTCACAAAGCAAAGCAAGAACACACTACATCACTCTAGGTTTGGAGAGCTGGACTTGCGGGGTCCAAATGAAGAGCTACCCCCACCCTTTTGCAGTGAGTAGCGATTTCCCCAGGCTGACACCCTAAAGGGGACATAATCCCAGACATGAGGAGAACCCCACACCAGAGCTCTCCCCGCTGATAGCTGCCTTGAACTCATAGCCTGTGGAGTGGGAGTGGAGGGTAGCCATAATTTGGAGTAGAAGAAAAAGCAGAAATTTAGCTGAGGCAGATCATGGTGTGGGAGAAAATAGGCAGATAATCATAGTCTGCTCTACACATCAGACAAGATCACATAAGAGACAATTAAAAAGGTAGTACCCTTTATAATAGACAAGCCCAAACTGAAATATCTAGGGATATACTTGACTAAAACAGTGAAAGATGTGTACGAGGAAAATTATAAAACAATATAACAAGAAACCAAGAGTGACCTCAACAAATGGAAGAACATCCCATGCTCGTTGATTGGAAGACTCAATATAGTTAAGTCATTTCTGCTCAAGGCACTATATAAATTCAATGCTATCCCAATATGGATACCATTAACCTACATCAAAGAATTGGAAAAACTGATTACCAACTTCATATGGAGGGGGAAGAAGCCCAGAATTAGCAGAGAACTCCTGAAGAAGAAGGACAAAGTGGGAGGGCTTGCTCTACCTGACTTTAGCATGTATTATATGGCCACAGTAGTCAAAACAGTGTGGTATTGGTATAACGACAGATATTCAGACCAATGGAAAAGAGCTGAAGACCTAGAAATAAAATCATTGGCATACAGACAACTGATTGCTGATAAGGGTCCAAAAAAATATCAAATGGGAAGTGGATGCACTCTTCAATAAATGGTGCTGGAAAAAATGGATATCTACCTGCAGAAAAATGAAACAAGACCCTTATCTCATTCCATGAACAAGAATAAACTCAAGGTGGATCACAGATCTTGAGGTAAAATCCCAAACAATTAGGGCCATTAATGAGGGAATTGGGACAAACCTGAGAACCTTAACACAGGGAATGCATAGGTGATCAGAAATAGGGAAGGATACAAATACAGAGGAGTCACAAATTGACAAGTGATATACTGAAGATAAAATGCCTGTGTACATCGAAAGAATTCACCAAGAGTGTAATAAGAGAGCCCACCAACTGGGCAAACATCTTTAGCAATGATACATCAGACAAAGGCCTTATTACTAAAATCTACCATAATTTGCAAGCTTACAATAAGAGAAAAACTAACTGCCCACTGAGGAAGTGGGCAAAGGACCTGAACAGAGGTTTCACAGGGCCAGATGGCCAATGAACATATGAGAAAATGTTCCAGATCTCTAGCCATAAGAGAAATGCAAATTAAAACAACTATGAGATACCACCAAACACTGTCAAAGATAGCCCAATTCAAAAAATCAGAAAGCAATAAGTGTTGGAGGGGCTGTGGTGGGACAGGAACTCTCATCCACTGCTGGTGGACCTGTAGGTATGTACAGGTAGCTAATATATAAAACAGATGGCAATTGAGCTACCATATGTCCCAGCAATCCCCCTGCTGGACAGATACCCAAAAGAGGCAAGAAACAAACCACGGCCAGACATCTGTGCTTCAATGTTCATCACGGCCCAGTTCACAGTTGCAAGGAATTGGAAACAACCTAAATGTCCATGAACAGACAAATGGATTAAAAAACTGTGGTACATACCTGCAGTGGAATACTATGCATTGCTAAAAAGCAATGATAAAAGCATGAAGCATATTGCCGCATGGGAAGAACTGGAGGAAATTAATGCTAAGTGAAGTAAGCCAAGCGCAAAAGGAGAAGTACAATGTGAGTCCGCTGAAGTAAGTTTAAAAAAAATGCAAAAGGGTCACAGGGAGGAAGATACTGTATACGAACACTCCTGGTGTGAGGTCCAGGTAGTATGACAGGTGCCAGACCAAATCCAGGGGTACATATGGTAGCCAATTAAAAATGGAGGGGAGAGGTAAGGGGGAAAATATGATAGAAATGTGTAGCACGGGAACAGGGCATTAACCCACCCAATGGGGAGGGTATTGTTTATATCTCCACAGAGAAAGAGGGACCAGACTTAAACCCGGTGTTCCAGGATGCAAATGCAGTGTGCTGGCATGGAGAGGGGAGCCAGTGGATGGATCTGAGGGCCTGGCTCTAATCTGAGCTACGTGGACAACCGCCCCTCCCACCAGAAGAATTTACTTTAGAGGACAGCACTGAAGCTGCAGCTCGGGGAGAGGGACGTGTCTGATCAGAGCACACGGGAGCAAATGAAGGGTGAGGAAGAGAGTGGAGTGCATCCTGGGCCACCAAGCCTTGAAGACGATATCCCTGCTCAGAACAGCCAATGCACAGAGTGGACTGTATGGCTGGTTCCACTATGAGACGTGATGTCTCTTGCTGACCCATGGCCCTCTGGGGGACAACAATGGAGACATAGTGTCAGGACTAGCCCGATCTGACCCCACCACACCGAGGAAAATCACTATGGGCATGCAGTAGAGCAGTGGGGAGCAGAGCAGGGAGCTCCTGAGGGAGTGCAAAGGATAGACTTTGGGGCCAGAGCATGGCACCCCATTGGACTCGACTGGAGGACACTCCTAGAGAACAACAAACAGACCTTGAACTATCTATTGATCTATCTATCTATCTATCTATTTATCTATGATAATTGGGTTTCTTTGTTGCTGTTTTCATTGTGTTCTCTTTTGTCACTTTGTCTTGCTATGCCTTGTTTTTTGTGCATATTATTATCTCTGCAGGTCTATCTAGATAAGATAGGCTGGATGAACAGTCTGGAGGAGAAAACAAGGGGACTGATGGTTCCTGGGGGACACAGGAAAGGGGGAGGTGGGGGAAAGGAGGTGGTGTTGACCAACCCAGGGACAAGGGAACAGCAAGTGATCCAAAATCAGTGGCAAGGAGGGTGTGAGAGGCCTGGTAGGGATTCATCAAGGGCAATGTAACTGAGAGAAATTACTGAAACCCAAATGAAAGCCAGCCATGATAATGGGACAAGAGGAAAGTAAAAGGAAATAAAGGAAAGAACCAGGAGGCAAAAGGCATTTATAGATGTCTAAATACAGGCATGTACATATGTAAATATATTTATATAGGATAATGGGGAAATAGATCTACGTGCATATAGGCACCGGTTTAGTATTAAGGCAGCAGATGGACATTGGACCTCCACTCAAGTACTTCCTCAATGCAAGAACACTTTGATCTATTAAATTGGCATTCCATGATGCACACCTTCCTGACACAATCGCTGAAGACAAATGTGTTCATAAGCAAATGTGGTGAAGAAAGCCGATGGGGCCTGGCTATCAAATGATATAGCATCTGGGGTCTTAAAGACTTGCAGGCAAACAAGCAGCCATCTAGCTCAGAAGCAACAAAGCCCACATGTAAGAAGCACACCAGCCTGTGTGACAATGAGGTGTTGAAGGGATCAGGTATCAGGCATCAAAGAACAAAAAAATCATGATTGTAAATGAGGGTGCGTGCAGAGTGGAGATCCAAAGCCCATCTGTAGGTAACAGTACATCCCTTAGAGAAGGGTTGCAGGGAGGAAATGAGCCAGTAAGCATGCAGTGTAGCAACAATGAAACATACAATAATCCTCTCATTCTTAAATGCTTCCTCCCCCCCTTAGCCCCCACTATCATGATCCCAATTCTACCTTACAAATCTGGCTAGACCAGAGGATGTACACTGGTATAGATAGGAACCGGAAACAAATCTTGTTTTAATGGAGAAATAATTGCAGTTGCCAAGGATTTCACTTTACTTGGATCTACAATCAATTCCCATGGAAGCATAAGTCAATAAATTAAATACTTCTCATTGGGCAAATTTGCTGCAAAGGACATATTTGAAGTGTTAAAAAGCAAATATATCCCTTTTCGGTTCAGGTGTGACTGAACCAAATGATGGTATTTTTTATCAACTCATATGTTCGTGATAGCTAGACAGGGCATAAAGAAGACCAAAGGTAAATGATGTATTTGAATTGTGGTATTGGTAAACAATATTGAATAAACCTCTAAAAAGATAAACAAATCTGTCTTGGAAAACTACAGAGAGAATGCTCTTGAAAGGGAATACGGTGATGATTCAGCACCTGTGCTTTGAGTCCGTGATTGGGATAGACCTGTCTCTGGAGATGGGCATCATGTTTGGTAGAGTGTCAGCACAAGAAAGGAAAAAAAGAGGACGCTCCTCAATTAGGTGGATTTACACAATGGCTGCAAGAATGAGCTCAAACATAGCAACGGTTAGGAGGGTGGTGTAGTGTTTTCCTCTGTTTTACATTGGGTTGCTAACAGTCAGAACTGACTTGATGGCATCTAACAACATATCTGTGTGCCTCTGAAAAAAAGATATAAATCATGAAATAACCCATCTCTATTGCACTACAGAGCAAAATATAAAGAGACACAAATTCTTTGATGGAAGTTTACCCTCTTAAAACATATAGCCCTACCATTATCAAAGATTCACAAAGCAATATACTCATTTCTAATTCTGTTCTTTTTTATAATTCATTTAGCTGAAGTGGAATCTATGTATTTAACAACCCAATTCATCTTTCGGATTTAGAAGAATTGTCCTAGCTGATTAGCTCATTAGCTCATCAAGTAACCTTTTCCAGCAGGTTGTCTGTTTGCTCATCAACAATTAGTCATATGAATTGCACATGAATTTGTTTTGACCTTCAAACATTTTTGAATGCAGATTCATCATTCTAAATCTTTCTGCAATAACTTTAATAAGTTATATCATAGCAAATCAATTGGTTTCCATGGCAGTCTACAGACTAACTGTTCTTTAGAAGATCAAAATGATGTTGGTACCAAATGGCCCAAAACCTAGCACCATACAAAGTAAAGTTTAAAGAGGATGCATGCAAAGAGTATGTAACAACTAGGATTTGTTAAGGAAGGATTGTGGGTAAAACATGTAGGCAGATATTCTACAGCCAAGCTCTTCAAACAACGATCTCCAAAAGAAGCAAAGAAGAATCAAAAACCTGAGTTGTGAACCTCTCAGATAGGACAGAAGCCTAAATCAGAGTAGGACTGGCAATTCTCTTGGGGGAGAAGAGCCATGCAGGGAACCCCATCCATATAGTGGCAGATTCTCAGGAGGCCTGACAAGACACCACCTAGTGACCTCTCCCAGTGCTCAGGTCTGTAGAACTGAAAGAGCAAGGGAGGGAAAAGAGAGAAGAGAGCTGGTACTACTAATCCACAAACTCCAGCAACCCAGCCTGCAGCACTGAGAGAGAGAGCCTCCCCCACGACTGGTACTCTGACCCACAGGACGGAAAAATGGAAGAGGCAAGCTGGTCCCTTGGTCTGCACATCCCAGTGGGCCTGGAGACTAAAACTAATCTCACAAGAGACAGTTGTACCCCTCCTCCAGGTGATCTGGAAAAGTGAGTCCACGCCAACAAAGGGAAAACCTGACTGCACCAGCATAGGAAAAATTCGCATCAGACTAGAACCCATTAACCCTCTAGGGCTGAATAAGACCCAGTCCCACATGGATTTCCTTTCAGTGAAGAACATTTTCAGTTGACTTGGCCCTGCTCAGCTATTCAGCTGAAGTGAAGACACAAACAAGTGGTCAAAACACTGACACAAATCCAGGAGGATTTCCTGGCAAAGGAAAGGTCCCTAGGAATGATGTTGAGCTACTTCAAACGAATGGGGAGAAATATGGAGAGAGCTACAAATATGACAGAAAACAAGATAGTAGAACTCAGAAAAACACTGTAAGAACAAGAAGACAAAACAAATGAAAACTTGGGAATGATATTCAATAACTCTAAAAGAAATCCAGAAAACAAACCCTAAGATATTAGAACTGAATAACACTCTGAAAGAGCAAAGCAGTATCATTCATGGGCGAATATAAGTTATGGAAGCTTGAACCAGTGAGCTCAAAGACAAATCGCTGAAGACCAAACTACAAGAAGAAAATGTATTGTTTTTAACTCCAAAGAAAATCTAAAACTTTACTGAGATATTATCAAAAGAAACAACTTACTGGAATAATAAACACTCCAGAACAGAAAGAAGGGGGAAAGTACATGAAGATAGTCCATGAAATACTGGAAGAATTAACAAATTAACACAATGAAATAGAAAATAAACATTCTAGAGGTTGAAAGAACACCAGGCAGACTTGCCCCCGAAAGAAAATCACAACATATTATAGTCAAAATTTCTAACATCAGAGAAAAGGAAAGAACCTTGAAAGAAACTCAGGGAAAAAAGAAAAATTACCTATAAAGATAAAGCAATACAAATAACACAGAAACCACAGAGACAAGAAGATAATGGAATGATATAAACCAAACTTTGGAAGAAAAAAATTTCAACAAAGAATTCTATATCTAACAAAACTACCCTTCTACTATGTTGAAGAAGTAAGAGCATTTTTTTACAAAAAATAATTAAAGGATTTTGTGGGGGAAAAAGGTCAACCTTCCAAAAATACTAAAAAGAAATTTCTTTGGACAGCAAAGGGAGCCCTGGTGGCATCGTGATTATGAGTTGGGCTGTAATCCTCGAGAAGAGCAGTTTGAAACCACCAGCTGTGCTTTCAGAGAAAGACATGGCTTTCTCGTCCCATAAAGAGTTACAGTCTCAAAACTCCACAGGGGTAATTCTACCCTGTCTTGTAGGGTCCCTATGAGTCTGCATAAACTCAATGATAGTTAGTTTGGTTTTGGGGGAGTGCAGGGAGGAGCATTGGACAGAGAATCCACAACAATAGCAGATAGAAACCTAAGATCAACATACAAGACACAACCATCAAGAAATCAGCCCATTTAAGTAATATAATACTGAAAACAGGGAACCAGATCAATATAAATGCCAGAACTATAATGACTATCAATGAAAAAGTAGGGACAAACTTAAGGGCCGTAATACAAGGCATAAACATACCATCAAATATAATAAAAAAACACCCACAATGCATATGTGAAAATAGAGGACCAGGACCTCCTAAAAATACATTTACACACTGTGGTAGTTACATAAGTTCATGTCAACTTGTTACATAGAATTATAGGGGCGGTGTCTAGCCTATCACAGCCTGATGGTACCTCCTTGTGGGTGTGGCCTTCTCATAAGGAGGATCCCCCGGAGGCCTCCTTTCTCTCTCTGCCTCTACTTCATGCCAGCAGGTGACTCGGAGACCTACTAGAGCCCTGAGCTGCATCCACAGCCATTGGCTCCACCCTCTGGCCTGTGATCTTCCTACATGCTGCATCATTGCATGTGACTGCGTTAAGTCTTCAGAGGGACTTATGGACTGGTGTCAGACATATGGACTGGAGTTGGACTGGGCTGGGCTGTTTTATTGATGCATAATTACTTCTTGATATGAAGTTATTTTCTACACATACATGAGTGTTTCTGGATTTGTTTTTCTTGTCAAACTGGTCTAACAGAAATACCTCAAAATATTTCACTCAAAGAGTACCCACAGATGGTGGGGCCAGAAATTGGCAGTAGTACAATAGTTCTAACTGTGGCAGTTAGATTTCATGTCAACTTACACCTATGTGAAAGTGCAGAGGTGAAGTCCAATCTAAGAATCAGGTCACAACTTCCTGGAGGGGTGTCACCTTTTAATAAGAGAGACACTGGGATTGTCTCCCTTTCTGGTCCAGTGGCTCCAGGAGTGGCCCCATGTAAGCTGCGGACCCAGGGGTCAACCTGGGAGCTGTCAACATCCACCCAACCCTGTTCCCACCAACCATAGGTCCACGAGACTCTGCACCAACAGCCTGTAACTTCCTTATTTCCCAATGCGCCTTTCTGTGTCATCTGTCGGAAGAAGGCTCCAGCGAGTATCAGAACCACAGACTTGAGTTGCACTGGCTGGGATGCCTTTCTTCATATAAAATTACTTCTTGATTTAAAGTTCTTTTTGATACATAGATGAATGTCACCAGTTTGGTTACTCTAGACAACCCAGTCTAACACAAGGCTAATCTCTACAATATATAGAAAACTGCAAAACCTCAATAAGGAAACATGAAAATCCAATTAAAAATCAGCACAAAACATGAATACACAATTTACCAGAGATGACATCCATACAGACAATAATCATATGAAGACATACTTAAGATTACTAGCAATAAGCGCAAATTAAAAGAATGATAAGAAAGCACCCTGACATTAATGGCAAAATTATTTTTTTTAAATAAAATTACAGATGAAAGAGAGTGTGGAGAGTGTGGAAATCTCAAACATTACTGGGGGGATTGCAGAGTTGTACAGCCATGATAGCGTGCGCGCGCGCACGCGCGTGTGTGTGTGTGTGTGTGTGTGTGTGTGTAAAATAGTGTGTCACATCTAACAACTCCTTTGCGAGTTATATCCGTAAAAGAAGTAAGAGTCATAGCATAAAATCAAAAATGCATACGTGCATTGACAGTTGGGTTTTTGTGGCCAATTTGGTACCTGGATATGTATGGAGTCCAGACTATTGATCAAGTCCCAGCCTGGTGACACCTTTATGAGATGCCTTTTAGAAGAGTTGCTCTGGAGAAATTCCCTCTCTCTAGCCTCTCCTTCCAGCTTGATGGGGTCCTGTGCCTCACATGTGGGGCCTAGGGCCCTCTGACTCCTGAAGATGTCAGAGTCCTGCCAGGTGACTGTGGACCTTAGATCTGCACGACGTTTTACCCACAGCCTGTGATCACACAGAGCTTCCCTCTCATCTTCCTGCTTCATCCATGATAGCTGCTTGATTCTGGAAAGACTCGAGCAAGCATATGAGCCATGAACTTGAGTTAGACTGGGCTGGGCCAGTTTCTTAATATAAAATTATTTCTTCATATGCAGTTCTGTCATATACATATATGCGTGTCATTGGTTTTGTTTCTTTAGAACACAATCTAACACAATACTCATGCTAAAGTTCTGCTCACAATAGCAAGAAGATGGAATCGACCTAAATGCCAATCAGTAGAAGAATGGTAAAGAAACACTGGTGCATACACTCAATGAAACATTATTCATTGCTATAAAATAATGATGAAACCATGTCATAACTCATAGATTAAAACTAGACAATATTATGTTGTGCAAAACTAGCCAATCACAAAAGGAAAAATATTGTATGATATGACTTATGAAAAAGAAAGACGGGAAACTAAACAAGATTTTCATGCCAAAGGGAATACACTTTGAAGATTATGAGGTGAGGGGGGCAAAGATACTGGAAGGAAGATAAAGCAACAGGCTAGAGGGTTGACAGGTATTAACTTGAATGAAGGGGAAGATTGTAATCCACAACAATGAGAAGAGAAATTAAAGGATGGGTATGGTAATTAATTGAGAGGTTTCATAAGTAGTTTCAACTATTGAATACAAAATAATCTAACTCACAGTTTTAAAAAATGGCCTAAAAATGTATGGCACTTCCTTGAAGAAATGTGAATAGAAATACCATATGACCCAGCAGTGTCTCAACTTGGTACAAACCCCCAAGGAAATAAAGAACAAAGCAGGAACACATATTCTTACACCCGTGTTTATCAGAGCATTATCCACCATAACAAAAAGTTGTAAACAACCAAACTCCCTGTTTGTGAAGGCATGGATAAACAAGCTCTGATCTACACACACAATGGAATGGCTAGGATTGGGTGCCACCAAGTCCCTTCCATTCATAACCACCCCATGTACAACAGAACTAAACACAGCTTGGTCCTTTTTCCTCCTCACAACTGTTCTTATGTTTGAGCCTGTCAATGAAGCCACTGTGTCAATGTCCCACTACTTTAATAAGCACGATGTCCTTCTGAAAGGACTGCTCACTCCTCCTGACAAAGTACAGAGTCTCACCATCCTTGCCTCTAAGGAGAATGTTGGCCATATTTCTTTCACGACAGATTTGATTGTTCTTTTGACTGTCCATGGTACATTCAATATTCTTCACCGACTAGCTAATTGAAATGCACCCATCCTTCTTTGGTCTTCCTTATTCAAGGTCTAACTTTAGCATGTGTGTTGATGTGGTTGAAAATGCCATGACTTAGGTCAGGTACATATTAGTCCTCAATGTAACATACTTTGAATTGAATGAATAATATTCATCTCTAAAAACCAAGGATGACACTGTCAAACACCCCATAACATAAACAAATTTGGCAGCATTGGTCTCAGAAGTTTTTCAATCTCATAAAGACAAATGTTATGTTATGTTATGTTATGTTATGTTATGTTATATTATAACAAATATATTATGTTTGAAATATTTTTAAAATATGTTATGCTTGAAAGAAAAGAAAAATGACTTCCACACCAAAAAAAAAAAATAAAGCAGACTTTGAATGTTATAAGAAAGACCAGGCAGAGGTGGGAAGGAAAAGAAGAGGGGATGGGGTGTGGAGAAAGATAAACAAATAATAAATAAGTTTTAAACAAAACATGGCATAGACAGTTATATAGATACAAATATGCATACACACACACACACACACAGACCTGTGAGCTGCTGGGTGATTTTCTGATTCTAGCTCTTGTTCTAGTCTTTACTATCCTTTATTAAGCATTCTGGCTCAAGTTCTGGATATGTGAAAGAGATCCTTCTTTGCATTTATATCATGCATCTTATATCATGTATTCATCAATCCAAATACCCAATCATCTTTCAACATACCCAGCCACCCAACTGTCCAATTGCACACTCACCCATTCATCCATCCCTCCATCTTTTCAGTCATTCACACATTGCATCTTCTAGCCACTTTTCCATCCACTCATCCACTCACACACTCACAAAGAAGATTAGTTATGGTAAAGCCACAGGGGCAACACATACTCAAGTAAAATGAACATTTTATGAAGCGGAACCTCAGACTGCATGAGCAGTTAAAATTTTTGTTTTAATTTTTAAAAATTTAAATGGCTTAAAATTGTATAAGATGCGAAAACACAATTAGTTACTGCAATTAGTAATTAATTATTTACTCTATATGGGCCTCCATTGTGTGATGTATTGTATGTCTTAGGGGATCCCTGGTGGCAGTAGTGTTATAAATTGGTCTGCGACCTGCAAGGTCCACAGTTCCAAACCACCACTTCCTCTGCAGGAGAAAGGCAGCTTTCTATCCACATACACAGCTCCACTCTCAGAAACGCATGAGGCGGTTCTACCCTCTCCTATAGGGTAACTACGAGTCTGCATCACCTCGATGGCAGGGAAGGAGTACATCCTAGCTTCTACGCCTCTGGTTATAATCCCACTAGGCAGTGAGTTATATGAGTATGCTATGCTAATGATGCAGGAAGATGAGAGATATTCTATATCCCCAATTTACTAGAGCAGCAGTTCTCAACCTCTGGGTCGCGACCCCTTTGGGGGTCGAAAGACCCTTTCACAGGGGTAGCCTAAGATAATCAGAAAACACATATTTCCGGTGGTCGTAGGAACCAAGACACCGCTCCTCTCTCCATCTCCAGGTGGGTCCGCCCACCTGTAGATACACCCACATACTAGTACCCTGCGTGAAGACTGCTACCCATGTTGCACCATGCTTCAAGACAAAATTTCATGTATTTGTCATTAGAAATACCTATTTCACAGTATATAATTACATATTGTTTTGTGATGAATCACTATGCTTTAATTATGTTCAATTTCTAACTATGAAAATGCATTCTGCATATCAGATGTTTACATTATGATTCATAACAGTAGCAAAATTAGTTATGAAGTAGCAATGAAAATAATTTTCTGGTTGGGAGTCACCCCAACACGAGGAATTGTATTAAAGGGTCACAGCATTAGGAAGGTTGAGAACCACTGTATTAGAAGGTGTGACTCAAATCATCATCACACTTCTTTTCTTTGGGAGTATTGTTTGCAAATTAGCCATCATTTTTTATATCTGATATAAAAACTAACTCCCAGTTATAAGTTGCTCCTGTAATAGGTTAACTACCAGCTGCCTGCTTAACTGATTAAAGAAAACTAGCTTAGATTAGACCTGGCCTGTGTAAAACGCACAGAACGGATCAGCATTTCTTCTACCTAATCTTTCAATGTCAGAAGACAAAGACTACATCTCAGTCAAAGCTGCCAACAAGAGTAAAATGCCATCTTTGTGGCCTCTACCCCAATGACCATGTGCAGAAGACTATGCTGAGACACCCGGGAAGACCACCAATCAGATGGCAGCTCTGGTTCCTGTGACTGGCTTGCCTCCACCTGATCTACAAGTCTCGGTACTAGTGTAGGCAGCCTACCTGTAGATCTAACTACCCCATTTCTGCAGCCTTGGAAGTCAACATCCATATTTGGTGTGAATGAGGATACTACAGATGGACATCTGAACTTTGGATTTGAAACACACCAGTCTCCACAACCACATGAGCCATTCCTTTGATAGTTCGTGAATTCTGTGAGACATTGTGGCAAATTTCAGAACCCTGGGACCTGAGGGAGAAGAGTAAGGCGAGGAGTACAGTTTGATATCAAGGACAAAGGAGTTATATAGCACTTTTGGAAAAGTCCAACAGTTGAGCCATCTTTAATCTCTGCCTCATTGGGACCAGTCTTATTCTAATCATTCCGAAAGAAATTATTTTTGCAACTACTCAAAAAAAAATCATGACCAAAACAAACCAAGAATTTAAGAGTGTGGTCGAATATAAAGATGTTTCCCTCTTAGAATATTATATTTAGAGGGCAGCTGATGGAAAGATCGAGATGAATTTGTGGATACAGGTGGTAGAGATACCAATCACAAAGAGATACACAATGTTTAAAGTATTTAAGATACCATTAAAAAAATGTTAACTTGTTAGGGAGAAAAGCCATGATGAAAATATCCATCTATGAGATGATTTCAATCTATAAAAAATTTAAACGTTTTTTGACATAAAAGATACCAAATTATTAACAGCCAAACATTACCTGTGGAGGGGGAGGGGGGATGAATGGGTCAACATTGTGTTTCCTTTTTTCCTAATATCCTATCCTGAGCATATCATTTTGATGACGAGAGAGGGGAGAATTTGCTTCAAAAGAGTGAAAGCAGAAATTGTAACTAATAATTTTTAAAAGCTAAAAGGAGACAAATTAATGTTTTTAATAGTTCCTTTGTAAGACAAACGGTTAATACACTTGACTCAACTGAACATATGTGTCTATCCACAACCTGAGAGCAATGGCCTGGTTTTTTCCTGAATGCATGGAGCACAGTTCTCCACTAGCACACATGGGGGTCATAAGTTAGAATCAATGCAATGACCTCTGGTAATGGATAAATATTTTTAAAGGGCTGGGAAATAAAAGTTAAGTGGACTCTAAATATTTACCATTGAACTAAGGCTTCAGTAGTTTCACTCTGTCTGTCTCATTTCTCATAGACTTAGGGGATCATTGGAAGTTTTCTTTCTCGTATATTCTGATAAAACAACAACCAAACAGACTAATGATTTGGACACTGAATCCCTTATCCAATTAAATTTACTTTAATAGCTTTCAGATTGCTTCAGCTGCATTTACCCAAGATAGAGTTTAAGTAACACAAAATTCCCACTCTCTTAGATCTTCCTGCACTAGAAATAAATAACCTCACTCTGATTTTCATATTTTAACTAAGGAGGAACACACTAATACATCTTTACTCCATCATTTAATCTATCTATAGCATATTCCTAAATGTAACTATAATCCTGGTCCCCAGAGATTTTTAGTATATGTTAATCAATATCCTACATTCCCTGGAACCTTATTTCTTATATTTAGATTACCTACTATAAAGTCAACTTATATAAATTCAATGTGTATTTAAATTGAAAGAGAATGTGAATCATGTTAGTAAAACAGATCTTCTATTAAAACTCTAGTATTGGTATAAGTTATACCTTGGTAGCATTTGATGTGTTAATAATGATAAAATCCATGTACCAGATGTTCAATTAAAGGCTATCTGAGTGTTCTGCCAGAATCTTTTATGATCCCAATATCAATCATTATGGCAAAATTGTGAACTAGGAGCTGAGAGGAAGAATGACTGTTCCGGAGACACTGAGCACGTACTATACATCACTGTATGGCAGCGGTGCTTATCTTTGTGTAGAGACAGAAATTTCATGGGAGCTAATCCAAACAGCACTCTCCCATTAAATAATGAAAAGCATTTGCATGCAGGACAGGATGGTGACTTATCATTAGTGTCTCCCTGTTGGGTTATCAAATGATTGAAAATAAACAAGGAAAGTGCTAGCTAGCCTGAGGTAACAATGTCTGTAACGATATCAAAATCCAAGGTAATTTAGAATAAAAATTTTCACATGACATGTATCAAGGAAGCAGAATCTAAATGTTTACAGGAAATATTCTGAATCGGGATTATTGCTCTCTCACAGAAGAAATGAGAAAGCAATCGTGTGACAAAAAGTGTTCTCCAGGGCCAGATGGACTGTAGCTTATTTCAACAAGTAATAGTACTGCATCTGTTTTTCCAACAGTTCTAGTAACATTAAAAACAAATAGTGTTTGTATTCGCAGATACAAATCTATTTCATTTCTGCTACTACATAGTATGCAAATTTTAAAAACAAAGACAATTATACTAAAATTTTACTGAGTTAAATATACCAAGTTAAATGAATATCATGAATGTCAAATGGTATTGAGAAAGTTTACCGGGTCATAAATATGTTTCCAAGTCAATCACTTCCATTTACAAATAATAGTAGTCTAATTTTTTCTTCATAAACTGTAAAGAAAAGAACCCCCGTCAAATGGGCTCTAAGTCCTTTCGACACGTTGGCTTTGAACATTTCAAAATCTGCTTATTGTTTCTCTTTTGTTAAAACCCATTTGATGTGTCCCTTTATCAGATGCTATTTAAAAAAACAACCGATTTTTGTTTTTCTGTTTGGTTTGGTTTGGTGCATTGTTCCATATTGTTTTCATTGGCACTTTTGGTTTTGATGTATTAATTATTGTGATGTCTGGAGATAGGGATGTATCCTGGTTTCTTCACTTAAATGAAGCAGGATTTTAAAACTTGCTAATTAACATAAGTAATCTCCTCAGTAAAGGCCAATATTTTGAGAACTGTGAATTCCTGCATCTGTGTATCATTATCCATTCCATTGTAATCAGGCGCTGTTCTTCTCATACTACTGAAGTAACGTTAATAATCAGTTGTTTCTAGTTAGTGCGTGTCTAGTTGATTCTGACTCGAAGCAACCCTGTGTGATAGATCGATCTTTCTCTTCAGGAGCTGTGGGGTGGACTGTACTACTGCTATCCTTTCAGTTAGCAGCTAAGTACCTAACTGCTGAAGACCAGAGTTCTTTTTAAATAGCGTACATTATATCAAAGGACAAAATGATAGTAAGTTTATGATATCCTTCATACCTACTACCATTGAGATAACTCTGACATAGCAACCCTACAGGACAGCATAGAATTGCTCCATTTCATTTCTGAGACGATTCGTCTTTACAGAAGCAGACGAACTCATTTCTTTCCTGAGGCCCACCTGGTGGTTTTGAACTGCCAGCCTTTTGTTTAGCAATCTAATGCTTTACCTATGGAGTCACAGAACTTTTAATCCTTTTATTAAATATTAATACGTGCTCAAATATGTAGTTTCGAATTTTTAGACTCAAAACTCTGATTCTACATCGAGCTATAGTTTTTCCAAATAGTTTCAAAAGGTTTTAGAAATCCAAGATGATTTGACCTAAAAGAATGCCTGAACTATACAGAATTGGCAGGGGAAGCCAGGTAGGATGACAGGATGCAAAACAGGACTAGGAGAGATCTACGTAGCATCTGGCCCAGCTCTTTTCTACAAGAGACTCCTTGTTTGTTCTTATTATTGTTATATTGTGTTGTCAAGCTTATTCCAACTCACAGTGACTGTCGTAGTTCGTAAATGCTGCTATGATAGGAAACCCACAATGCATGGCTTTAATCACCGAATTTTATTCTCTTGCAGTTTAGGAAATTATTAGGTGTTTTTAAGGTGGCTCTAACTTATAGTGACTCAACGAGCAACAGAGCAAAACACTTCACAGCCCTGTGTCATCCTCACAATTGTTTGGTTTGAGCCATTGTGTCCATCCATCCCATTGAAGGTTTTCCTCTGCTTACTTCACTATACAGTGCCCAAATTATACAACTGCCAAACCACTGACAACCGTGGCCCAGACGAGGTGACACACATTTTGTGGGGACACAATTCAATCTGGGCCAGTGACCTTAGGGGACACAGTAGAACTACCCCACAGGGACTCTAAGGCTATAAATCTTTATGAGAACAGACTGCCACACCTTCCTTTCAGGTGGGCTCACACCACTGTTATTGAATATTAGCAGCATTTGCTAAGCATAGAAGCACCAAACACTGTTCTAGGTTTTGAGTTATTTCAGTGAAAAAATACAGTCCCTGCCCCATTGAGGCTTGTGTTCTAGTAGACCTAAGTCACTCTGAGATGTGGA
>NW_022109767.1:16785364-16787221 GCF_000313985.2 Echinops telfairi
GGGTTTTTTTGTTTGCTTGCTTCCTGTCTTACCTTCTCTTGTGACTCTGCCATTGCCAAGAGAGCATGCCCAATCTAGCCTATGGGATGAAGAAAAGAGTATAGTGGCATAGTGCTTTATATTAGCCCCCACTAAGACTACTTCTATATGACCATAATAATCCAACTCCTGAACCAAAGTCATGGCCATTGAGGATATGCTGATGCACAGTCACCCTATAGAACAGAGCAGAGCTGCTCCTATGGGTTTCTGAGACTGTAAGTCTTTATAAGAGTAGAATGTCTCTTCTTTCTCCCTCAAAGAAGCTGGTGGTTTCAAACTGCTCACCCTGCTGCTAGCAGCCCAACAGATCCTAGTAAAAGCAGAAATATTTACCGTATTCTGTGTCCTTTTAAAAAAAGAGTTACCAAAATTACCCCTGGACATATTTGATCCCAAATGCATGAATATTAAATATTTCTGTCTTTATGGCTGAGTATTTAATAAGTAAGTGCTAAGACATAACTCCTAAGAACAGGCTAACAATATAAGGACGAATGCTGCTCCACAGACCTTGTATTTAAATATAAAGAAGCCTTGCATTCCAAAAAATTAAAGGGAACCAGGAAAAAGACCACCTTTATATATGTATATATGTCCAACGCAAGAATCTTGGCCTTATTCCCTACAGGTTATCATCATAAAATTACCTAATATCTGAAAAATTACTTTCCTGTTCCTTTCCAGATAATAAATTATATACCCAGAAGAATGCAAAAGTGACCAACCCCCTCCTTAAGCGTCCTCTGCACCATTTTCGCAGACTCTCAGTCATTTGTTGGGAGTTACAAAGGCTATGAATAGAACAGCCATACTAAGCAATTTCATTTTCCTGCTCAGAAGTTTTACTGCCATAGTGTCAATGCTGACTCACAGCAACCCTATATAGGTACAACAACTTCTACGGGTTTCCAAAACTGTAACTCTTCATGGGAGTAGAAAACCTGATCTTTCTCCCACAGACTGGCTGGTGGTTTCTAACTACTAACCTTTCCTGCAGGGGGATTCAATAAGTCATAGACAAATTTCATTATCTTTTAATTCCACTTTTCAAAGAATTTTCAAACATCTGTATAATTTATTATCCCTTATTTTAATGCATTATTATTTATATTTGTTAAATGATAGAGAAAAAATAACAACAGAAGATCATGAAGAATATAAATTGTCATGCCAAGAATATAAGATTCCTATGATTTAAGGATTCATGAAATGGACTGGCAACACCAGGAAGTCATAGCCTAATTTGGGGGTTTATAAACTATGGGTCTTAAGTGGAAAAGGCAAAGATCCTAAATAAATCAAATGTCAAAATCTTCTCCTAATCCTTTTGTTATTAGGTCTTCCACAGGAATAAAATAAAGTGTCCAAAACAAGGCCCAAAGTCTTTTTAGCTAATACTGCTATAACAGAAATATCACACAAGTGGGTGACTTTATCAAACTACATGTACTTTCTCAAAGTTTAAGACACTAGATGTCCAAAGTCAGAGCACCAGTAGTAGGGCAAGTTTTTCTCTTTGTGTAACATCTGTTTGAAGGTGTTTTTGTCTTTAGTTTGTGTTTCTTTGTTCTTTGGAACTCGCTAAGTGTCTTGACATTGATTGTATCCTATATCTTACTCTCTGCTTTCTTATTTAATCTCCTTTCTATCTCTAAAGACATTGACTCAAGATATACCCTACACTAATTCTATCTGAATAACATAACAAAGAGGGATATAATTTAATCCAAACACAACCCAAACAAAACAAATTGCCACCAAATTCATTCAGAATGTAGATTTTTATAAACATTTGAGTTTGGGTATATAGATGTA
>NW_022109767.1:16788823-16809888 GCF_000313985.2 Echinops telfairi
TCCTGCCTCACACGGCCTAAGAAAGCTCCAACAACACTCCCCAGAGATCCATGCTGCTACGGGAACCTTTACCCAACCTACACAACGATCTAGCCAACTAGTGTAATTCCAACAACCATCCATGGTGCTACACCAAAGCAGGCACACCCACCTGCCGTACATAGCACTCCAGTTGCAGCAGGCATCCCCAAATGCCCTCTGAGGCTCCCCAAGTACTGACCTAATGACGTGCATGGAAGAAGCAGACATTGATCTACCACAGAAAGAAATCTTCAGAGTGCTGCTTGGCGTCATACAGGATAAGTGAGAAACATTACAGGAAAAGGATGAAATGATAGAGGAGGAAAAGGGCATGTACCAAAGGGAAATATAAAACCAAAGGGATGAAATAACAAATTACAGTAGCAAATTAATAGACTTCACCAACAGGCTTGAGGAGGCAGAGAATTGCACCAGTGACCTGGAGGATAACCAGAAAAACTTCAACAAATAGATAAGGCAGGCAAATAAGATAATCAGAGAAGCTGAGGGAAACCTGAGATCCATGTCTGATGCTATGAAGAGGAGCAGCATTATAATAAGTGGTCTACTTGAACAACACACAACAAATAAGCCAATGGAAAAAAATAGGGAATACTTTGAGGAAAACCTCCCCAGATTAATGAATGAAAACCAGGCAACTATTCAGGAGGCTGAAAGAACAACAGCTAGAGTGAATCCCAAGAAGTAGGCACCAAGGCATACAATAATTAAACTATCCAACTTTGAGAAAAAGAAAAAAATCATGAGACCGGCTAGGGAAAAACAAGCAGTAAACTATAAAGGTACCCAAATAAGAATATGCTCAGACCTATCAACAGACACTATGAAGAAGAGGAAAGAGTTGAGTAACATATTCCAAAAGTTGAAGGAAAATAACGCAAACCGAAGAAGACTGTATCCAGTCAAGTTATCTATCATGGTAGATGGAGAAGTAAGAGTCTTCCCAGACAAGAAAAAACTCAAAGAATACGTTGAAAGAAACCCAGCCCTAAAAAGATCCTTGCCAAGCCAGTATTGGCAGAAGAACAGCACTCACCAAGCACAAATAAGAGACTACCACATAGAACAAGCCCACCCAGAGGGCAACAAAGAGAAAACAGTTCCCATGATAGCATTGGCTCAAAGGTGGAAAGAGGAAAGAACGAAACACACACACACACACACACACACAAACACACATGCATGTGTGTGCGTGCGCGCACACACACATGCACAACACACTGAATAGAAAGGGAGGTAGGAAAACACCCAACACAAATGGTACAAGAAGACATCACAGAGTCCACAGATGGATGTAATAATCCTGAATATCAATGACTGAACTCAGGCACTAAAAGGCAGAGGCTAGTAGACTGGCTTAGAAAATGCAACCCATCAATCTGCTGCCTACAGAAGACACATCTCAAGATTACTGACAAAATAGGCTGAGAATCATAGGCTGGAGAAAAATCTACCAAGAAAATGGCAATTCAAAAAGAGCAATCCTAATCTCAGACAAAATTGATCTCAAGGTGGAAACCGTAACAAGAGAAAAGGAGGGGCTCTATGTAATGCTCAAGGGAAAAGTAGACCAACAACCTGGGAGCATAATAAATCTATACACAAACAACAAGAGACCCACGAAATTTATCAATCAAACACTCCAAAAGATGAAAAAAGAAACTCCAGGCTCAACAATTGTAGTACGTGACTTTAAAACACCACTGTCTGAGAAAGATATATCACAGGGAAAGAAGCTTAACAATGAGGCCAGAGATCTAAACCAGGGGTGCTCAATATGTTGATTGCAATCTACCAGTCGACTGCAAATGTAGTGTGGGTAGATCGCATGACATTAAAAAGATAGACGCAAGCCTATCATCAATCCCGTCACTTAATCCATATACAGTGCGGCCAATCAGGTGCAATATTAGGTGTCAAATGCATGCACAAACAACTGCGCTATGTGCAGCAAAACTGACAAGCTAATTGATCGCCAATTTGTAGACCTTGTTTTTGTTTCTCTTAAACGTAAGAAAGGGTGTTAAAATGAGTGGGGGAATTGGACCAAATAAGAAGCCAAAACGTATCACTTTCATAAGGAATGGGAGATCTTTATACTACAAGCCTACATTCAGCTGAAGTCCAGAGCACATGAATAATTCTGGAACTTACTTACAGAGGGAAAGTACCCAAACATGAAATAATGTGATACCTCCTTGACTGCATTATTTGGCTCTACTTATTTATGTGAGTCAGTCTTTTCCCACATAAAGACCATTAAGTCCAAGTATCGCTCCACCATGACTGATGATCACTTGGAAGCATACTTGAGGCTGGCTGTCAGCAGCTACTGTCCGGACTATGCATCCCTGGCTCATTCCATTCAGTGCAATTCTTCAGAGTAAACACAGGTAATGACAAAAATTATACATAGTTACAATCTCTTTGAAAGAATAAATAAATGCTCTGAAAAACAAAATGTTATACATATGGCTTTCTTCAGTACAGATATGAAATAACATCATTATCGAGCTCGTCACAGTGCATACGGATTCTAAAGCTAACTTAAAATAAAGGCAATGAAGACAGCAAACCAACAATGACACGGAGCATGTACTATTAGTTATGCACTAGGTGAAGGATTTACAAGAATGTTTCAATTTCCACTATATTCCAGGAGATTTTACTACTGTTATCCTCAATTTACAGGAGAGAAAATAAATGCTTTGAGAAGTAATTCTGATATTCAATCCATATAGGGAATCCTGTCGGTCATTTTCCCTATAAAATACTCATTCGCATTCATTTAATGCTTACAAAGAACAAAGATATTATTAGATGTTAGTTTAACACCCGATATGTTAAACTTTATAAGCAACATGCATTATATTTGAAAGGTTTTATCTGAAACTGGAAAACTGTAAGCACACCTCTTTCTTTGGTGCTCAAGTTTCAACTATGTTTTCCATCAAAAATAGAGCATTCTTAGCTTAAGTCCTAGATACACATGACATTATAGAATTTACAGTGTTTGTATGCTGCATTATCTAAGATGAATTGAGCTTGTGAAAAAGTAAATAATAATCTCCTGACTTGATTATATGAGTGTCTTATTGAAAATATTATAAGTATTGGATGAATTATAGTGTATGGATCCCTGTCATGATTTCAAAAAGCTCTCAGTTATATTCAGTTCTGTGTGAATCTAATTATCTAGGCTTATGAAACTTGGTTCGTCTTGAGAGATACACTTCAATTATCTAACGCACGATCCTTAAGATCTTTAACCTTACCCATCAGAGGAAGCTCTCAGCAGGCTGCTTCATTACACAGACCATGTACTTGACCTCTGGGAGCTAAAGAAGAACAAGATATATGAGGTCTAAAAATTTACTTCACCTATACACCTTTATCATCAAAACTATGGATGAGTCCCATCAGAAACTTAAAACAGCCTGCTGTTCAGTGAAAATAAATTATGAATGAGAGCGTCCATGGCTCAGAGACAAACATAAATCTCTAAGCCTAATGCAAATGAGTCTGAGTTTGTCATATTTCCAATTCATGTATAAAAAAGAAGGAAATTGACTCCAATATTAGTTGCTGCCTATTCAATCAGCTGCATTTTATTGCACCAAATATATTTTTATTTCCCTTCCCCACCTCACTATGAACAAATTTCATTAGGAGACCAAGACTTTGTTGCTCTTCTGAATTTTACGCAATTTGGTTGAAGCCCTTCCATCTGTTCTGAATTTAAAAGATTCCAAGTGTATTCTATTCAAGGTCAGAACACAGAAGAATGATATAGTTCAACCATCCAATTAAAAAAGAGAATGAAACTGAACATCATGTTTCTATTGTCAGCTGCTTTCAATGGGATAAAAACATATTGTACACCAGTGAGCTTCAAAAGGTCACCGAATAGAAGGACGCGTTCAGATTTATTGCCACCTTAAGATGACATTGCAAACTCACAACACGGATGATCCATCAGGGGCACTTTATTCTTGTGTTATTTTACTCATCCACCTTTTATTCATGGCTTCGTTCAAAAAGTCTAAACAATGTGAGATAATCATCAACTGAGCTTAGTCATTAGCAGTGGAAAGAAAAACAAGCATTTCAAGTAACTTTTAAGGTGACCAGATTTAAAGCGGGACACCCCTGACCGAGGGGTGGGGGTGGGGCGTCTTGATTAAAAAATTGGTCTACATGGACCAAATAGACCGTTCCCTAGCTTGTCGTGCATTCTTTCCAAAAATCGGTACTTTTTTAAAACCCCCAAAAGCGGGACGTCTGGTCACCTTATTTTAAGCTGTCAGTCCTCATGTTTAAGTATCAGGAATTTATTAATAGGAGCTTCGGCTCTACAAAAGATCATCTTAACTCCACTACCTGTTGTTTTCCCTCTGGGCGAGCTAAGTTTTCACTCTTGCTTTGCATATGAAAGTTCATCCAAGAATGCTGGATAGCATGTGAGGTTAGAGGTGCACAGAACAGTTTGCACCACATTTTGGAAGTGTTGGAAATGCTAAGCCAGAATCAGATTCTTTGATCTGACTTGACTCAGAAGTTCCTTGTTCCCTCTTTCTATACCAACTTGCCTTTTTCCCAGGATTTTCTGTGAACTGTTCATCCAGCTGTACTCAATACTTGCTGGAAATGAAAGGGAACAATTGACTTTTCCACTAGTTAAACTCTCTCACATATAACTGCAGCTGCCTGCCCCCCACCCCCTCCCACCTTTAAATCTGCTTAGAAAGTCAGCTTCCTGACCCCTAGTTTCTTCCCCAGGATCAATTGAGAGCATTAACTAAACTGTGAGGCTTAATAACTTTAATTTTATAGGCTGCCAGAACAGAGCCTACGGAGAACAAGAAAGTGAACAACTGCTTTCCCACACAGAACAAGAAAGTGAACCACTGCTTTCCCACACAGCAGGGAAGTAGACAGAATCCAGTCTCAAAAAACCTTCCCAGTCAGGCTGGACTGTTCACAGCCAGCAAGAAGTGCTTATCATCATCCTAAGAACAATCATGATGCATCATGTGCCAGACTATGAATGACACCACTACATTTTTTATTATAAATGCTCAGGGTGTGCGGCTTTTGACAACAGAGTGGCACAGTGGGCTCCAATGTGGAAGAAACAGGATCCCTGAGGAAGGGAGACATCATGATTAGATCTATCAGTGTTCTCCGGGTGTTTTTGACTTCTTTTTCTACACTATACAATTTTCTTAACACCATATCATAGTTTCCTCCCCGTTTTTCTTTTCTTGCTTTAAAATTCTTCTCATTTTCTGAAGCACTAAAGGGAATGTGAGGGGTGAGTACCGTTTCCAAAGGGCATACATATTTCACTACCATAAGGCAGGTTGCAATTCATTGGCCTCATTTCTTTCATGATAGCTAAAAGTGTCAATGCACCTCTTTTTTTTCTGTTTTAGAAACAAAGACTTCAGCCTGTAAAATGCCAAAAGCACGACCGTGACCTCCAAGCAGATCAAAAGAATTGAATGCCCTGTAACTGCATTTATGAGTATCCTATACATTTACATTTTTCATCAAAATGGCATTACTACGGCCTGAGAGAAGAGCGTTCTTAATATTTAATTGTGTGAAGCTGCTTGTGTGGAAATGGCAGCTCTGTCACTTTTAAGGAACAACAATCTACAAAGAGATTGTCTAATGGAATTCTTTGCTTTATTGAATAGCTATAATTTCCCACTAGCACATCCGTTGTTGAGAATGCAAATATTTACTTCTAATGTGCTAAAGGGAGCTTACAAAGCTTATTTACACTACTGATTCAACAAATATACAGCTGAAGATATTATAAAATTGAAGTCCAGGATGACCTCTATTCAATAATTTTAAAAATTTGAGTCCGTGTAAACATACTCTTTTCAGTCCATATTTATTGCAAGAAATGTTTGCTCAGAATTAGAGATACAACAGGATAATACACAATAAGCCTCACCTTAAAAGAGTGTAGAATTGGATTGTGGCCTAAGATATATCTAGACATACACCATCCACAGTGCTAGACAGTATATGACTGATTTACACAATAAATTCAGCCTAATTTCTGAAAAAAGGTCAGCAAATAAAAGTAACCAGAACAAGTGACCTGGGAATGTAAACAAAGGTGGAAGTGAATATATGCTTTATCTGTTCAGAGAATATTCATTACACAGTGTAGTTGAAATGAAAGTTTTGAGAAGAATATTAACAGAAGATAGGGTAAGAATATATGTTAGTATTTTGCTCTGTTTTGTTTAATTGTGATTTGAGTTACAGGTTACAGAGAAGATTGCCCTTACTTTCAATAATTCATACATATTTTATTTCAAGATATTGATTGCATCCCTCACAATGTAAGATGGTTTATCCCATTTCCTCTCTGTTTCCTGTAAGATGGCTTATCCCATTTCCTGTTTCCTGTTTCCAATCCTCCTTTTCCCTATCACTTACCGCATTCTGAACTTTACCCCTGGACAAATGCTAACCTTTGATCTTGTCTGACTGATGTTTTAGTGTCTAGACCTCCCTGATGTTACTGCTCACCTAGTAGGTTTGTCTACTATTTGCCTGAAAGTTGCCCAATGGGGAGAAATTGAGCTCCTGGATTGCAAGAACTGAGGGCCATACTCTTGAGGGACAACCAGTGAGCCTGGTGTGTTGTATAATTTTGACTTTGTTCCACATTTTCTTCCCACTCTATCCAGGATCCTCTGTTGAGATCGCTTTCTGATCAGGCAGCAATGGTTGCTGGGCACCATTGAGTTCTGGTCTTAAGGACATGGAGACAAAGGTCCATGTGGTTGCTTCCATGTGTCCTTTATTTTTAATTGTGTGTGTGTATGTGTGTAATAGTTTTTTAAAAAGTAATGAACTCTAAAACCAAACAAGTAAAATAAAAAAGATGTTTCAAGAAAAACTCTAACCATTATCTTTATTGTGTATGGAAGAAGAGATGGCTTGTAAGCTTAATTATAATGGAATCATTGAAAATGTGAAAGATTAAAGAAAAAGGTTTGTAATTATAACTTGTTAGAGATGGAAATTATATCTAAAAAGAAAATATAGCAATTTGTTGTTTTAAAAACAACAACTCTGTGTTTGTTTCTAAGGCTGCTATAAAAAAACACCATGGAGAAGAATCATTTAAAAGAAGAGACATGTATTGTCTCATAGTTCTGGGGACCAGCAGCCCAAATTTAAGATGTCAGTAAAGCTGTGTTGTCTTCAAAAGCAGTAGCCAACTGTCTTTCCATATCTCTCTCAGTTTCTGAGAGCTCCAAATATTTTCTGGCTTACAGCTGCAGTGTAAGCCTGTGATGATATGGCCATCTTCCTGTGCATCTTTTCCCTTTTATAGATTATAAGAGTAGCATGGCTGCAGTAACTGGTCACGTTTGACTATTGCTCTGCTGGGTTTGAGCATTCACTGCAATGACCATACATAACTCACAGACCACACACAGAATTAAAAGTTTATTATGGATGTTAACTAGTTAAAATCAGCAACAGAAATGCCCAGGACACAATTCTTCTGGTAGGAACACCTCTTGTCAACTGTGTCTACAGGTGCACCTCACTCTGGTCCCTGGCCTCTCATCCATGTGGCTCTTGACCTCTACCCCACTCAGGGAATAGGCTACAAGATTCCTTTAGTGCTGCTGAGAAATACCCAAAGGCACTCCACTTTGTCACAAACATAGCACCGTGAGATAGTAAACCTAGCTTCCCTACTTAAATGCCTGCCACACGGTTCCACAAGCAAGCCTCCTGCCTAAAGGCACTTGGCTTTCCTCAGTCCGTGAGCTGAGAAGCCTCTCCCTGTCTTGTGTTCTTGGTGCTGCCGAATGTATGTGCTGCCACTTCTTCGCTGCCACATCTCTTTCCATCTCTGATGTCACAGTTCTCCGTCCCCTAAGTCAAGGATGATTTCTGAGTCCAAAGGACACACTCGATCCTTGGCTCTTCTTTCTTGATGAGAGTGATTCCTCCAATCTTCCCTCTGAGATAGCTCACTTTACACCTAACAGGGTGAAAAAATGGACCAATCCGCACATTATAGTTTCATTTACCCTGTTTTCCATCAATATGCTCAGTCACTTGATGTTAGTTTAAAAGGCTATGACTAGAAGAGTTATGTCACATAATTAATTCACAGCACCACAGAAGGTGACACTGAACTTGAACTAGCATCTATCCTGCTCCATTATAACCTCTTTTTAGCTATTTTTTGATGCTAGATAAACTATTAACTTGATTCAAGAATTGTCAATTAACTCAAGAAAAATGATTAGAAATCTAACCTTTCAATAACAAAATTGTTGAAAACAGAAATTGTCAAAATACAAAAGACACAGAAAGAGTACCTAATCTTAGTCTACCCTAGTATGCAAAGAGAAAAAGCATTTCCTATTTGTGCATTTAGCACTTGATGCCTTCCAAAAATTGGATAACAACCATAAATAGCAGGATAATTGGAAGTACATAGTCACAATGTTACTTATTCTTTATTTTTATATATAAGCAGGTAGCAATGTAGGTAGGAAATTTTGTGAAAGATGTCTCCATATGAGACAGGCGTCCTACTCAAAGTGTCAACATTGCTCTAGACCCAAGGATTCCACTGTTTCCACCTTCATATACATAATTATAGCTATCCATATACATTTGTCATGAAAAAAAGACCAATGGGAAATTTATTGACGAGATTAAAAGTCTTATAGTATGGAAATCGCTTGCTTGTTTTACTTATTTTACCCTTAATGAGGTCATTTATTTTCCCCTTAGGGCAGAGGACAGAAGCAAAAAGCAAACAAAAGAAATCATAACAATTAGGAGTGTTTTAGAAAGGAAGCACACATAGGCAGGATGAGAGCTGTAGGGTAATCTAGCCCAGAAGTGCCTGCAGGGTGAGAACAAGGCATTGTACTAGCCCCTCGCAGAGATCACTCAAAGCTCAAGACAATGCATCTTTGAGTTAAGTATTCGGTATCAACCCCAAATTTCATACCCCCTGCCACGGAGTCGATTCTGACTCATACCACCCTGTAGGACAGGGTAGTACTGCCGCAGTGGGTTTCCCAGACTGCCACTATACACAGGCATAGAAAGCCTCGTCCCTAAGAGTGACTGCTGGTCACACACCGCTGACCTTTCAGTTATCAGACAGATGGGTACCCAGGTTATGCATTTGGGAATTGCATAAAATAAGTTAGGATCGCACAGCTGGTAAATCATGGAGCCTAATTTTAAATCCATTGCTAGCAGATTTTCAAATGCATCCTTTATACCAAGTTCACAGGTTTTAAATAGCATGTGATGGCAAGACTACATGGCACAGGACAGGATATCAACTAAGTTAGACTAAGCCAAAGAGGACAGTAGGAATGTCATGCTAATACTTACACCAAACACCTGTCAAAAATATCTAATGACTTTTTAACCTCCATCATGGAGCGCTGAAAATATCTAAGTTGAGTTCTTTTATTAGACTGTCATTTATCAGTATGATCAAACTCTTTCAAAACACTAAATCAATAACAAAATAGATACATTTTCACTAAGAAGCTAGAAAAAAATATTGATTTACCTTTCAGTGGTTTTTTGTTTGTTTGTTTTGGTTTTTTTCAGTTTAGTTCTTTCTAAAAAGACTTACCATGTTGGAGTTCTTTAAACAGTAATCTGAAAAGATTTCATGGTGTGGAAAATAATTTCCTGCAATGAATTTGGGTCAGTAATTTTTCTTGAAATTGGATAAGCCAGCATGACTGACACTCAGCAATCAATGGAAACCAACTTGTTCAAGTGCAGTTTTCTCAAACTAAATATGACAGAGGCAGTGTGGCTCTCTTCCATCTGTATCATATATATTTATATGTAAAATTACCCGTTATGTAAAACACATTTTTAATTCAAAAGCTACTTACTTATTCTTTTAGCTGAATTGTGATAGACTAGCAACACCTGTCTAAGGTGACTAGACAATGAACTGCTACCACCAGAAGAGAGCTTTTCCTAGTCAGTATCATTTGCCTGACGCCTGTAAAATACTCACAGCCTTTTCTTATCAGATGAAACGTCACAGAGAACGTTTCCTTTCAGCTTAAACAGCCAGGAGCTATTATTATTCTTTTTTTCTAGCAAGAGAAATTTGACCTAATATCCACAAGTTTCATATCTCACAGTGAAGTGGGTTTATCATTTAATGTACAATTAGATGATGTCAATGCTTTTACATGTTTGCGAGGGGAACAACAGCCTTAACCAGTTGTGTTAGTGTAAACCCCATAAAGAGGGTTTAGGACAGGCTTGGCCAGGGGTGAGTTGTGCAGCAGTTGGTGAGCACCTCTTCTCCATGTCTGGTCTGGAACTTGTGCTTTGGGACCATCTTGGGTTTGGAGAGAAACGAGGAGGTGGTGACCAAGTCCCCCAGCTATTACATACTTGCAAACATTATGTTGTTTCGTGCTCTCAAAAACCAGCGAGGTAGATTTTATAGTACTTCGTTTAAATACAAGTAAATGGAACTTCAAGGAGATTAAATCACTTGTACAGGGTTATTCAATACGTGACAGGGTAAAGATCCCATTTCTAGCTTGACTCGAATCTCTATGCTATTTCCACTACTTTATGCTGCCTAAAGTATCCATGGCTCTCACTGTCCACTCCCATTCCACCTCCCCAAGATAAGCCTAGCACTGATAAAACCCTTTGTCTTCATAACTGTGCACAGGTAAGAATAAGTTAAACTATACTAATATGTGGTGCTACCAAGACACAAAATTCAATTCCAGAGATGATCAAAGGAACTAACATCTTTTACAAATGTTCGAATCCTAATATGCATACCATAGACAACACTAGTGATAAATAATTCAGATATGTTCTTTTGACATTAATTTTAAGATGCAGAAGTAATAATGTTGTTACACTTCTCTAAACTGAGAAAACAAAGTCCATTTTACCCAAATGTCACCTTGAATAATTTGTTATATCTACTTGAAACATGAGTTTAAAAGAATGATGATAGTGTATATTTGGCATCACGGTGCTGAGATATCTTCTTCAGACACAGAAAACACTTCCAAATAGCTGCCAGCCCTATTTCCTTTAAGTTTTTTTCCTTAAAGAAGAAGCCTACATAAATTGTATATTGAGACCCTATATAGAGAAGTTCTGTGGAAAATTTCCTGGATTTGTGTCTTCCAGTTGTGGAAATAAGTTTGAAACCACAATACCAAAACGAACAAATGAATATAAACAGTGCCCACATAATAGAACTATTTTTCTTTGATCTCAGATCAAGCCTGAAATCATTGATTCATAATATATTAGAATCTATTCTATGGAGACTATATAGAAGTTAAAAAAGATATATGCATAAATATACACAGGCTTCGATTTTCAAAATCCATCTGGAGGGGGGAAATAAGGGCTTTTAAAAACATAAATAATCATGAAAGGAATAACGAGTCTTTGAATCTGGAAAGCAGAAGGATGTAATAATTGACCTTGCCCACCTAAAAAAGCTGAATCCTTAAGTATTGGGAAGCAGAAAGCAACCCCAGATTGTTTGCAAGGATGTAACAAATGCTCAGAAAGTTGTGGCAGGGGTTACTTCTGGAACACAGGGCTCAGAAGAAGAAGAATGATGTCAAGACATTTTAAACCATAAATAGACTCCCAGACCACTTCCTACACTCTGCAAAGCTAGGTCTTTCTCTCATCCCAACAGAATGCACAACCACACTCCCTGCTGGTATGAGTCATCAGGTGCCTTCAAGTCAATTCTGACTCAGCATAACCTAATACACAACAGAGCAAAACACTGCCCAGCCCTGCACCTCCTGCACCCGCAGGCATTGGATCAATCCATCTCCTGGAGCGTCTTCTCCTTTTTACCTGACCTTCCACTTTCCCAAGCTTGATATCCTTTACCAGGGACTGGTCTCTCCTCAAAGGCATCCATTCTTCTTTCATTTTCCTTATTCATTGTCAAATGTACATGAGAGGCAATTGAAAACACCATGGCTTGAGAGAGTGGCATTTTATTCTTCAACACTTTGAATAAGTCTTGTGCAGAAAATTTACTCCATGCAATACATCATAAAATGTTTCCATGGAAAATTATGAATACAAGTGAAACAAACAAAAATACAGAAAACCTGAGGACAGAAATAATGATGTGCCAGAAAATAAATATAAGATATAAAAAGAAACATAGGAAGTTTAGAGAAGAGAGTGGGAAGAAATAAGTAATTTGGAAAATAGAAATTTTTTAAAGTATTCTCAAAAAAGAAAAAAAAGTACAGAGCAAGGGTCTGAAGAAATACACTCCCTCCGCACTTATTGACACGGTTAGTTTCCGATGACAAGGTTGTTAGGTAAAAATTGATGGTACAGGAAAATGGAGGATGATCACATAAGATCACAAAATGGAGGGTGATTACCTCCTTATATGTCTACCTAATTACACCAGTGCATAACTACCAAATCAACAAACATCATGGCGCAGTCAAGTAGACAGTAATCTTAACCATCACAGCGAGCATTATTTGCACCTTGCATCTTGACATTCATTAATGCTAGACATACAATATTAATGCACAAAACTGTCATATAGTAGGTTTTTTAATATTGTTATGACTGTAAAATGTCAGGTAACTGGATGGTCAATAAGTGAAGCGGAGGTATACAAGACTATAACAAAATTATAAAATGCTTACTTTGGAGTCTCAGAGTGGAGAAAAAAAACATGAAGCTGAAAAAAAAACACTCTAAGGAATAATGACTGTTAACTTGCCAAATTTGTCCAAAGATATAAATTTATAAATGCAAAGAATGTAAGGATAAACTTTTACAAAGTTGTAAAAAATATCATAATCAACTGTGTGAAAATTAAAAACTAAATTATTGGTAGTTGCTAAAGAAAAGTGATGTCTTAACTATTTGTGATAAACAATTTAAATGACAAAAAATTTCCTATCAGTACCTTCAAGGCCAGAGAAGAGAGGCATAATATGTCTCAAGTGCTGAAAAAAACAAAGAAGAGGGGGGAAAAGTCAACCCAGAATCCTATACCTGGTGAAAACATCCTTCAGGAATAAAGGGAAAATCAAGACATTTCCATATGCAAGAAAAAAAAATTGTAAGCAGATCTACCGTAAAAGAATGATAAATGGAAACTCTAGCAGAAGAAAATAAGAATGAATGTTAGGGTAGCAAAAGACAGAAAAAACACAGTAAATAAAATTATGGATAAATACAATAGTTCCCCTCTTAGATATTCTAATTATATTGTACAATTGTGATGGCTAATTTTATGGCTATCCTATTATGCCCAGTTATTTGATCAAATACTAGTCTAAATGTTGTTAGAAGTTGATTTAGATCTGATAAACATTTATAAGCAGATTAGTCTTAAATTATGGTTAAGCCTCATCCAATCAGTTGAAGAATATAAGAGTAAGCACTAAATTTTCCTCAACAAGGAAAGAATTCTATCTCCAAACTACAAAATGTTCAGTCTGCAGAATTTCAGTCCTGCTGGATTTTCCAGTGTAACGGCTTCCCTGTACATTTCAAACTCCAGACTGCAGCATCAAATCTTATGGGAATTTCCAGGCTGCTCACTGCCCTAAAGATTTCAAACTCACCAATCACCTCATGCCTGTGAGCCAAGTTAAACACACAAACACGTAGCTACACACCCTGTCCGTTCTGTCTCACTGAAGAGTGATAGAACGTCTGAAGAGAATGCTTTTGTAAAACTGGCTGATGTTGCTCAATGTGTACAAAGAAAACATTTAAGAAAATCACGCTATGAATGGAAAAGGGTGTTGTTAGGTGCCTGCGAGTTGGTTCCAACCCACAGCAACCCTGTGAGTCACAGAATTAAACGCTGCCCAGTCCTGAGCCATATTCACAATTGTTCTATGTGTGAGTTCATGATTGTGGCCACGGTGTCTGTCCATCTCTTTTAGGACCCTCCTTGTTTTCCCTGCCATTCCACTTTACCAAGCATAATGTCCCTGACAACATGCCCAAAGATGTAAGACAAGGTCTCACTACCCTTGCCTCTAAGGGGCAATCTAGCTGTACTTATTCCAAGTCACATTGATTTTTCCTTTGACCGGTCTGTGTCAGTCTGGGTAGACTAGAGAAACAAATCGACAGAAACGCATAGGTATATAAAAGAGTCTTATATAAAAGGTAAGTGTACCTTAAGAAACCATCCCAACCCAGTCCAGTCCAAGCCCCTAAATCCGACATTAGCCCATATGTCTGGCACCGATCTATAAAGTCCTCCTCACACTCACAAAACACACACAATAACGCCTACTGCAGGGGGAAAGCCAATCAGTTAGCATGTAAGCATCACAGTGCTGGCAGGGGTCTCCATGCAGCTTCTCCAGCACCCAGGGCTGCATCGGGGGAGGTCCATGTGGCTTCTCCTCAGGGATGTCTTGCAGGAAGTGAGCCTTGCCAGCTAAGGCAAGGAACTAGCTAAGGCAACCATACACTGGTCTGACCATCAGAGAACAAGAGACCAGAGAACTAGAAGGGCAAGGCTTGCAGAGCCATTTATCACTCCACCCTTCAATTAAACTGCCCTTCAATTAATCCCACATGTGTGTATCAGCCAGGTTGGCACAAAAAACCTTAACTAGCATACAGTCCCTAGTACTTTGAAATATTCTTAAATATCCTTTTAAATATTCTTCTCCAGCAGAACAATTCAAATGCATTTATTCTTCTTTGGTCTTTTTTATCCAATGTCTAACTTTCACGTGCATATTAGGCAACCGAAAATACAGTGACTTCAGTCAGGAGTATTGTAGTCCTCAAAGCAACAGGTCTTGTGCAGCAGATTTATCAAATGCAACTCATCTTTTGATCTCTTGATTGCTACTTCCATGAACATTAACTGGGGATGCAAGCAAGACAAAATCCTTGATAACTTCAACTATTTTTTTCCATTTATGATGTTATATATTAGTACAATTGTGAGAATTTTAGTCTTCTTTACATTGAATCATAACCCATATTGAAGGCTTTAATCATTGATTGTCATAAACTAGTGCAGAAAATCCTCCTCACTCTCATCTGTAAATTGTAGATTTTTAATAATCCTTCCTCAGTTCCTGATGCCATATTCTCCTTCATATAAACCAGCTTCTCTGTTATGCGCTGCATACAGATTGAATAAGTATTGTGAGAGAATATAATCCTGACACCCATATTTCTTTATTTTATCTTTTCCCCTTCACTTTTTTATTAATTTTAATCATTTATTGGGGGGCTCTTACAAATCTTATAACAATCCATCATTCAATTCTATTGTGCACAGTTGTACATATGTTGCCATCAACATTTCCAAAACATTTTCTTTCTACTTGAACCCTTGGTATCAGTTCCTCTTTTTTCCCCTCTCTCCCTCACCCTCCCGAGTCTTTGATCAATTATATATTATTGTTATTATTTCATGTCTTATACTGTTGTCTCCCTTCACCTAAATTTCTGTTATTCATCCCCCTGGTGGGCAGGGCTATATATCCAACATTGTAATACGTTCCCCCTTTCTCCCCTCCCTTCACTTTTTAAAAATTCATTTTATTGGGGGCTCGTGATAATTTATAAATTATTATTTTTTCATGTCTTACACTGTCCATTGTCTCCCTCCACCCACTTTCTGCTGTCTGTCTCCCAGGGAGGGGGTTATATGTAGATCATTGTGATCAGTTCCCCTTTTCTCCCCCACCTTTGCCTTCCCCTCCTGGTATAGCTACTTTCAATATTGGTCCTAAGGGGTGTATCTGTCCTGGATTCCTTGTGTTTCCAGTTCTTATCTGTACCAGTGTACATCCTCTGATCTAGCCAGATTTGTAAGGTAGAATTGGGATCATGATAGTGAGGGGGAAGAAGCATTAAAGAACTAGAGGAAAGTTGTATGTCTCATCGGTGCTATACTGCACCTTGACTGGTTGTCTCCTCTTTCTTGGTTTTAAACAATGCAGTACTCCTTTGCTTTGTTCACACAACACAACTGCCTCCTGATCCAAGTACAAGATATGAATGAGCACTATTAAGTGTTCTGCAGTTCCCATTCTTCTCAAAGTTATCCTCTATGATCCACACAGTCAAATGCCTTTGCATAGTGAATAAAACACAATTAACCATATTTCTGGTATTCTCTGCTTTCAGCTAAGATGAAATCAACAATGATATTCTTTGTTCCATGTCCTCATCTGAATCCACTTGAACCTCTGGCAGCTCCCTATCGATGTACTGCTGCAACCACTGTTGTGTGATCTTCAGCAAAACTTTATGTGCATGTCATATCAATGATTTTTTTATAAATAGAGCAATCTGTTGGGTCACCTTTCTTTTGAAATGATACAGATATGGTCTCTTCCCGTCAAATACTTTTATCCCAGCAGCATTATGAAAGAAATTGCCTATGACTTTAACTCTATCAAGTTCAACTCTGTAACACATGGAACCCTCATGAGTCCAAATCAACTAGGAAACAATTAATAATCATGAAAACAGACACCTGTAACTGAGCTAGAGAGAGAGCAGTATAGACAGATACAAGGTGCAGACCAATGGTCTCTAGCAATGGAAGCAAATGGATCCATCAGCCAAGACTCCAAGGATTACCTGCTACTGGAAGCCAAAAGCCATACTTAAATTCCTAAAGCTATTCTTGAATTCCAGCTTCCTGTACTTTTGTAACAAAATTAATTCCTGACCCTACAGGCATCCCTTATGATATTTCTGTCATGGAATCATGAGGTACCAAAGACATCTCTGTACTAACCTTGCAACCTCCTGAGAATCTATAAATATTTCAAAATTTAAAAAGAAAGCTAACGTTGTACCAATATCTGCCTCCAAATAGCATTTAAAAAAGCATATTAGAAATAAGTATGACTTGTGGTTGTACATATGCATTTTTCCATCAGAGTAAATGTAAAAAGACTTTAGGAACATGCGCCTTTGGTCTCTCTTCATCCAGAGGAAAGAAGCATGATAATAATCAAAAGACATGGACATGGTTAGTGCAATGGACTAATGGACCACACAGACATCGTCTCCATGATCCTGAGACCAGAAGAATCAGATGGTGCTTGGCTATCACCACCAACAGCTCTGAAAAAGATCACATTAGAAGGTCCTGGATAAAGTGGGAGACAAAGCAAATCAAAACTCAAACTTATAGCAAGAGTAGGGTGACTTGTGGACTAGAGACTGGTGGGACACTTAGATTGTGGCCCTTGCCTGGAGCTAAACTGATCCATATGGTAGAATAATCAACAATTAAAAAACAAAACAGTAAAAGAAGAAGGGAAGGCAACACAGAGATATAGTACATAAGCGATGGAAACTTTAGAAAGTTGCAATTGACACAAAATGTCACTGAATTATTGAATGTAAAGCTGATGATCTGCTCTGTAAAACTTCACAATAAAAAATTAAATTGAAGAGAATTCAGGAGCACCATTATGTAATTTATTGTACTTAAAGTTAATGTAAAGATGGCTTGGTATTTAAAATGTATTAATGTAATTTTCAAAATAAATGGAATAAAGGGATAAGTCTCTACATGAACGTAACATCATAGATTGCAACTTGTACTCTCAGTAAATGATGCTAACATATATAAATTCCTGTCCATTCCCTACCGCCACTGAGTCAATTACAACTCATAGAGACCCTATAGGGCAGAGTACAATCTTCCTTAGGGTTTGAGAGACTCATCTTTATCCCTCAGAGTAGCTGGTGTGTTTGAATCACTGACTTAGGATATCAATGCAATATTACCCACTGCATAACCAATGCTCCTTATTTCCATTGATCACATAAAAATATACACACAGTCAAAGCCTAGCTCTGCTACTAATGATATCCATACCTTTCACATTTATGTAGTAAAGCCTCTGAGCTAGAACTTGTCAGAATTTCCTTTAAAAGAAACCTCACGTTTCAAAGAAGCAGTCTTACCATTTTCCTATTGTTCCTATTAGTTGAAAATATTTGAGTGACCCTTCTCTAATAGGTTTCCACCTGACAAAAGCTCCAGCCTTTGCAGCTTTTACCGGAGGTAGATGCTGTACGCACACTTGAGCTTTCATTTATTTTCTCAGCCATCCTATGCATCTGTCCTTTGTAGTCAAGGCACAGGTGGCAATATCCCTAACTACTGTACTTAGCAGAGTCTTCTATATGTAATACTTAGAGCTTCTTTTAAATCTTTGGAACACTGCCTTTATTATGAAAACCTTAGGGGACAAAGAAATCTAGTAAAAATTAAATCTTTCCAAAGAGCAGCTAAGTGAAAATTAAAAAAACAAAATTTATCATCCATCTCCTACATAAATACATGGATAGAAACATAATACAATTTAAGATGTATATTAAACTCATGTAATATATTACATCACATCATAACAAAGAAAATTCTAGTACTAACTGTAAGAAATTTGCTGAAATTTATGGAGAAAAAATTAAAAGCACTACTAAATAATTGAGAAACATATACAGGAAGAACTTCATATCTCAAAATTCTTTGTTCCTATGAGTTACATAAAAATTAAACGTAATCCAAATAAAACACACCAACATAATATTATGGAAATTAGATCACACTGTTTCAAAGTTTAAGGAGTCCCAGTGGTCTGGTTAAGTAAGTGCTGGGCTATTAACTGCAAGCAACATCTCAAACCAAAACCAACTCCAAGAGAGAAAGGACAGGCTGTCTGCTCCCACAAAGATTTACATCCTGGAAAGTCTTCAACACAAAATAAGACCATAAATATATAAAATTTAATATATAAAAATCCAATAGCTGATATTACACTCAAAGGACAAAAGCTGAAAACATTTCCACTGAATAAGGGAATCCGACAAGATTGTCCCTTATCCCTCTTTCATTCAACATTGTGTTGGAATCCTCGCCAGTACTGCAAGACCACAGCAAGAAATCAAGGGTGTACAATTGGGCAAAGAAGAAGTGAAACTTTTACTATTGGCAGACAATATAATTTTTAATATATTAAAAATCCTAAGGTGTCCACAATAGGATTGCTGAAACAATAGAGGATTTAGTAAAGTAGCAGCAGAAGACAAGATTAACAAGCAGAAATCAATTGGGTTCCTAGATAGCAGCGATGAATATACTAAGAAGGACATCAAGAAAACAATACCATTAACAAGAGCCATACACAGTAGCCTGAATAAACCTAACAACAACAACAACAGCAAACCTGTACAAAGAAAACTACAAAACATTACTACAAGAAACCAAATGGATCTATACAAATGGAAGGCTATCCCTTGTTCATGGATCGGAAGATGCGATATTGTGAAAATGTCAACACTACCTAATGCAATGTACAAAGCACCTGTTCACTAGCTATCAGGGAAATACAAGTGAAAACAGCCATGAGATACTCTCTACCACCCATAACTGTAGCCCCATTTTTAAAAACTGAGAACAACCAATCCGAGAGAGGCTGTGGTGAGGTTGGAACTTATTCACTGCTGGTGGGCTTATAACTACGGACAGCCACTGTGGAAGGTGATTTGATACCTACACCAGATGGCAATTGAACTACATATGATCCAGCAATACCATTTCTGAGCACATACCCAAAAGAAATAAGAAACGGATCATGACCACGCCTATTCTCCCTCATTTTCATTGCAGCACAGTTCACGATAGCAAGAGGTGAGAAACAGAATAAATTCCCATGAGTAGAAGATTGGGTAAACATAAACTCTGGTATACACACACAATGCAATACCAAAAACAGTGACGAAACACCTGACGTGGAGGGATCTTGGAGACATTATGCTGAATGAAGTTAGACAAGCACAAAAGGACAAAGACTATATGAGTCCATCGAGGAAGGAACAAGCAGCAGAACGGGCACAAGCTGGGGCTTGTAGGGCATCCAGTCAGCTATAGGTAAGCAGGCGCCACGTCAGCTCGGAGGAATTGGTCAAGGGAGAGGAAAAGAATGCTGTCTACTGAGTGGCTGTCATGTAATGAGCCCTAAAATGAGCTCCGACCGCAGCGGACAGGTAGGCAGCCCTATCAGAAGGATGAGGGATCCTGATGGGGAAAAACAAGCCAGGAGAGAAGAAAGGGAGCGAGCACATCTGGGAAAACACGCACACGTGGCTTTGTAAGGAAAAAGGGAAGACCCATCTCCAGCGGAGGGAAAATGACTGAAACTGCTTTCGGAGATCCAAGGTAGGAGTGTCTGGTGGTATGCACCAAATGGGCCACATGGGCCCGGGCTTCTGGGTGCATCCTGAGGACTCCGCTCAAGTGCCATGGTACACTGTGGCACTGAATCCTGGATCTTCAGGGCTCCCTGCATGCTCCAGAGGCTGCGTCCGTGAGGTCCAATGTGTAAACCCCATTGGGGAGCTGAACTCTGCCTCAGACATACTTGTAACCTGAGGACTTAAGCAGGAAAATACATGGGTGTCTGAGAAAGCAGAAGACATCTGTACCGAGATTGTTGAACTATTGGTAAGCAGACAAGCACAGTCTTGCTATATCAATGCCCAATATGCTGTATTAAGATATGTATGATTCTGACAAACCTGCGACTGACACTTCTCAGTGATTATTAGTGTAAATTTCCCTGACAATTAGCCCTCGTTATTTGTGTAAATAGTATCCAACTACAAAATGATTGATTCTGGACAAATAAATAATTAAGCGCTGTAATATGGAGTTAGCCTACATTGGCCAAATATCCCTCCCTCAACAAGGCTTTAAAAATTAGTACCAGGGGCTAATCAAAGACAATATTAATGGAAGAGTGTTATGCCCCAGGGGGATGATTGGTGAGACTCCAATAAATTAACAAGAAGTTTTTGAAAGGGAGCCACAGGCAGTTAAAATAATAACAGCAACAAACAAAAAACACAGATCCAGGAATGGGTTTGGGGCTCACACTAAATCCTAACTCCAATTTTAAAGCAACTAGTTCTTA
>NW_022109767.1:16811104-16813066 GCF_000313985.2 Echinops telfairi
TCAGGAAGGAAAAGAATGTTTGAAAATGATTGTGGTAGTAATTGACACTGCTACTTGACGTGATTGAACTTTGGACTGATATGATATTAATAATATAATTATTTTAAAAAGAATTTAATTAAAAATGTTTACATTCTTGGACAGTCTATTTAGAATAACTATGAGATAGAATCAATTCCATGACAATGGGTTGGTATTCTAATATTTTTAGGAAATAAAAAGTGTAGCACTGAGAAAACTCTAAAAAGAAAGGAGAATTAGAGTCTTTCCTTCCAGGGCTTAATGACATCATTGAATAGTAGTTCCAACTGGGAATCACTTGTTGCTGTCAGTGCCATTGAGCCTGTTCTGATTCATAGCAACCTAATGTACAAAAGAACGAAACACTACCCAGTTCTGTGTCTTCATCACAGTTGTCATGTTTGAGCCCTTTATTGTAGTCACTGTCAACCCATCTTGTTGAGGGTCTTCCTCATGTTCATTGATGCTCTACTTTACCAAGCATCTCTTTCTACAAAGACCAGTCCCTCTGGATGGCATGTCTTGAGACACAATGTTAAGACACAATCTTACTATCCTCTCTCTTAAAGAACATTCTCGCATACTTTTCCCAACACAGATTTGTTGGCTCTCTAGTAATTCATGGTATCTTTAATGTCCTTCACCAAGATCATAATTCAAAAGGATAACATTTGCAACCTTCCTTATTCATTTTCTAGCTTTCACACGTATATCAAATGACTGAAAGCACAATGGTTGAGTCAAGCAGGTGCACTTTATTTTTCAAAGTGGTAGTTTACATTTTTGACACTTTAAAGAGATCTTTTGTAATAGAGCTGCCCAATGCAAGATGGCATCTGAGTTTCTAACTGCCGCGTCCATAGGCTGTGGTTCCAACTGTTGTTTCCTTAGGCATTGGTTGTGGATGCAATTAAAATAAAATCTTTACACCTTTAATATTTTCCCTGTTTATCATGATGTAGTCTATTGGTCCAGTTGTGAGGATTTTGGTTTCCTTTATATGGGGATGAAATCCCCCTGAACCTTATTCTTTAACCTTCAGGTTCAACATTTCTTGACTTTTAGCAAGTGAAGTTGTTTCATCTGCATATCATGTGTGGTTTATGGGTCTTCCTCCAATCTCTATGCCACATTGTTCTTCACAAAGTCCCGGGTCTCTGATTTCTCAGCATAGATTGAATAAATTTGGTTGAAGGAAACAACGGTGACACATCTTTCCTGATTTAAAACTGGGCATTATTTCTGTCTTTTGTTTGGAGGACTGCCTCTGAGTCTATGCATAGGTTCCCTACTGCTGTCTCCCTTTTATCCACCCCCACCACCATTATACCCCCACCCCAACCCTTATTCTACTGTCTTTGTACACATGTTGCCATCATCTTTTTCTAAACATTTACTTTATTTTTAAACCTGTTTTCTCCCTTCACACTGCCCCCCTCTGTGACCACTTGATAAATTATAAACTATTATTGCTTCCTACTGCTGTCTCCCTTTTATCCACTCCCACCACCATTATACCCCCACCCCAACCCTTATTCTACTGTCTTTCTTTGTAGATTCATCAATCCTGGCTTCTTTTTTCATCTTTTGAATAATTTGACAAATTTCTTACATTAGGCACTTATATATTGATTATGATTACTGGTTCCTGGTCTTCTGATCCTTTAAGCATTACCCTGTTTCCCCCAAAAGAAGACAGTGTCTTATACTAATTTTTGCTACCAAATATGCGTTAGGTCTTATTTTCAGGGGATATCTTATTTTTCCATGAAGAAGAGTACGGTACACATTTATTGTTGAACAATATAAAAGGAAATTTATTACCTGTATATGGTAGGGTAGTAGTTATCATAAAAAACCAGCATGACCAGACAAACTGTGAATCCTGCAGTATCAAGAATTTCTTGTTACTAACATTATTTCCATGTACAACAATCTATG
>NW_022109767.1:16813166-16819202 GCF_000313985.2 Echinops telfairi
GGTAGCTTCAGGGGGGCTTATTATCAGGGAGGTCTTATGTTCGGGGTGGTCTTATTTTCAGGGGATGCCTTATATTTCAGTGAGAGGCAAAACTGTTAAGTAGGTCTCATTTTGGGGGGGATGTCTTACTTTCAGGGAAACATGGTATATAATGCCCCTCCTTGTCTCTTGTTACGGTTTGTGCCTTGAGGTCAAGTATACAGGAGATTATGATTGCAGCCACTACTTTTTTTAAGTTGCCATTTGCCTGGTATATATTCCGCTACTCTTTTGTTCTTAGTCGATTTTTGTCTGTGAGCTTAAGATGTATCTCTTTCAAACAGATCAATGGATTATATTTTCTGAGCCAGTCTGCTAACCTTTATCTTTTAACAGGTGGGTTGAGGCCATTGATATTCATAGTTTTTGCTACCATTTGTAGATTCATTGCTGTCATCTCATACTTTTTGTGTTGGATGTGAGGCCGATGACTATATGTACGGTGCTGGGCTGGTTAGGGGAGGACCTGTAACATAGGCACAGGCCTAGTATAGACTGGCCACAATTTGCAGTCTTTTAAAGACTCCCTGTGGCGCCCCAAACTGGTAGAGCCACTTTTGGGCTTGGGCTACACCTTTCAGGCCGGATTTTCCTGTTTTGTTTTGTTAAAATCTTAGCCTGTGCTCTAGGACTTAGAATTCTGTCGTTCTTGTTATGTTAATATATGCTAATAGACCAAGGCCAGATTTTTGGCAGCTTACATTCACATTCAAACTTACACAAAGAAACACAGCATGGAATTGTAAGCATTTTTGTTTGTTTTTTTAAGATTTTTTTTTCCTTTTTATGAAGGACTTGGGTGCCCTGGAAGATGGGCTGTGCTGTGCTGACCCCTGAGGGAAGGGGGAACAGATGAGCTGAGTGGGTTTGGGGCCAACTGGATCTGAATTCTCCCCCAGCTGTACTCTGTGTCACCCTTGGCTCTCTCTTGCACAGCTATGTCATGGGTAAATATACCAGGGCCTGTTCAATTGCTGCAATTTAGTGACTAATTATCCATCATTACCCATTTTGGCAGGCACAGAGCAGGGGATAGGAGGAAAGGAGATGGCTGATGTTGTCACTCCAATCCTGGCTGGGCAGGGAGGATGCAAATCCCAATAATGCAGCAGTGGGTTGGATAGCACTGGTTGGAGAAGGGAACTCTGGTGTGAGATCTTGTGGCTAGTTCTCTGAGGTTCTCTGTGAGCCTGGGATTATTACCACCTTTAGACAGCAGCCTGTGGAAATTACTGCACGCTGTGAGTCTCACATCTTGGGTGTAGGATGGGGTGGCAGATGAAATCCCGCTGGATCTGGTGTGGGGTTAGCAGAACATGTAGGCAGACTCAGTGAACTTAGAATGTTTCAGTGAGTCCTTGAATTGCTCTGTGGGTGAAAATCACAGGAGGAGGTCAGAACCAGACCCCAGTACACCAAATATATTTTTAGCACCCAGCATCCCAATATTGGCCTCTTTACCTCTTAATTTTCTTTTCCTTTCTTTGTTTTTTTTAACTCATTTCTTGGGGGGGGCTCACACAACTCTTATCATAAACCATACATCCATCCATTGTGTCAAGCACATTTGTACATTTATTGCCATCATAATTCTCAAAACATTTGCTTTCTACTAGAGCCCTTGGTATTAGCTCCTCATTTTTCCCTCCCTCCTCACCCTCTCTCCCTCAGGAACCCTTGATAATTTATAACTTATCGTTATTTTTTCATGTCTTACACTGATCGATGTCTCTCTTCACCCATTTTTCTATGTCCGTCCCGCAGGTAGGGGCTTATATGTAGATCAGTGTGATCAGTTACTTTCCCTTTACCCTCCTGGTGTTACTACTCTTATTACTGGTCCTGAAGGGTTTATCTGTCCTGGATTTCCTGTGTTCCCAGCTCTTATCTGTACCAGTGTACATGCTCTGGTCTAGCTGGATTTGTAAGGTAGAATCAGGATCATGATAGTGGGGGTGGGGGGATGGAGAGGAAGCATTAGAGAACTAGAGGAAAGTTGTATGTCTCATCGGTGTCATACTGCACCCTGACTAGCTGTGTCCTCCCCGTGAACCTTCTGTAAGGGGATGTCCAGTTGCCTACAGATGGGCTTTAGGTCCCCACTCCGCACTACCCCTCATTGACAATGATACGATTTTTTGTATTGATGCCTGATACCTGATTTTGATGCCGAATACCTGATCCTATCGACACCTTGTGATCACACAGGCTAGTGTGCTTCTTCCATGTGGGCTTGATGCTTTTCTGTTAGATGGCTACTTGTTTATCTTCAAGCCTTTAAGACCCCAGATGCTATCTTTTGATAGCCGGGCACCATTAGCTTTCTTTACCACATTTGCATATACACCAGCTTTGTCTTCAGCAGTCCTGTCAGGAAGGTGAGCATCATGGAATGCCAGTTTAATAGAACAATGTGTTCTTGCATTGAGGGAGTACTTGAGTAGAGACCCAATGCCCATCTGCTACCTTAAGCTAAGAACAGGAGCACCAGGTGGGTGATGATTCTACCTGGGTGCCACCTTGACTCCACCTCCCTATCAAATTTTTTTTATGATCTACATAATTGATTGCACTTTCATAGTAAATAAAACACAAGTACCACCTCTATGGTATTCTCTGATTTTATCTAGATCTATCACACATCAGCAATCATATGCCTCCTTCCAGATTCTCTGAATCCACCTTGAATTTCTGGCAGTCCCCTGTCAATAGACTGCTGCAATTGCTTTGGAATTTTTATCCATTAGATGTGTGAAATTAAAAGTGCTCTATCATCTGAGGAATTTGAAAACGATGAAATAATAAGTTCACGTTTGTTCTTGTTTGGTATCATCGAGTCAGTTCCCATGAATAGCAGCCCTTTGTACAACCGAGCCCAACACTGCCTAATCCTTTTGCCATCCACACAATGATTCTTATGTTTGAAACCATTGTCGCTGCCACCTTGCTGAGGCCCTTCCTCTCTTTCGCTGACCCTCTAGTTTATCAAGCCTGATGTCCTTTTCCAGGGACTGGTCTCCCCTAACAACATGTCCAAATACTTGAGACAAAATCTCGCCATGTTGCCTCTGAGGCAGTGAACCAGCTGTACTTCTTCCAAGACAAATGTGTTGATTCTTTTGGACGTCCATGGGACTTTCATTATTCTTCACTAGCACCACGATGAAACACGGCAGTTCTTCAGTCTTCCTTCCTCAACGCCCAGTTTTCACAAGCATATGAGGTCATTGAAAGCACGATTGGACCAGCTGCACGTTAGTCCTCTGAGTAACTCCCCTACTTTTCCACACTTTAAAGAAGTCTTGTAGAGTGTACGCCACACTGAAGGCTACAATCCCTTGTCTTCATCCCTCCTCACTTTCAGCAAGCAAGGTTTTGTCATCAGCATAGCAAGTTTAGAAAGTTATTACATATTTTCAAGCATAATGATAAAATCATAGACAATTTAAATATTATAGTCATGTACAAAATTTGGTTAGAAAAATAACATTCATAAAGGGATCTTTTAAATTTATACTGATTGCTCTCACTAACCTATAAGTAGTTTTATAATTTTTTTGCCAATTTTATCAGTAACATATCAATAGTACTTTAGTTAACATCAAGAAAAGTATATTTCCTTACTAATAATCAAAATTGAACATTCTGGTGAGATTATAAATCATTCATGTAAATCTATAATTGGAAAATTCATCAATTAGACATGCAACAAATCAAATAATTTTTTGTAAATTGATTTGTGAACCATATTTAGGCAAATTTTTCATTTTGGCAAGTTGAATATTGGCCAATTTGGCTGCTTCTATTACATCTGCAAATTCTTGAAACTACCTAAATTTCCACATTAGGGATGTGGATAGGGACATGTTTACAACATTTTGCACTGTCCATGTACCTCTTGTTTCTGGGAAGGAATGAGGGAGAGTCAAATGACTTGCCATGTGCAGATAAGGAACAAAGCAACTTACTTCCATTTGCATAATTCAGTGATTTTAAGTGTCATCCTCAGAACAGTAGCATCAGCATCATTTGGGAGCTTGTTAGAAAAGGAAGTTTTAAAATCCAACCAGCATGTACTGAGTGAGAAACTCTGGGGATAGCCTCGCAGTCTGTGTTTTAACAAGCCCTCCAGGTGACTGTGAAGCATGGTAATGTTGAGAATCGCGGATTTTATTCATGGGAAAACATTGCACATATGCCCACATGCATGTATATACATACTCTCTCACACAAAGACAAAGACATGTCCCTGTAGATACACAGACTACCCTGGAAAGTGCATGAGAAAACGGTAAGAAGTATCCCTCTGGGCAAGAGACCACAGGAGAGGCACCCGGGACTAGGGATGAAGAGAGAGGCTTTCTTCCAATATAACCCCATGTACTATTTGCATTAGTTTTCAACTTATACAACAGGGTTTTTTTCTCATTTGTTTGTTTAATCCTTTGGTTGACGGCTAAAGAAATGTTCAAAGCGATTGGGAAGGCAGACTTTTTTTCATTATTTTACCATGTTGAAATGAAACAAAGTTAAAAAGAAGGCGCATGGAAGAGAAAGCATTTTTAAACATTTCCTGCCACTTTCTTAGCAAAATACATGTCAATTGCACTTGAAAAAGTACCTGCCTATGATCAAAGAATACATTTCCATTTCAGAAACTTGAAATAATGAAAGAAACAGAGGGTGATTTTAATTAGTTATCAGACCATTTTTGTCATCCAAAGATAGCACCACATGGCATATTTGGAAATACTACACAGGGTGGAAAATTATTTGTAAAATCTAACAGAGTTGGTGTCTACTGGCGAAAACTTTAAATGGAATACAAGGCACCGTATGCATAATTCATCTCCTGCGTATTGTAGTGAATTTGGCAGTAACTTCAATGGAATGTTCACTGAGACACATTATTAAATTTCAGGAGGTAAAAGGTTCCAGTTAGTTTTGCATTCTATAAGGTTTTCTGAGTTTTTATAAAATATTTAAACATGTTTAAAATATGGCCTATCAGCATATCTTTAGATTTATTTCCATTACTAAAGCATTCCCCACCAAACCAACTAATTATTACCTCCTTTACAAACCCAGAAAATCTCCAGAGGCATTTCTGAATTTCCGTCTCATTGTACATCTTACATACATTCATAGTGAAGTCTCGGTGTTCCAGATTTACAAATCCAGTAAATCTGAACGTGAAGTGAGAAGAAAAAATTCCAAGTCTCTGTGATAATTACACATTATAGGTTCTACTTCGAAATATCTTGTTATAATTTTAAAAATATATTCACAACATCTTTGAAATTTATCCTTGAAGTGATGGAACAAATTTGCTGCCCCTTGGACGTGAATTAGGCCTAATGACTTGTTTCTCAAAGCAAAGCCTGGCAGTACTGATTGTAGACAGTTTCTGATGTTCAAAACAACCCAAACCACTGCCATTATCTTCATGCTGATGCATAGCAACCTACATAGGCTTCTGAGGCTGTGAATCGTTTACAAGAGCAGTTCACCTTATTTTTCCTAGAGTGGCTGGTGAGTTTGAACTGTTGCCCTACCGTAGGTGCCCCAAACTTCTCCTAGATCCTTTACTCTTGGAAAGTTAGCTCTTGTGACATGAAGGCAGGCAGGCAATCAATGCAGAGTCCCAAGTAGTGAGAAACTGAGGTCCAGCCAACAATCAGGACAGAACTGAAGCTTTCTATCAACTATGTGAATGAGCACAGAAGCAGACCCTCCCTTCAATACACACACATATTCTTAACTGCTCTTCACATGACTGCAGACCTAGTCAGCACTGGAATTTTAAGTACGACTTTGAGTCAAAGCTACCTGACTTAGGTGTTTCCAGATGCTCGACACACAAAAAACTTGGATACAGTAAATGTCTGCTCATTACTCTGTTAAATTTTAGATAATTCATTATACAGTAGTAGAAAACTAATGTACAGCAGGATCTAGACTACAATATAGCTGTTAAGTGCTGTTTTGTCGTTCCCC
>NW_022109767.1:16821195-16833264 GCF_000313985.2 Echinops telfairi
TGGGTGCACCCAAAACACTGAAGAGATGAAGAATTCTTAAGATATTACAGGGATAGGAATTCTTGATGTTCCTAACAGCTTGAGTGTAGAAATTTCTGAATATATGAGGCTTCGGGTTATGTACTCAGCAAGGGATCATCTCAGTATTAAAGCCTAATTATCTTCAGACTCAAGGTTATACAGATGTTTCCAAGTGATTAAAATGAATCTCATAACCAACCATAAAACTATGTAAAATAGTACCAAAATTTTAGTCAAAGAACATAAAATTAACAAAATCACCCTGTCAATTTCCATCAGCATTGCACTGGAAGCCTTAGCTATACAAAAGAGAGAGAGGAAAGAGCTGGGGGGATGGGGGGGAGAAAGGAAGAGAGGAAGGAGAAAGAAAAGAGAAAATTAGAGAAGCAATACAACATACAAAAGAAAAGATAATACAGAAGCAATCCAAAAGAAAAAACAAATTCTTTTTTATTCACAGAGGACGTGATCGTCTATGCAGGAAATCCTAATTCGTTTGTAAACAGCGATAAGAATTGTAAAATTAAGCAAGTTTTACACAAACCAATATTTATATAAACTAACAATAAGCTATCCGAAATTTAAAATTTTTAAACTATTCCGCTTAAAGTAGCAAAAAAGAGAAAGGCCATTGGCAAGATGGACTGACACAGTGGCTGCAACAAATGGGCTGAAACACGACAGTTGTGAGGGTGGCGCAGGCCTCGCAGTGTTTCGTTCTGTTGTACATAAGGTCACTATGAGGTGCTATGAACTCAACAGCATGTAACGATAAGAATATGTTGCTTCAAGTAGCATCAAATTATGAAATACTTAGGAACAATTTTCACATAACAACAACAGATAGACATTTAAGGAAGCTTGGTCCCACAAGGGAGAAAGATAAGGCTTTCTACTCCTATGAAATGTTACAGTCTCGGAAACCCAAGGGTCCATTCTACCCTGTCCTGTAGGGCTGCTGAGGATCGCTGGTGGGATGGGGGGTTACACAAAGGACTTTAATCTGCCAGGTCATCTGCAAGGTCAGAAGTACAAAACCACCAGCCTTTCCAAGGGAGAAGGGCCTTTCCACTCCAGAAAAGAGTTACAATCTCATAAAAGCAGTCTGGCCATGCTTTATAGGCCTATTATGAGTGAGCATTGATCTGGAATGGCAGTAACTTTTTTTGCTTTGTTTTATAGGGTCACTCTAAGTTAGAATCATCTGGATGGCAGTCCGTTTCGTTTTTTGGTTTGGGCAACACAACAGATAAGCATTCTCGGCTAACCAAGAGACTGGTGGTAGGAACTCGCTCAGAAGCTTCATGAAAGGAACAGCTGAAGGATATCTGCGTTTACAAAGATAACTGCCTAGAAAAACATGGGGCGGCTCTACCCTGCCACCTGCAGCCGCCATGAGTCAGAACTGCTTCCACAGCACCCAGCAAAACCCAGAACACAGGTAGCAGACTATGTATAAGTTCCACATACGTAACATTACAAAATATTGCTGGGAGAATTGTTTAAAGATGCCTTTAAAATAGAAAAAAAAACCTATCATGATCATGAAGCAAAATAAGCAATCATTAGTCAGACTTTATTCTCCCCAGATCAATGTATGGGCATGAATCTAGCATAGAGATTGAACATGTCTCAAAGTTAGCCTCCTCCCACATGCCACTTCCAAAGGATTGCAATAGAGGATAAGTCAAATATCTCTAAATAGTTTTGCCCAATCGAGCATGAATTCATGAAATGATGAACGTGCCTCACAATGGTGAGCACTTGAACTTCTCTGGGGAATGCTGCCCATCTTGGTGTGGAAAGGTCAAGCACTACCCGGGTTGTGGCGGGCCTGCTCTCCAACCGTCTGAGCCGTCTAGCAGCTTTCACGTGTGACCATAGTAACGCTCATCTTCCAGCTGGGTCGCGTCTGTATTTCGATCTGACAAGTGCAATTTCAACTACCTAAAGAATGTGTCTTTTGGAAATTGTGGTTTCGACAACATGGCTCATGTCTAGGTTGCTGTCTTTTCGAGGGAGCACAGTTACGTCATGCTCCAGAAGCGGAAGAAGAAAAGGGAGAAGAGCACTTCCAAAATGATGGAGATGAGGGTTGATCTGATTTCTTTTAGGCTTTTTCAAATAAAACTGAATCTAGGTATACATGGTTTCAATTCCATTTTTTTTATCAATCCTGTGTTTTCTTAGTTCAAGACCTTTATATTAAATTAGTAGAGAATTCAATGTGCTATTACTTAAAATAGGAGTCACTGGGTGGCTCAGACAGCCAACACACGTTCACCTGGTAATCAAAAGTTTGGTAGTTCATAAAAGTCCGCCCAGAGGCATGTAGAAGAAATGCCTGTAGATTATCTTCTGAAGTCAGTCGTGGAGAACCCCATGCAGCACGGTTCTACCATGAGTCCTGGCACTAGCCAAGTTAAAATTAAAGATCATTCTTTGATATCTTCCCAGGAAATGATTTGCAGATATTAGTCTGCTTGAGAACGGCCTAGATAATTATTCAGGAAGCAAATTTGGGGGTTTCTTCACTTTCAAGATTATAACTATATTTAAAGTAGACATAGTAACCTATTTTGGTATTTAGAATTTCATTCTTGTGACCATCTAAAATTATAGTCACTTTTTCCCTCAATGCTGACCTATTTTCCTGTTATTGTATGCAATATAGATACATATACATTGGCATACACAACAATGGACAGTTTCTCCAAAGCCAGGGATGCAATTAAGTTGCCTCCCTCTGTTTCCACTTCAAAGAGCGGCTCTCTCTACATCATTGTGCATTCCTGTGGGATACCTACTAGCACTGAAAGAGATTTCAAAGTCACAAACATTTGGGCCATGTGGCCGTGAAAGGCATGTCCAGCAGCTTTAGCATGGTCGCTACGTTGCATATTAAAGAATGTAGCTGAGACCCAGAACACTGTGGGACCAAACCAAAACCACACCCTTGAGCATCAAGTCAATTCCACTTCATAGCAACCCTACAGGACGGAGCAGAATTGCCCCCGAGAGTTGATTTCTTAGCATGGAATATTTACAGAAGCCGACTGCCACCGCTGGTTCAGACAAACTAGTGAGCTCAAATTTTGGACTTTCAGTTTGCAGCCAAGTTCTTGACCACTGAGCAACCAGGGTCCTGTAGCATTATAATAGTACCTAACATAGAGACCCCACAGCCAGCAATTGACCTGATTGTGGTGGCTTGTGTTTTTGTAATACTAGAAGCTATGGCACTGATATTTAGATATCAGCAGGATCACTTATGATGGAGAAATTTCAATGGAGTTTCAGATCCAGGCAAACTAGGAAGAAAGGCTTGAGGATCTATTTCTAAATATAAGCCACTGGAAACTGTTTAGAACACCACAGAATATTGTTTGATATCATGTTGGAAGATGAGTCTCAAAGTTGGAAGGCACACATACCGTCGTGACCACAGAACTTGCCCCTAACAATAACTATGAAGACAATACCAGAGTTGGAAACCTCTCATTCTCTTAACATGGGGCTACCACATGCCAGAGCTAACTCTAAGACACCAATAATAATACAGAAGTCAAACCGCTGACTCACTCCACATTGTGATTCATACTTGCCCTCGGACCAACAAACAAACAAGTTCACTGCTGTGGAACAGGTTCCATTTCCTCGTGACCCAAGAGGGAAGAGCAGATCATGCACCTGCGGGTTTCTGAGAGTATAAATATACATGGGAGTGAAATGCCTCTTCGTTCTCCCCGATAGCAACGTGTGCTTTCCAACGGCTGATTTTTCAGTTCGCAACGTACTGCCTAACTCACTGTCCCACCAGTGCTCACTAGATTATGGAAACATCCCAAGAGCCAAACAAAGAAGAAATTCATAGAGTGATGTTGGCACACACAAAAAAACAGGAGAGATAAGACAAAAAAGAGAAAAGATATGTCATTAATTAGTTAATTAAACTACTTTTATTCCATTCGAGTTGGGCTGCAATCCACAAGATCTGAAGTTCAAAACCACCAGCCACTACTCAGGATAAAGACCGGACTTTCTACTCCTGTAAAGAGTTACAGTCTCAGAAACCCAAAGGGGCAGTTCTACCTTATCTATAGGGTCACTGTAAGTCAACATTGACTCAATGGCAGTGAGAATTGATTCCATAGTACTTTTCAATTTATATTCCTATTCATAATGTTTGCTCATGATTGGATATAGTGAATTCAGAACAAAAATTTTAGATTAGGTAACAGCACTGACCTGAAAAATAATAATAAAGCATAATGCTGTGATAGTTAAGGTTTTGTGCCAACTTAGCTGGGCCAGTATTCTAAGTGACTTGGCAGTTACGACCTAGTAATCACCTCTGTCCATCACTTGTCTGTCACTTTGTCATCGTATGGTGGCTTGTCGCTGTGATTTCGGAAGTTATGTCACTGACATTTCAAATACCAGCAGGGTCGCCCAAAGTGAACAGGTTTCAGCAGAGCTTCCAGACTAAGAACGGACAGAAAGGAAGGAACAGGCTTGTGCTTTGAAGGAATGGGCCACGGAAGACCGTGTGGCTAGCATTCAAACACTGTCCGGGACGGTGCCAGAAGCTGAGCCCCCCTGTTCAGAAGGCACTCAGAATATGACCGAGGAAGAGCTGCCTTCTCAAAGCAGAGTCAACCAAATGACGCGGATCAAGTAAAGCTTGTAGGAGGGAAGCCTTTGGGACCTTCACTAGCTCTTGGGACACAACTGAAAATAAGGGAGCACAGTTGAGAACATCTATTAATACCTGGAACTTGGAATGTATGGAGTATGAAACTAGGGACATTGGAAATCTTCAAAAATGAAATGGAATGCATAAAGATTGATAGCTTAATTATTTGTGAGCTGAAATGGACTGGTAATGGCCATTTTGAAACAGAAAATCATATGTCATATTGTGATAAATTCAAGAGGAATAGCATTACAGTCCTCATCAAAAAGAACATTTCAAGACATAGCTATCCACAAACAAGGAAATCTAGTCAAGACGATTATTATTCAAATTTATATATCAACCACTAAGGTTAATGATGCAGAGCTCAAATAATTTTACCAACATCTTCATTCTGAAATTCATCAAGCAGGCAATAAAGGTGCATTAATAACACAGCCCAAAAAAATTTTTTTTCTTGCTGTCTTTTTATTCAGGGGTTACTTTTTCCCAGGGGTTATTGGTAGCACTGACTCAAAACATTGCATTGGGTAGACCAAGTGAGTTCTAGTTTCTTAGATATGGTGCTCCACTGTCTTGTCAGTTATACCAGTTTATTAATTTAATGTCCTAGTTTTAAATGTGAGAATAATTCATATCCATAAATTACAGCATAAGACAAACAGGGTGAGAAGTGGTTAAAAAGGAATGAGGTAGGGCAATGAATGTACAAATGTGCTTTACACAATTGATGTATGTATGGATTATGATAAGAGTTGTATGAGCCCCTAATAAAATGATTTAAAAAAAAAAAAGGAATGAGGTATTAAGGGACTTCCAAGGGAAGTGGTATATGGACCTATGTGTAGTCAGCCACACATTAAGAAGCCAATCGTAAGGTCGGTGGTTTGAATCTATCAGTCACTCTGTAGCCTTTTAAAGATTTTCAGGTTTGTAAACCCCAGGAGCAATTCTTCTCTGTTCTGTAGGATGACCCTATAACAGTGATCTTAGCTAGAATCGAATAGATGGCAGTAGCAGGTTTTTCTTTTTGGTTGAGGGGCTGTGCAGTATATGCAGAAACTAAAAGTTGGATGCTGCAAAGCTAGAACACAGCTTAAGAGAATGGAAAATGAAAAAGAAAATCGAAAAGGCACCTAAATAGAAGATCTGAGGGCAATTTCCAAAAAACCAAACTCGCTGCCTTTGAGTAGATATGGATGCTGACTCATAGTAACTCTATAAGACAGGATAGAATTGTCTGTGAGTTTCCAAGACTATAACTCTTTAAGGAGCTAAAAAGTCCCATCTTTCTCTCAAGATGCTGCTGGTGCATTTGAACTGCTGACCTTCAGGATCACAGCCCAACACAGAACCGTTTTGCTATCAGGGCTCATGAGAGCAACTTAGAGTGTCAACAATGTCAGACTTCGCGCGATTTTCATAAATATTTTGGAGATCTAAATTTTTATTTTTCAAATGATGCGGTAAGCATTCCAGGACACATTTTAATTAGAGGTCAACGGATGATTCATGCTAGATGTTTCAGAGGCGGCATTCACTCCCAGCTTCTTCATCAGGAAAACTCGAACTTTTCTTTTAAGAGTTTCTATGCACAGGTGGGAGAATTGTACCATCTTATCACAAGACTAGAAGCTTTTAATTTTAATAAAGGAGTTTGAACTCTGACCAACCTATTTGGGTTTTCAAAACATTAGAGTCTTTATTGTACCCAACTCGCTACCAATCAATCATGACTCATAGCAACCCTATAAGACAGAGTGGAGCTTCTCCTGTGGGTTTCTGGGCAGTTAATCTTTATGGGAGCAGAAAGTCTCATCTTCCACATGCAGAATGGCTGGTTGGTTTGAATAGATGACCTAGTGGTTAGCAGTCAAATGTGAGCCCATTATGCCATCAGAGCTCCAGATTTCTTGTACAATAACTCTTATTCCTGGTCCATTTTTAAGATAACAAATTAAAACGACTTGCTGTTCAAAGCGTAATAAGTGTGAAGTGATTGCTGTTGGTAGGTGCTCTTGAGTCGGCACTGATCCATAGCAACTTTATGCACTACAGAACAAAACATGGCCTAATCCTGCGCCTTCTTGAAATTGGTCCTACGCTTGATCTCATTGTTGCAGCCACCTTGTCAATCAATCTCCTGAAGTACTTACTCTTTTTTAGATGCCTCTCTACATTACCAAGCATAATATCCTTCTCCAGAGACTGGTCTGTCTTGACAACCTGTCGAAAGTATGTAAGATGAAGTCTTGGATCCTTGCCTTTAAAGAGCACTCTGGCCGTATTTCTTCGAAGACCGATGTGTTTGTCCTTTTGGCAGTCCATGGTACTTTCAACATTCATTGCCAGCACCACATCACATTCTTCTTCAATTTTCTTTATTAAATGTCAAGCATTCACATGCATATGAGACCACTGAAAATACCATAGCTTGACCCAAGTGCCCGTTAGTCCCCAAAGGTAACATCCTTGCTTTTCAATACTTGAAAGAAGATGTGTGTGTCAGATTTACCCCCTGCAATGCATCTTTTGATCTCTTGACTGCTAGTTCCATGAGCATTGATTGTGGATCCAAGTGCAGGACAAAATCATTGACAACTTCAATCTTCTCTCCAATTATCCTGATGTTACATATTGGTCCAGTTTTTAATTGGCCTTCCTGAAATTGAGTTGAAATCCATACTGAAGGCTGCAATGCTTGATCTTCCTCAGCAAGTGTTTCAAGTCCTCCTCACTGTCACCAAGCAAGGTTGTGTCGCCTGCATACCGAAAATGGTTACGAAGCTTTCTTCCAGTCCTGAAGCAGCGTTCTTCTTCATGTAATCCAGCTTCTCCAATTATCTGTTCAGCATACAGACTGGGTAAGCATGGTTCCAGGTACAACCCTGAAACACTCCTCTCTTGACTTTACGCCATGCAATATCCCCTTGTTCTGTTCACACAACTGCCTCTTTATCTACGGACGAGTTCTGCATGAGCACAGGAAAGGGTTCTGGAATTCTCGTTTTTCTCAAAGTTATCCATGGTTTGTTATGATCCACACAGTTGAATTCCTTGGCATAGACAATAAAACACAAGTAAATATCTTTGTGGTATTCTCTGCTTTCAGTCATGATCTATTTGACATCAGTAATGATATCCTTTTTTCCACACCCTCTTCTGAATACAGCTCCCTGTTAATAAGTGCTCCAACTGCTGTTGGATGATCTTCAGGAAAATTTTATTTGCATGATACTGTTCTAGAACTTGAGCGTTCTGTTGGGTCACCTTTCTTTGTAATGGGTACAAATACAGAACTCTTAAAGTCAGTTGGCCAAGTGGCTATCTTCCAAATTTCCTGAAATAGATGTATAAATGCTTCATCAGCTTGTTGAAATATTTCAATTGATAATTCATCAATTCCTGTAGCCTTGCTTTGAGCAAATACTTTCAGTGCAGCTTGAACTTCCTTTAGCAACTTTGGTTCTTTTTGTTGTTTTTCTTCTTTTCTTTTTTTTTAGTAACTTTGGTTCTTACTCATAAGCTAACTCCTGAAATATTGGAAGACTGACTGGTTCTTTCTGGTACAGTGACTTGTGTGTTCTTTCCATCTTCTTGATGCTTCCTGCATGATTCATATAACCTAGTCAATGACGGACAGAAACAGATGTCTGTACACATATATCCATTGCAGAGCTGTGTGGATCATTACAAATGATACAATAACAATGAAAAGAATGGGAATTCATGAACACTTCATTGTATTCATACAGAACCTATTCCTGAACCAAGAGGCAATCCTTCAAACAAACTAAGGAACTAGGTCATGGTTGAAAATCAGAAAGCTGTGCTTCAGGACTGTGTCCTCTCATCATCCTTATTCTATCTGTATGCTGAACAAATAATCAGAGGAGCTGGACTATTTGAAAAAGAACATGACATCAGGATTGGCAGAAGGTTTATTAACAACTTGAAGATGCAGATAACACAACCTTGCTTGCTAAAAAAAATGGTTTGAAATATTATCTGATGAAACAAAGATTGAAGCCTTATTTAAACTCATTGTATAGAAAACCAAAATCCTCACAACTGGACCCATACTTAACATCATGATAAACAGAAAAAAAGATTAAAGTTGTCAAGGATTTCATCTTACTTGGATCCACATTCAATACTCATGGAAGCAGCAGTCAAGAAATCAAATAAACGTGCATTGGGTCAATCTGCTGCACAAGGCCTTTTTAAACTGTTGACGAGCAAGGATGCCCCTTTGAGGACTAAGGTACACCTTACCCAAGCCATGGTATTTTCAGTTGCACTATATGCATTTGAAAGTTGGAGAATGTATAAAATACTTTACAAAATAATTGATCATTTGAGTGATAGAACTGGTGAACAAGGAAAGAATGATGAAATGGCAGAAGAGCAACAAAATTTGTCTTGGAAGAAGTACAGTCAGAAAGCTCTTGGGAAACAAAGATGTAAAGACTTAGTCTCACTAACTATGGATGCTTCCAAGAGAGATCAGTCTTTGGAGGAGGTCATAGTGTTTGGTAAACTAGAGGGTCAGAAAAATAAACAGGAAAACCACCAATGATATTAGTGCATCAATAGGCTCACACGGAACAAGAAGTGTGAAGATGTCCCAGGACCAGTGTTTCACTCGGTTGCACGTGAAGTCATTGTGAGTAGGAGCCCACTCAACACTACCTAACAACAGCAGCAGCATGATTCACAACAGCAAAGCAAAAAACATAGCAAACAAAAAGGCTAAACAAATAAGTGAATACACACACAGGAATGTTGTCCAGCCAGATAGAATAATTATGAGTCATCAGCTTATACTGAAAAAATGGACGGATCTGGAGAACATTATGGTGGGTGAAATAAAGCAATCACAAACAGACAAGCACTGAATGGCTCCTTATTTTTTAAAACAAGAATAAGTATACACACAGAAAGCAGCGTCCTCTAGTGGCTACAAGGGAAGAAGAAAACACCAAAAAAAAGGAATCACTTTCTAGATCGTGACACTTGTTCGGTTCAGTGATGGGTAAGGCACTACCAATAAAGGTGAAGTTGGCACAAATTGGCAAAGGCTAAATATAACATTACGTTTACAAGAAGAAGGTATGATTTCAATAAAAGCCCAAACATACAAATTTGTGACAACAATTAGAACAACAAAAGCATGCCTATGATCGCCTAATAGATGTTGTTGGGTGCCAGCAAGTTCTTTGTGACTCATAGCCACCCAGGTGCAACCGAACAAAAAGCCACTGCTCAGTGCTCACAATTGCTCTTACGTTCAAGTCCAGCCATGAAGCCACTGCTTTCATCCTTCTTGTCAAAGGTCGTACTCGTTTTCATGGCTCCCCTCCTCCAACAATCAGGATCTTCTTCTTCTCCAGAGACTCTCCTGACAACATGTCCCAATGATGTAAGATGAAGTCTCACTCACCTTGCTTTTAAAGAGCCCTCTGGCTTTACTACTTCCAAGACAGGTCTGTATAGTAGATATATATATATACACACACATATGTTGCTATTTTTGGGTGCCTTGAGTCGGATCCAACCATAGAGACCTTATGCACAACAGAATGAAACACTGGCTGGACCGGCTCCCATGCCTGCGCCCACTACCTCAGTCACTGTGTCAATCTATCTTGTTGAGGGTCTTCCTCCACTTGGTTGCTCCCTGACTTAACTAAACAGAGCGTCCTTCTCCAGAGACCAGTCTCCCATGACAACATGTCCAAGGTATGTAAGACATCTTTTCTTCTAAGGCCCACTCTAACCGTACTTCTTCCAAGACAGATCAGTTTGTCCATGATACTTTTAATATTCTTCGCAAGCTTCACAATTCAAATTCATCTATTCTTCGGTCTTCCTTATTCAGTGTCCAACTTTCACATGTAATGTTTTGTACATAAGAAAGTATGTATGTATAGGTATGTACAAAATAAAATAAGTGTACACATATAGATATTTCTGTAGGTACATATATATTTTGTGTGTGTGCCCTATTATATTCATATATAAAATAAAGTACATAGGTAGCACAATTATAGGTACTTTTCAGACATAACCGTACACCTTGAAGGATCAATTTACTGAGTTTGACTGTTCAGGACCATAGTCTCAGGGGCAAGTCGGTCAACTGACATGACATAGCTCATAACTTGTTTTTCAATCTAGTTTAGTGAGTAGCATCTAGGGTTCTTAAACACTTGGAAGTGGACTTCTAAGGTAGAACTTGTGGTGTCCATTCACGCCAATAAAAGAGAAAGACAGAAATCAAGGACTCCGTCGTTGGAAGAAGCAACTAATATACACACATCATGGGCCGACCTTGACACCAGAAGAACCAGGTGGAGCTTGACTGCCACTCATATACTGGTCCTACCAGGGACACAATGCATGGTCCTGGTTATAATGGGGAGAAAATGTAGGACAACCCCCTGCCCGCCCCCCCACAAAAAAAGACCAGAATTACTGGACCAGTAAAGACTGGTGGAACCTCTGAGACTATAACCCTGGGAAATCCTTTAACCTGGGAATTCAAATCTCTCCTGCTAGACACACAGATGCTAGCCCTCGTGAGTGTTACACTCCTCTAAACAGTCACCTGAATGAGACCCAATGATGCACATTTACCCTAGAGCGAAGACGAGAGCATCAGAGAGCACAGAAGCGACAGTAATGCAAACAAAACAAACAGATGGAATGTTAAAAAATGCGGACACCTTGTGAAAAGTGTAACCAATATCGCTGAATAATATGTATAGAAATTATTCAATTAGAGCTTAGTTTGCTGTGTAAACACAATAAGGCATTTTTTTATAAACAGACGTTTTGGAAACTCACAGCAGCTTGCCTTATTTACTACTTAGAAGAATGTAAGTAGATTCATTACACAAGTTAACTTTTGAAGGACAAAATTATTTTCTATAAAAAAAAAAATGCCAACAAAGTCACCCACTACACACACATTACAATGTTTACTTGATATGTCGCATTCCTACCTACCAAAAATGATTCACGATCTTCTGTTGCAGGTGGGTGTTTATTTGTTCTTTCAAAATCTGCCTTTAATAAAGGCTTTAGTCTTCTCTACTTTAGGAAGCATGATTTTATTCCAACCTCCGATTTTTCATTTTTTGTCCAAATTCTCAAATGATTTATATACCATTTTGGAACCTGTTTTCACTCACACATTTCCCTTTTAAGATTCTTCTACCAACCTTCTACCTGTGGGTCATGACTCCATTGGGGATCGAATGACCCTTTCACAGGGGTCGCCCGATTCAAAACAGTAGCAAAATTACAGTGATGAAGTAGCAATAAAAATAATTTCATGGCTGGGGGGG
>NW_022109767.1:16833364-16837415 GCF_000313985.2 Echinops telfairi
ATATTAAAGGGTTGCGGCATTAGGAAGGTTGAGAACCACTGCTCTAGTAGAAACTTACCATTGATCTCTTAGCTGAAATCCAACCTCCGTTTTCCGTGTTGGTTTGTGTGTGTGTGTGTGTGTGTGTGTGTGTGTGTGTGTGTGTGTGTAATTGATGACTTCTTTCCTGAAAGCTACTAGTCCTCATCCTCCATCCTTGGTGAGAATTAACCAAAGCTTCCATCCAAGATCCTCTGCTAATTTTTCTCTGCCTGCTCCCTCAATTAATGGTGCAGTGTCCCAAGAGAATATCCGTTCACTCTCCTCTGTTTCTTTTGCTAACACCATATTGTTAGCCTTCTCATCTCCACACACAGGGACACCACCAGCAGAAGCATCTACCAGCATGTACAGAGAATTTGTCATTAGCCTTGTTTTTTTGTTTGTTTGTTTGTTTGTTTGTTTGTTTGTTTGAGATAAACTTGTTTGTCACTAAAGAACCCCTAGTCCATTTAAATCTTACTTTCCATGCTCTCTTTTTTTTTTTAAGCCACTCAAACTACTATTTGCATATGTGGGATAAGGAATCTGGAGTGATTTTGTGGGGGAGTGGGGCGGAGTGGGGTGCACGAGTAGGGGGCGGGGCAGGGGTTAAAGGTATGGCCCTGTCCCAAGATTTTTAGTGTATTATCTTTACACTTTCTTTTCATTACCTATATCACATTGATTATTGCCACATACTATTTTATTAGTACCAGAGCTGGAAGAGGAGCCCTGGCGGTGCTGTGGGAAGAGCATTGAGCTTCCGACTACAAACTCAGTGGTTCAAACCCACCAGTCACTCTGCAGGATAAAGATGAGGCTGTCTGCAACCATAAAGATTTAGAATATCCCTCTCTCCTCCCACATCTGTTCAGTTTGTGTATCTATTTTGCATCTACTGTGTTGTCTCACATGTTTTGCACATGTTATCCAGAGGGACCAATCCCTGGAGAAAAACAGGCTTGTTAAAGTGAAGGTAAGAGAAAAAAAGAAAGACGTTCAATAAGCTGGATTGACACAGTGGCTGTAACAAAAGGCTCCAACATGACAGCAAATGTGAAGAAGGTGCAGCACAGGGCAGGGTTTTGCACCGCTGTGTACCGGGCATCTGCTACAGTAGGTGATTCATGAGTCATGCCCTGCCTGCCTTGGCTGGAAGGCACTGAGCTAATTTAGTAAGTTCTGTCTAGCATGATATATGTGTCCGAATCCTGATCCCATGCCTATGCTGTCATTGTCTCCCACCTGTAATTGTGATGTGGTCATCCACCACCACCACGCTTCTATGACAATTTCGCTTGTCTTTCCATGTACTATGTAGCCCTCCCATTCTCTGTCAACCCTTAGACTCCATTAGCATCACCCGCTACTGGTCACCCTGATCTGAATGACATGTTTTTTCTTATGTTTATCCTGTTTACTAAACAAAAATTCTCCTAAGTTATATTTCAGATTTGGGTTCTGTGGTAGGTACATAATTTCATGTCAACTTGATATATAAAAGTGTAGGGTGGAGTTGAGAGTGTCACTCGGGTCACAGCCTGATGGTGACTTCTTGTGGGTGTGTCCTTCTCTATTAAGGAGGGTCCTGGAAACCTCCCCTCCCTCTCCACCTTCACCTTCCTGTTGGCTGACCAAGATGGCAGCCAGAGCCCTGGAGATTCGTTCACTGCCATTGGACCCACAAGAATTTGCACCCACCAGCCTGTGATCATCCTATGACTGTATCATTGCTTGTGACTACATTAGTCTCAAGAGGGACTTATGGACTGGTATCAAACACATGGACTTGAGTTGGACTGGCTTGGGGTGTTTCCCTGGTAGAGAAAGCTTATTGATATAAAGCTCTTTCTTACACATGGATGAGTATCACTGGATTTGTTTCTCTGGTCAATCCAGCCGAACACCAGGTCCCTTTTGTACCTACAACACAGCACCCAACAAAAGCAAAGTCCAAAGAGGGCTTTTTCTTCATTAATTATTCTGTCCATATAAAAAAAGATTGTGGTTCTAGAATTGCTGGTAAATTGATGAACAGTCTTTATCTTCATGGGCTTAACACTATAGTCGGGGAAGTCAACAAAATGCAAGCTAGCAAATAAATACGTCATCACGTTTGGGGATAAAACAAACAAACCAACAAACTCCCTGCCATCAAGTCAATGCTGACTGAAGTGACCACTGTGGGTTGCTTGGACCGTAACTGTGACAGAAGTAGAAAGCCCAGCCTTTCTCTCTCAGAAATGCTAGCAGTTTTGAACTGCCAACCATGAGTATCACGGCCCAACTCACCATCAGGGCTCCCTGTGTTTGGGGATAAGTGCTATGGAACACTCAAACCAAGTGCAATCAAAGGACAACATGGGGAGAAGGTACTCAGGTAGAGTAGTTCACGGTTCTCTGAGAAGTAGACATTAAGCTACAGGATGAGAGGGAGGTGGATGGATAAAATGCACTCAGAAAATAAAGAAAAGCACAGGCGGGTCTTTCAACAGGACATCATGTGGACAAAAGGACACTATCTCACGTGCATCAGGAGATTTGAAGGATCCTCCCAGACTCAGATACATGGCGGAATGTTAAGGATTCTCTTTGAATAGGTTCTCTAATCTTAGTGGAATAAAAAAAGAGTTGTGCCTTCGTATACTATAATTGATGGTAACCCAAAATACCAGCGGTAGAATGCAAACCGAGAGTTATTGCAAAGTCCCTATGACAGCCATGGAATGAGAAGTGTCTCGGGAAACCCGCACAGCTCTGGACACATACGCAAGTAGAATGAGGAGCGTGAAAGGCAACAGGACTGGCCCAATTGTGCCTGCCCCCTGGGCGTTAGCTTCGTTCTCTCAGGCTCTCTTCTTACGAAGCACGCCATTTCTGCTGGCAAAAGTTCACGTTCACATACAAGTCAGGAAATGGATTAAATCTTCCAACAAGAAACCAAAAAATCCCAATTTACCCAGGAGACAAGACCACTGTATGGGACTCCTGAGTTAAGCAGGTAAGTTACGCAGTCTCAAAGGAGACAAGGGTGCTATTTTAGAGGAAACTCACTCACACCAAACTGCCTTTCGGTCTATTCTGACCCATACGGATCGTATAGGACAAAGTAGAAATTCGCCTTGTGAACTTCTGAGGCTTAAATCTTTATAGGAACAGAAAACTTCCTTTCTCCCCCAGAGCAGAGAGTGGATTTGAACTGGTGACCTTATTTTTAACGACCCTACACCTAACCCAGAGTTCCTTTCTGAAGGTCTGGGGAGAAGGACAAATGCACTACTATTGAGTCAAGCCAGCATAGAGACCCACTGTGGATTCCTGATACCATAACTGTTTATAGGAGCAGAAACCCAGTCTTTCTCCCACCAAGTTACTGCTGGTTTTGAACTGCCAGGGCACCTCCTCTAAAGGGAAAAGAGACCCCCAAATCAAATATAATTTGTAGAAACCTACTCACTACGTCTTAAAAAAGGCAAAGATATGATAAAGAAAAATTATCCCTGTGAAGGAAATCATCAGTATACAAGGATTCATATTAAGGTGGCTGCTTAATTAGGACATGAAAACCAAAGGAATTTGTCACACAATGATGGTTGGTGGCTGAGAACTAAAGAGTCCAGCAGTCCCGCTAGGGTTCTCAGCCATGGGCAGCGTCTCTAGCCCCTCTCCATTCCCACAGAGCACAATGTGACACCTCGCCTGCTCCAGCAGGCTCACCGATGACTTCCACCTCTCTTCACCATTCTGCTGGTGCCACTGGTGGGAAGAGCAGGCTCCTGTACATGACATAAGTTATCTCTACCCCCAAGGTTTATTAACGTGGGAGTCCTTTGTTCGCTCGCTCTCTCCGACTCTCTTCACCTTCTCGCGTGCCCGCAGTCCCTCTGTCTCTTCCTCTCTGTAGCTCTTCCCTGTCTTAATTTCAGCTATCCACTCTTCACTCTGTTCACCACTCTTTCCTCACCCTGCCCCCTTTATGCTCATTCCAATCTAAACACCCAGGCGGGTCATTAACCCTAAGAAAACCTGT
>NW_022109767.1:16838207-16858942 GCF_000313985.2 Echinops telfairi
TAACGTTGGACTTGGGCAGCACTGGGTCGGGATGTTTTCTTGATGAGCACTTAACCTTTATATAAAACTCTCTCTTATTCATGAGTTTTTGTGGATTTGTTTCTCTAAAGTTCCCAGACTGACAGTCTTGGCAGCCAACATTTCAGACAGAGATCACAAACATGTTCCACTGGTGGCTCATCTTCCAGTGGTCTTGGTATTTCTCTCTGTGTTTCTTAAATGGCTCTTATACACAGAGGCGTGGCTTTGATGGAGGTGGGATTTTGTCTTTCTGCAGACCATGCATACCACAAGGAAGTGGAGGAGCCTAAGTGGCTTACACCCTCTACTAAAATGGAAACTTAGCCCCACCTTAATCCTGTCCATTAGCATAACAAAGAATATCTCCATAATGAGAATATATAACCGCAGGCCTAGGGGCCAGACTTATAGTTTATGACATGAGATCATGGCTGGAAGATTCATCTTAATTGGCTGCATCTCAATGCCAATCAATTCATCACAGTTGCAAAAGAACAAAAATAACAAAACCCAGGGCTATTGAGTCAAAGTAGACTTACTGTGACCCTGCATAGAGGGATGGAGGCTCTGAATCTTGGCCTGGGAGCAGATAGGCGCATCTTTCTTCCAAGGAGCAGCTAGTGGGTTGAACGGCCTGCCATGCTGTTAGCTGCACCTTCTGTCTTTCAGGGGAGTGTCAAGTCCTACTAGCACAATGGTTCTCAACCTTCCTAATGCCCCCACCCTTTAATACAGTTCCTCATGTTGTGGTGACCCCCAACCATAAAATTATTTGCATTGCTACTTGATCATTGTACTTTTGATACTGTTATGAATCATAATGCAAAGACCAGATATGCAGGATGTATTTTCATTGTGAGAACTGGAACATAATGAAAGCATAGTGATTCACCACAAAAACAATATGTGAAATATTTATTTCTAATTACAAATAAATGAAATTTTGTCTTGAAGCATGATGTAGCATGGGTAAGAGTCTTAATATAACAGTAAACTACATTGCTAAAGTTTGCAACAGTATGTGTAAAAAGCCAACGTCAGTGCAAAGGTTGAGATAGCTTCTTTCTCACCAGATCAGAACTTCTCGGGCAGTCTTTGCAAGAGCACAATGATGATCATCTTCCACAACAAGTCTACATCTGTATTTAGACTTGATAATCAACAAGCTGGAAAACCCTGTTTCACAAATGTACCGTATATACTGGAGTCTTAGCTGACCCGAATATCAGCCTAGGCATCTAATTTTTTAATATCATTTTATTAGGGGCTCATACAACTCTTATCACAGTCCATCCATACATCAATTGTGTAAAGCGCATTTGTACATTCATTGCCCTCACCATGCTCAAAACATTTGCTCTCCATTTAAGCCCCTGGCATCAGCTCCTCATTTTATCCCCTCCCTCCCCATTCCTCCTCCCTCATGAACCCTTGATAATTTATGTTATTATTTTGTCATATCTTGCCCTGTCCAACGTCTCCCTTCACCCGTTTTTCTGTTGTCCGTCCCCCAGGGAGGAGGTCACATGTAGATCCTTGTAATCGGTTCCCCCTTTCCAGCCCACCCTCCCTCTACCCTCCCAGTATCGCCACTCACACCACTGGTCCTGTAGGGATCATCCGCCCTGGATTCCCTGCGTTTCCAGTTCCTATCTGTACCAGTGTGCATCCTCTGGTCTAGCCAGACTTGCAAAGGAGAATTGGGATCATGATAGTGGGTGGGGAGGAATCATTTAGGAACTAGAGGAAAGTTGTATTTTTCATCATTGCTACATCGCACCCTGTCTGGCTCGTCTCCTCCCCGAGACCCTTCTGTAAGGGGATCTCCAGTGGCCTACAAATGGGCTTTGGGTCTCCATTCTGCATTCCTCCCCTCATTCACTATGATAAGATTTTTTGTTCTGATGATGCCTGACACTGGATCCCGCCGACACCTCGTGATCGCACAGGCTGGTGTGCTTCTTCCATGTGGGCTTTGTTGTTTCTGAGCTAGATGGAGGCACCTAATTTTACCACAAAAACTGCATTTAAAATGTGCTGAAAAACTCGGCTTATACATGAGTATATAAAGTATGTTTTGGGAAATGAAAAAAGAAGGCACAACACAGTCTCAGACAGAACCGGATGTGACTGCAAACACTTGATCCACAATTTTGTAGCTGGCATTGTAGAGAAATCAGTTCTCACTGAATCACTGTTGATAAGTTCAATGAACTTTTGTGCTGTCTCAGGAACATCTTCAACTTTGACTGTGAATGAGTTTCTGGCAGGTGCAAATGGGGTTTCAGGTAGATTTGGAAAGTAGGATGAAATTTTGTCTGTAAGCATGTACAAGTGTTCTTTCACAGAAATTATCATCGTAATCCTTTTGTCTGGTTCAAAGTCATTTTCCTCAAAGAAAGTAGATAAGGTAGGCAGCATATAAATTTATGTTCATCCAATTTTGGGGGCCAAAGCTGAAGTTTCATTTGGAATGATTGGATCTTTTCAGACAAATCGAAGCATGTTGCATTTGGTCCCTGCAGTGATCAATTTAACTCATTGACGATGGCAAAGATGGCAACCAAGTAAACTATTTTCTGCAGTTCACTTTTATCACTGAAAAGTGCTTCAAACTGTGGTCTTGCTTTCTGATTAAAAAACGTTTTGAGTTCATCATGAAGCTCAAAAACACATTTTAAAACATTTCCTCTCGACAACCATCTCACTTCAGTGTGAAATAGCAGAGTATTATTTGGTGCATCCAACTCATTGCACTGTTGCAAAAAGTTGACTGTTTAAAGTGCTCACCTTTACAAAATTGACAGAACTTATGACACTTTCATTACTTCTTGTAACTCTTTCGGCAGCACCTTCTTTGCTAATATTTGCCGATGAATCACACAGTGGGTTCAGATGACTTTTGGTGACTCATTCAGTACCGAACGTTGAAATCCAGATCGACATCCTAGCACAGCTGGAACACCATCTGTGCAAACACCACAAACCTTTTCCCAAGAGATTGTACGCCCTTTCAGAAATGAAACAATTGTGTCAAATACATCACATGCAGTAGTTGTCATTTCAAGAGCTTTGCAAAAAAGAAACTCATCTTTAAAGCCACCATCATTAATATACCTCACATAAACCAGTAACTGTAGTAACTGTGTACAGTTTGCAACGTCTGTAGATTCATCAAGCTGGATGCTAAATATTGGAAGTGAAGCAGATTTAATTTCCTGGATTACCTGATCAAGGATATCAGCAGACATGTCAGCTATTCTTTTGTGGACAGTGTCATTAGATAAGGAAATAGCACTCAATTTTGTAACAAATTCATCTCCGATCATAACTTGAACAATGCCTTTGTCCACTGGCAACAGTAAATCCTCAGCAGTGGTGTGAGGATTCATAGCTCTGGTGATTCTGAGTGCCACCAAATATGAAGCTTCACATGCTGCTAGGTTTTGTTTGTGGTGCCTGCCTCCAGGGTCAAGTCTGGCTTTCTTGAGTCCATCAGCTTTGCTTCTACAATAGTCGGTATCCTTGCCGGCAAAGCTCAGATGCTTGCTATCAAAATGGCGTTTTAGTTTTTTCAGCTTCATAGATTCGGCTGATAGAACTTCACAACAAATAACACATTGCAGTTTCTCAATTCCTGCTGTAATTATTGAGGTAAAATCATACTGTAAAAACGTCCTCACTATATTTTCTTTCCTTAACATTCTTCTCTACATGATCCATTGCCATGGAAGGTTTGCTAATGAAAATAATATATAACAATAACTTTAATAATACAAAAGATGATACCTGGCATAGTTCAGTCAATACAGGTTCATTAAAGTTTCCTATGGTTTACCATTCTGTGTTGTTGTTTTTTTACATACCTGTTACTATTACAAGGGTGCTTTATTCACATCAACCACAGCTGAATATAAAAAGACTGATCATCCTGATTAAGTTCCCATGGTACACACACATACACACACACACACACACACACACACATATTGCAGTAGTTGATGATTTTACAGTACATGGTTTTACATTTACCCAGTAATTATAATTCTTCAAGTGTCATTTTACTTCCAATACTGCTGCTTTCTACACAGTAGATGCTCTCTACACGTGACTGGTCCTCATAAGTACATTATGGCACCAACCCCGTCACATACACACTGTATTTGTACAGGGTGTATGTGACGGGGTTGGCGTGATGATGTCATCACACTATGTACTCGTATGTGGGCGTATCTGCATGTGGGAGGACCCGCCTGGAGATGGATAGAGAGCGATGTCTAGGTTCTGGTCTTAAGTGACCCCTGTGAAAGGGTTATTCGACCCCCAAAGGGGTTGTGACCCGCTGTACTAGCACTTGCCAGTGTTGTCCTCAGAGAAGCTTGCAAGCTCTGTGTGATTTGTAAGGCACCAGAGATGTGCTACATTCACACAGTTACACAGAACAAAGTGTTAAGCCAAAGGTTTATTTAAGCATAGAGTCACTTCAAAACAGAAGCGGAGCAGGTGCCCCTCAAGGTGAAGGAGGACGTTGTCTGAGGGAACATTTCTTATTTTTAAAGGCACAGTCAAAGGGGTGGGGGCTGGGGTAGTAGCCCTACAGAAGCTTAGTTACTAAGTTCATCCTTCGGTCTGCTACATGCTTCTTTCTAATTTATCTCAGGCAACAATTCCATGTCAAAATGTGTTGAGTCCTATCTCAGGCTAAAGGTCTGGTTGAGATATCTCAGGATGACATCCATCCTGACCTCAACATTGAGACAGGTACCAGACTTGTTATCTCAAGGTGGAATGCACATTCTCTTTAAAAACCGTGTGCTCGTTCCTAGCAAGCCAACTGTCCATTTCCTTAGCAAACAGAAGTCCCTGTCCTGAGCTTATCAGTTAGCCTACGACTTACTTGACAGTGCACAAAGGGCTCCTTACAGAAGCAAGAAAGGGCTCCTATCTGGGAGATATAAACGATTGCAGCTTAGAAAAATTGGCAAGATTGGCTCAGGGAGCTCTGACCACCTGGGTTGGGATATGGCGCATGTCTGTGTGACCCACGTAACACAGTGTCCATCAAGGGCATTCCAGACAAGGTCCTCGGAGTAAAGATGGCCCCTCCTTGGGCTGCCGAGGCAAGTAGGTAGCAATCTGTTTTCAAACACTCTGCCTGAAAGCAAAGCTTTTCGCATTGCCAAGAAGTGGTCAAAGAGAGTTCAGTGGAGGCTGGATGTTCATGGAGACTCAAAATTGGATTTAAGACACCCACTGAAAACAGTGAGCGCACTTGCTGATAACAATCAAGAATGGTAGCCTTCAATATAGATTACCTATCAATATAAAGCAAACAAATACCCTGACAACTAGATGAATAAGGGAGAAATCTTAGTGGAGTAGTGGTTACGTGTTGGGCTGCTAACCGTGAGGTCAGCAGTTCAAAACCATCAGTCCCTTTGAGGGAGAAAGGTGAGGTTTTCTGTTTCCATAGTTATAGTCTTGGAAAGTCACAGAGGCAAGTCTACCTTGTCCTGTAGGGTAGTCATGAGTCAGAATGTAGTTAATGGCAGTTAAGTTTGAGGTTTTTGTTTTTGTTTTCTTTTCCAGATCAATAGGTAATATCACGATAAACAGAGAAAAGATTTAAGCTGTCAGGGATTTCCTCTTGTTTGGATCCACAATTAATGTGCATGGAAACAATAGTCAAGAAATCAAATGAAACATTGCATTTGGTAAATCTGCTGCACAAGACCTCTTTAAAGGGTGGAATGTCAGTCTGAGGACTGGGATGTGCCTGACCCAAGCCAGGGTATTTTTGATTGCCCCATTTACAAGTGACAGTTGGACACTGAATAAGGAAGACAAATGCATTCGAATTACGATGTTGGTAGAGATTATTGAAAATACTATTGACTGCCAGAGAACAGATAGATCTTGCCTTGAAAGAAGTACCGCCAGCATGCTCCTCAGAGTCAAGGGTGGTGAGACTGCATCGCACGCACTAGGGCATGTTCTCAGGAGAGACCAGTCTCTGGAAAATGACATCATGCTTGGTAAAGCAAAAGGGCAGCGAAAGAGAGGAAGACCTTCAAGGCAATGGACACCTGTGGCAACAATGGGATCAAATATAACAACAACTGTGAGGATGGTACTGAACTGATCAGTGCTTTCTTCATCCTGTTGTGAAGAGGGTTGCTGTGAATTGGAATCAATAGCAACCTCAACTAAAAACTGGACCTTCTACACACTGAGTCCTCAGACTCTAAGCTGTAACACAGTGCTGAGCAAAGACACCACACTAATCTCTTCAAAAAACAAGTGTGACTCAACACAACTAAATGCACATTATACCCACGGCCATTGCCTTGGTTCTGACTCGTAGTGATGCTACGGGGTAATGTCCCTTGGGGCTTCCGAGATGTTGTACATTGACAGGTCCAGAGAGCATCATCATCTTTCTCCTAAGAAACAGCTGGTGGGTTTGAACCACGGTTCCCATCATTAGCCAGTTGCCACTTGAATAAAAAGTTGGACAAACCTGTTGGGAACCTGTTCTTTCACTGCCCTGCTTCTGTGGTACTGACTTGTTTTAAGTTACACTTTATTCTTTGTCTCATACCATCTCCCGATGTGTACCTGAAAATGTTCAAAACTTCACTTGTTAATGTAGCTATCTTTGTTCCTCACTGGAGCCGCCTGCTTCAAAAGACTTACGTAAAGTATAAAAAGGTGGCAATGCGGTCACTTTGAGAGCTAAGATTCACCTAACTGAAATCCAGGTATTTTCGATTGCCTCATGTGCATGTGAAAGCCGGATGTGAATAAGGAAGAGCACATAATTGGTGCATTTAAATTATGCCATTGACTAAGAATATTGAAGTTACTCAGAAAGATGACATTTTCTATTCCTATAAAAATGTATAGCCTTGAAAGGGGAAATTCTACTTTGTTCTACAGGGCTCTATGAGTCAGAACTGATTTTATGGAAATGAGTTTTGCCCAGAAGTGTTTTAGGGTATAAGAGAGACACAAATCTGAAATATACTTTAAGGAGAACATTTATTTAGTCTTAAAGTGGACAAAGACAGATCATTCCAATAAGGGAGACCCTTAGAATAAGGTCTTAATGGCATCCAAGGGTTTATAGAAACGAATTATTTATACAGTACAAGAGGACACAGGACCCTGTCACAGAAACACATGGTGACAGATAAATAGATCATGGTTGCAGGAATGCGATCATACTTTTAAAAACTCCAAAAGCACTGCCATCCCGTCAATTTGAACTCATAATGACCATGTGACTGGGACACATCGATTTTGTTAAAGAGAAGAGCTTTCAAGATCAGTCCATGGCCCTCTGACCAATACCATCAGGGCCTGACTCATGACTATGCAAGACCAGTAAGTCAAACTCCATTAGTACACACAATCCCCTAAGGAAGGCTTCCCCTCCCCGGGAACATTAGAGGATAGTAATCCACTTTCTAATGAAGTCTGCCTATGGGCGAGATCATTCACACTGCTGGATAATGTTATTGTTAGGTACCACCGAGAAGAATCTGACCGAGAGTAACCCGATGTACAACAGAATTAAACAACCCATGGTCCTGCACCAACTTCACAATCATTTCCATGCCCGAGCCCACTGTTGCAGCCACTGCGCCAATCCATCTCAGTGAGGGCCTGCCGAATAATAGTCAGAAGGAAATCAATGGAGGCTTAATCCGGTGGGACACCTCTAATGAACTTGGGGTTTTTACTATTACCCGTACCCTGCTGTAAACCAAGAGCTCTGAATGCAAGCTCTAATATAGAAGAAACAAATCTGTCTTGGAAGAAATACTGCCAGAATGTGCCTTAGCTACAAAGATGGTAAGACTTTGTCTCATGTGCTTTGGACATGTAACCAGTGGAGACCAGTCCCTGGAGAGGGACGTCATGCTTAGTAAAGGAGAGGGTCAGGAAACAACAGCAGAAGCCCTCCCTCAATAAAATGGATTGATACAATGGCTGCAGCCATGGGCTCCAACATCGCGATATTTTTTTTGTATGCCGCAGGACAGACCAAGCAGTGTCTTCTTATGCTGTACATAGGTTGTTATGAGTGAGAAATAGCTCTACAACACCCAACAACAAACAACTGGTCATTCCAAAAATCAGAGCGAAGATGATATAAGACAAAGAAATACCTGAAATCACGGAAATAGTCAGCCCTGGTCTTCGTCACAAATCATAAAACCCCACATAAATTCTGTTAGGTTTGCTTTCAAGTTTTCATAGTTTTTCTAGTAGAAAAAGACCGCATGACTATAAGATTCTATTTCATTTCATATAACAGTGCCTGCAGAGTAATTATGAGATGTTGCCCTTCAAAAACCAAGCCAGCATAGCATTATTTGGAAGAGCAGGAGACAGAAGATGTCAGATTCTCCCTTGTCACGTTTTTCTTTGGCCCATCCTTTTTATTGTGGTTTTCTATAATCATATTTTTCAGAAAATTACAATGTCTGGTCCTTCAATATTTTAACTTTATCCAAACCCTTAAAGTCTTAAAGTTAAACTTTACATTGAATTAGAACATAAATACTGAGCATCAAGTTGTACAGAAGGCTAAAAAATAAGAGTGAAAGCTACACATCCATTTGCAGAGTTCCCAAATGGATTACGCTTCCATTTGGATTCCTTCTGACCATTGGAAAATAGATTGAATCCACACTCCTCCCCAGCCCATGGATGAACAATCTCCTTGAGGGGCTTGTCTGGCTGCGTCCTCTAGGAAGACTACCACTCCGGGGTGAGTCATGTCTTGACTGCCTTGATCAGGAGGCCCTGGACCAATTTTGTTACTCTTTTGCTTAAACATAATGGATGCATCCCAATCATAGGCCCATTCCTGGTTCTGTAGTCCCACTGTAACTGTGATGTATTCACCAATCATGCTTTTGTGACAGTCGCCTTTGCCCTCTCAGAATCTTAGCAAAGCCATGGACACCATCATGACGGACCTTCTGCTAATATTCTTTGTCTTTTCTTTGTCCTCCTTTAGACTTTATAAATGGTATCCTAAAATGAGATTTGGGGTCTCCTTTGAACCCTAAAGCAATATCTGTACATGAGGGTTCACAAAGTTTATGGAATAACAAATTTGAAAAGTCATTGAACATTTTCCATGAATGAGGATTGGATGAGAGTGAAAGACGAAAGCTTATGTTGGTTGATACAAAAGGAACAAGCCAAGGCTAGAATCATCAAGGCAAGCTCCCCCAAAATGAGGGTTTCAGTTTTATCTGTGTGCAGCAGGCAGTCAACTGAAGGAGTTGTGAGCGTGGGATAGATTTATAAGGACAGGTCATGAGCATGCATGGAAGCAGGGTTATGATCCTTGACTCACTGCCATCAAGCATTTTCCACCTCACAGCGACCCTACGGCACTGGGTCTAACTGCTTCTCTGGGTTTCCCAGCCTAACCCTCCATGGGATGGTAAGCCGTATTTTTCGCCCAAGGAATGCCTAGTGATTTCAAATAGCTGACCTCGTGGTTAGCTCATACGCACTGCACCACCGTGGCTCCTGTGATTATTGATTACGTAAGTAGTGTACAGGACCTCAGCTTTCAAATGCCTTCTGAGTTGGTCCGGTGACACCTTGCAACTTTTGGTTGTTTGACCCAAGTACTGTTATTCTAGGATGACCTGAAGACTGTGACTGATGGAGTAGTGGTTACAAGTTGGGCTTCTCTCTGTATGGTTGGCAGTTCAAAACCACCAACAGCTATGCCCGAGAAAGATGGGGCTCTCTACGTCCATAAACAGTGGCAGTCTCACAAAAACACACCAGGGTCACTAGGTCCGCATTGACTGGATGTCAGTGAGTTTGGTTGTTTGGTTGTGCTTTCTGTCCGTGTTCAATAGGCCAGGTCTGGTCCTAGAGCAATCTCTTGCTGTGATGGGATACTTTCCTAGGGAGAAAGGGGCTCAAAAGGTACAAGTTATGAGAAAGGAAAGTACAGGCTAATTATGGGCAATTTAAAACCAAACCAAACTCACTCATTGTGACCCTAGAGGACAGGGTAGAGCTGCCCCTGTGAGTTTCTGAGACTGTAACTCATTACCATGGGGTAGAAAGCCCCGTCTTTCTCCAGTGGACTTGGTTGGTGGCTTTGAATTGCGGACCTTGCGGTTAGCAGCCCAACAACTACACCAAAGGTATAGATTCCAACCTCCTGTGGCAACATCTCAAATCAGAAGGGCAGGAGTCAAGTTGTGGAGTTTATAACATTATACAAGGCTAAGCAGGTTGGGGAGTGGTCAGACATCATAACACACTACCACTGAGTCATGGGCACCCCGGTGGACAGAGTAGAACTGCCCTGTGGGTTGCTGAGACCATGAATCATTGCACATCTGAACTGACTCCATGGCCGTGCATTTGGTTCGGTTCGGCTATTGAGTTACTCACAACTCACACTCGCCCTGTGTAAGTTTTCTGAGACTGTCAATACTTACGGGAGCAGATAGCCTCGTTGTTTTCCTGAGGAGGCACCACTGGTGGGTTTGAACGTGAAGTTAGCAAACCACCACTTAGCTGACAGCTCCATATATTTCATTCTAAAGGTCCTCAAATATTTTACTGCTTATACAATGAAGCTGCATCACGTCTTTTAAAAATTAACAGAACTATTTACATTTCTGAAGAACAATCAAACAAAATTTGAACAACGCTGAAAGCATTTGGCCACTTACTAGGATGAAGAAAACAATTTCTTTCTTTGAGTTATTGCAATTTCACTATGTAAGTCTATTCGGGTCACCTAAACAGTTAAAGTTACAGGGCAAGATATGACAAAATACCAATTTATAAACTATCAAGGGCTCATGAGGGAGGGGGGAGCGGGGAGGGAGGGGAAAAATGAGGACCTAATGTCGGGGGGTTAAGTGGAGAGAAAATGTTTTGAGAATGATGTACAAATGCGCTTTACACAATTGATGTGTGTATGGATTGTGATAACAGTTGTAGGAGCCCCTAATAAAATGTTTTAAAAAAATTAAAAAGTGTTTGTAGATTGAAAATGTTTAAAAAAAAAAAAAGAGAAGTGTTTGTAGATTGTTTTGTACAGTACATTAAAACTGGGACCCTACACCTTTAACTGTTAATTATCTCAAATATTCAGATCAGAACCCACAACACTGTTTAGTGTGACCTCACTGGCATGGCATCTGGGCAATTATCTTGGAGATAATGAGCCTTTTCATCCATAACAGAACAACAACCTCTCATTGGATTGCAGAAGATCAGAGTCAAGCTGCTGCACACCAGGGGGCCTGTCATCCCCTGTGTATCATACCTTATTTTCAAACTCACCTTTCACATTCTGAATTAATTAAAGTGTTTTCAGATTAAAAATTAATGAATTCACTTTAGCATCATTTTGGGGGATAATAAGCACAAACTATCACTTGAACTATATTTTGGATCCTAATATGACAGCATAATGGGAGAGAAAGCTCTATGCCTTCTAGACAAGGGATGTCACTGCTCATGGCAAGTAACCACTCTATTCGATTCCATCAAATACAAATCATAAAGAAAAGAAAGGAAAAACCATGGCAAATAAAACCCACAGGTTTGAGGAATTAAACAAAAATCAATGCCTGGGTTTGCTTCAAACTCAAATCTGATTTTGGATTAGTTGGGAAAACTAAAGTGTTAGAGAAGATTCCGTGGTGCAGTTTGCTAAATGCTCAGTTGCATTTTTATATATTTTAAGTTCAGACAAATTTTAGTTTGGAGGTCACCAAGTTTTCTGCTAAGTTGTATATATAATCCAAAATGTTTATCAACAACTCATCCCCTTTTTTGCTCCATCTTCGAACCCACAGTTGAGTCTTTGACAAGGACAGGAAAGGCAGCCTGACTGGTTAAGCAGATGAGTTAACACAGACTAGAAAAAGGGAGGCCCGAGGCCGAGGCCGCTGAGCCTGACAACCCAGGGCCTGGCCAAATAAAGACACAATTGAGTCCCAGCCAACCAGGGACCCTCGTAAAAAAAAAAAGGAATAAAAAAAATAACCAGCTCTGAACTCAAAGGACCCTGCCAGAGATATAAAAAGGGCCTGCCAGCTCTGGGCGATGCCTCACTACTTGTGCCCTTTCCGCAGCACAGACCCGAGAGGGGCCTTTCCGCATTTTATCTTGACTTTACTGCTCAATAAACCTGCCGTGCTGCCTCCTCATACCTGTTTGTTCTGCATTGTCGCCGTGATCCACACAGAAAGGGGTCACCGCACGCTAACATCTTCTCACGCATCCCTAAATGGATATGGAGCCACTTCTTCAAAGAATCAAGTACTCCTCAGAGAGCTACTAGCACCTCACATCTTTATAAGTCTCTCTCCATGACAGAGTTTAATATCGAGAGATGACATCTTGCATGAAAACTCTTTCTTTGCTGTGATCTTGAAATGCTGCAATCATCAGTCCTATTCTTGACTTGACTTGACTTAACAAGATGGAAAATATGCCAGGAAAGGGGCTGCTAACCACTCGGTACTGTTCCCTTCGTCTCTGTCACGTGGCATCAGGTTGTCAGGAAGCAGAAATCTATTTAAATTAGCTCAATCATAAATGAGGGAATTTGTATGAGAGGACTTATTCAGGTTCATGAAGAATTAAACCTTGCAAAGTAATCAGGAAGCAACACATTAAGCTCCTCGCGAATTCTCTTGCTCTAACTCTCTCTCATCCTTCCCTTCGCTCGCTCTTCTCTTTCTGTAATAAAGTGAAATTTCCCGATATGGCTCTTCTTTTTTTGGGGGGGGGAGAGGTGGGGATTCATTTCCACTGTAATTAAGCCACTCATACAGTAAGACTCTGGGTTTTGTTTCAGCAACATCAGCTGTGTTACTTCAAGAAATAATCAAACATATGGAATATTATGAGTTGTAAGAGTCCCTAATAAAATAATTTTTAAAAATACAAAAAAAATAAGACATGAACTATTAATTCACACAACATCACAAATGGGTCCACATGGAATAATATATAGAGAAAGTAACCATTATAAAACCAACCTGCTGCTGCGGAACTCTGTTGCACAGCGCCCCTGTAAAACACATCAGACCTGTCTCATAGGGCTTCCAAGGATGTTTTCTATGGAAGACGGCCACACTTTTGTCAAGTGGTGCTCAGCTGCTGGCTTGGGTGGGTTCAAACAGCTGACCTTTCTTTCAGTGCTTTAACCATTGCAACACCAGTGTTCCCAAGAGTAAGTAGCCAGTCTACAAATATTACTTCCATAATGATACATTTTAAATGAAATAGGGGACAAAACAGAACAAGGACTGAGACTAAATCGGTATTTGGCAGATAACTGAGAATTTGACTCCAGAGAAATAACCAAAGCAAACCTTTTGAGGTGATGGGATGCTTCCTTCTTTTTTTTTTTTTTCCGATATGGCTCTTCTATCCATGTTTCTGGTTAGTACAGGATTGGGTGGGAGCTTGAGAAGGGAATGTGCAGAACACTCATAGAGAGGAGAGGTCACTGTGGTTTGCCACTCCCTTGTGTATAAGAAAGCCTTCTCAGAAGCAGGAAGCAGGAGAATTCCCGGGGCCATCAAGAAAGAAGAGCGTGTGCAAGATTCCTGCTTGCCTGAAGTGGTGGAGGCAGCAGAGGCCGTGCCACGCCAAGGGCACAGGTTCTACAGCAGAGCAGCCACACCTCTCAGACCAGAGAACTTCCGTGAGGCAGAGCAGAGGTGGGCTTCCCTGCCACAGAACAAGGCAGAGGCCAAAGGGCCCTGTGACGGAGAGTTAAGGGCCAGAGAGAGACTTGGATGTTGGTTGAAGAGGGGCGCTACTGTAGACCAAAGACCATAGCAAACTTAATATTTTAGAAGTCTGACATGTGGTAACATCCCTACTAAACCCCCATAATCCTGAATATTGTCTGTGTAACCATTGCAGTGAATCATCAAGCTTAAAAGAAAAGTCAATTTGGGGAACACTTGGGGTCAGAATAGGTTAAAGAAAGATGGAGGGTGGAAACATGTCTCTCTTGTGGCACTTGACCTTGGGCTGGTGAGAAGATGGGTCCCCCTTCTCCCTTGTGTAATCAGAGGATATCAGGGGTGTCCTCTATACGGATCTGTCACTTGCTTTTTTTTTTTTTAATAAATCAAGAGGGATTCTGACCAGACCACTTTTGGACTGCTACAGGCTATTGATCCAAGTTCTTTTAGCACAGAGAAAAAAACTAATGGGGAATATCAACATGATCTCTGAGGGAAGAAACCATACCAAAACCCATGGCAAGAGAGTCATTTCCAACTCACAAGGACTCCAGAGAAGAGGGTCAAACTGCCCCCAAGGCTCTAGTCTTTATCAAAGCAGAGTGCCACATCTTTATTTTTCTCCTGCAGGGCACAACTTGTTGGTTTGCAACTGAACTCTTTAGCTACTGTGCTACCAGGGCTCCTTAAGGGAAGAAAAAAAAATTAAAAGCCACACCCCCTGCCATCAAATGGATTCCACTCATTGAGGTACTAAACAGGGTTTGTGTGGCTTTATACCTTATAAGAGCAAAGAGTTTCATCTTTATTTCACAGAGCACGTGGTGAGCTTGAAGCCCCAACTTTTCGCAGTCCAAGACCTAACGCACAGCACCACCAGGCCTTGAAATATAAGGAACGTGGATATTCACTCTCTGAGAATGAAATTCTTGTCCCTGGCAACCAAACCAAGATGTTACCCCTACATAGGTACATCACATTGTCCAGGACTAAGGTAAATCTCAGTTCCTACAAAAACTACCATAACGCTATTAGCAGGTTCAGCATAAATTTGAAAGTGCCATAAATCAAACCAATGAAAAACAAACTAATACCTGTTCCGGTTGTCATTGAGTGGATTCCAAGTCATAGCAACACACCATGTGTTAGAGAGTGGGAGTTCTCTGTAGGATTTTCTTGCTTGTAATCTTTATGGAAAGAGATCTGTAAGACTTTATTTCAAGATGCTGTTGGGTAAGTTCAAACTGCCAATCTTTAGATGGCTAGCTTAGCACAATGACCATATATCCTCACTGCCATAGAGTAAACTCAACTGCCATCAAGTGAATTCTGGCTTATAACAGAATAGTTCTCCACATCGAAACAGGCATATTGTTATTAAATATCCTAGATACATGTATGGCATTAGAAATTAAATTCATCTAAAACAAAGATAATGCATCTCTAAAATTATACCTAAAAATCTGACTATGTGAGTCTCATAGAATTTATATTATTCCTTTGTCCTTTTAACAAAACTTATAAGGAGGTACCTTTTTCACCTTCAAAGTACTCTTCAATACACTTAATGTATTTGTCAAATCTGTGATTTAATTCTTGGAAACATTTTTCAAACTCATCTGTTTGGATGGCTACAGCACCTCCCTTGTTTTCTTCTTCTCCTCTTCTACATTGTCAAATTACTGTCCTTTCATGTCCCTCTTAATTCTTGGAAGTAAAAAAGAAGTCACAAGGAGTGAGGTCAGTTGAGTAAGGTGCCTGGGGCAAGAGAGGCATGCTGGCTGGGATTTTTTTGCCAAACACTGGCGCACTGAGATGGCTGTGTGTGAGCAGGTGCATTGTCGTGGTGACAAAACCAATCCCCAGTCTGCCACAAATCAGGTCTTTTTTGTCACACACTGTTACACAACCTTTTCAGAACCTCTAACTAGAAAGCTTTATTAAAAGTTTGACTGATGGAACAAACTCTAAATGCACTATCCCCTTCATATATATATATATAAAATAATTAGCATCATCTGAGCTTTGATTTTACTTGACTAGCTTTTGGGGGGTGAGGTGATGATGGTGTAATCCACTAGCTTGATTTATGTTTGCTTTCGGGGTCATAAGGAGAGCACCATGTCTTGCCACCAGTAATGAACTTGGGAAAAAGTCTGGGTTGCTTCGGAGCTATTCTTTCAAAGCACGGCATGTTTCCACTCGTTGTTCTTTTTCCTGGTCAACAGGAGGCACACATTTTTCATTTCCTTTTTCGTTTCCAAATCCTCCATTAAAATTCGCTGAACAAAGCTCCAAGGTAGCCCAGGTAACTTTCTCATCTCGTCAATGGTCCATCGTAGGTCTTTGAGCACAAGTACAGGAATTTTGTCAACATTTTCATCCCTTGGGGAAATTGATGGATGTCCAGAATAAGGTTTATCATCAATTAACATTTCATCTTTTTTGGAATAAGAAAACCACTCCTACACGCATACACTTGAGTTTTTCCCATAGTGCTGTCCTTGTAAACTGTGTTCAACATTACAACAGTTTCCTGAACAGGAAACAAAATTCCACACATGCATGCTATTATCTTAAATCAGCCATCACACAAAAAAAAGAGGTTTGAGGGAAACTGCTTTTATGAAAAACTACTTTTGTGACCAGAGAGAATCTTCCCAGGCAACACTACTGGGTGCACTAACTCATAGTGAGGTGCTCAATGCTTGCCTAATGGGAAAAAGGCTTATTACTGAAAGCTCCACCCAGCAGAGCTTTTTACCTTGGGTTTTTTTTTAGGGGGTGGAGGCGAGGTACCCTCATATCTTTCTGTCATCTATTAATCTAAGAAGAGAATTTTTCTCACGTTCTAAGTTATTTATGTGCTTACTTTATAAATCTAAAACATGTGGCAGTAAAGCACACATGTAACAAAATAACTAGGAAATGTTAGTTGATGAATCATTAAATTTAAAATGAGAACAATGGAAGATGGATTCTATTCTTAATGCAGTTAATTTAGAGACTTTATTACTTTTTTTTTTCTTTCTAAAAACGAAGACCACAAAGTGGAATCTTACAAGGGGTAATAACTGTGCATTTTGGGTGACTTCTGTCTTGGGGGGTGGGGGGTGGGCAAGAACATAAATTTAAATGCTTTATTCACTTATATGAAACCAGTAGTAAAGGGAAAAAAAATGTACACTGAGATTTCAAAAACTTAAAGATCTAGGGGGGAAAGCCATGGACCAGTGATGCAAGGAAAAGAACTACACCGCTTTATAGATGACACCAACAGTTTTCTACAAGCAATTTTAGGTTTTGCAAAACACAATGGAATCTATCTAATATTAAAACTATATTAGCATTCATTTTGTGATATTTCTACGAGGGGAAACCTGCTCATTCTCCACTCCTGCGGCCCCATCTTTAACATATTTCCAGTACTCTTCTACAAACCTCCCAGTGAATGTCAAGTTTTAAAACCTGTTACACTGGTGAATCATTGCAATGTGTAGTCCTTCTGACTACAGGTAAAAATCAGAGTGTGCCGATTTCCCACTGTAATGTTAATGCCTATGGTTAATCAATAATAAATATGGGACTTACATTTCCTTGCCTAAGTATTGTGCTCACTGGGAGTTTCTGATTATCAATTACTTGGCACTGAGGTTATGTTAGTATGCTGAATAAACCATGAAGGACACCTTCCCCCTCCAACAGTGCAAGCACAGCCAGCTGCATTCTGCCTGCGAAGTGCTCTTGACTCTGCCCCTTCTCCCCACTGTCGCCACTTTAATCACGCCATCATCATTTCCCACCAGTGACACTACAGTCACGTCCTCACAGATACATTTATTTTCCATGTGCCGTCTCTCTTTTTCCAACACTTACTTCATCCCGCACAAACGGAAGTCAATCAAAACAAAATCAGATTTGTATTGGGGGTTAATTTACTGGTAGGAGTAAGTCCTTGTTTTTCTTCCATCTAAAAGCCAAAGCCCTGAAAATGGCTCATCGAGCTCCTCAAAGTTGACCTTGACCTGCCTCATCGGCCTCCTCTAGAATCCTTGTCTCTGCATCTGTTTCCCTTCCAGTTTCACTGGACTTCCTTTCACTCCCCTGTTTCCGTTCTCAGCCCATTTTGAAGTCTTTGCACATGCAATTTGTTGTGTTTAGAGCACACATCCTCGACCCTTTGTCCACCTATGACCTACTCATCTTTCAGATGTCCGTATGAAAACAATTTTTTATATAATCACTCCCATCATGCCCTCACCCGACTGTCCCAGGCTCTCAGACCACCTCAGCACCTCCAACTACACAGTCTTTCCTCTGCAAAACTTATCCCAATAATCAAACTAATTGGGTAGTAACTGCTCTGTATTGTATACAATGAAAGTTCTTAGATGACAAGGATTATTTGTCTACATCTAGTGAATACCCAAGTGCCCTGCAGAGTTCATTATACACATATAAAGAGGCTTCAACGGGTTCGTGGAAAAATTCTATTATCTTTTAGTTCCATTTTATCATTAAATTATTGAAGTATATGAAGGTGAGTCAAAAAGATTTGCTATAAAATTACAGTAACTTTATTAAAACAAAATATCAAAATGTAAAGCCTCATTAGAGATCTACATATTTCTGAAGGCAGTGTTTCCATCTGAGTTAGTTAGTCTATTGTGCCAACCTGGATGATAAACACATGTGGGGTTAATTGAATGGTGGAAGGATAAGTGGATTGGTGAGCCTCACCTTTCTAGTTCTTGGGTCTCTTGTTTCATGATGATCGCACCAGGGTGCTGCCCTGCTTCAGCTTGCACGGCTGACTTCCTGCAAGACATCCCCAAGGAGAAGCCACATGGACCTATCCCGATGCAGCCGTGGGTGCTGGAGCAGCCATGTGGAGACACCTGCCAGAGGCATTTCAGAGAAATCTCGAATTTCCTCCAGTGGTGGTTCCTCTTCCTTGATGGTCTTGTGATTTATCATTGTTCCTATTTCTGAGACAGTGCTTCATTATAGATGGGAGGTGGCAACTGAATCTGACCAATCCTCTCTATTAGCATTAGATACATCCAATTTGCATACTCCCACCCAATAATTTGGTTTGAGTTACAGAGTCTTGGAAAGAAGATCTATATTAAGAAATTTCACTTCACTACCTTACTCTCATAAAATTAATAAAAATATGCTAGATGAGTACATCTATATTTCTTACTCAATGTCATTGCACTATACTGAACATTACTAATTAATAAGTATATTTATTTTGTTCTAAATTCCAATTTTTTGTTTCTTTTTTTAAAAATCATTTTTCTACAAGCAAGTTTAGGTTTTGCAGAACCGCACTGACTCTATCTAATATTAAAACTAGATTAGCATTCATTGTTCTATGCCAGGAAATTTGGATGACAGCTACTTGCCAGCTGGAAGAGATCCATATCTGTGTTCATTCCACAGAAAGGTGATCTAGCAGAATGTTCAAACCATAAAACAGTATCATTGATATTCACATGCAAGTAAAATTTTGCTGAAGATCACCCAACAACAGTTGCAGCAGTACATTGACAAGGCACTGTCAGAGGTTCAGGCTGGATTCAGAAGAAAACTTGGAGCAAGGTACATCATTGCTAAAGTCAGATAATTTTTGCTAAAAGCAGAGAATACCAAAAAGATGTTTACTTGTGTTTTATTTAATACATCAAGACATTTGACTATATGGATCATAAAAAACTATGAATAGCCTTGAGAAGAACTGGAACTTAATGAAGTATGAGAGCCTTGGAAAGAAGGGGAAACCCAGAACCCTTCATCGTGCTCCTGCGGATCAAGAGGTAGTTGTGTGAACAGAACAAGAGAATATTGCATAGTTTAATATCAGTATAGGTGTGTGACAAGGTTGTATCCTCTGACCATATTTATTCAATCTGTGTGCAAAGCAAATCATCAGAGAAGCTGGATTATATGAAGAAGAATGTGGCATCAAGTTTGGAGGAAGGTTTATTAATAGCCTACTATATGCAAATAATGCAATCTTGCTTGCTGGAAATGAAGAGGACTTGAGGTACTTGTTGCTGATGATCAAGGATTGCAGCCTTTGGTATGGATTACAACTCAATGTAAAGAACACCAAAATCCTCACAACTAGATCAATAGCTAACATAATGACAAATGAGAAAAGTATGAAGTTGTCGAGGATTTTATCTTGCTTGGATCCACAACCAATGTTCACACAAGCAGCAGTCAAGAGATCAGAAAGTTTGTTGCATTAGGTAAATCTGCTTCACAAGACTTCTTTAGAGTATTTAAAAGCAAAATGTTATTTTGAGGACTAAGGTACACCTGACCCAAGCCATGGCATTTTCAATGCTTCATATACATATGAAAATTCACCACTGAATAAGGAAGACTACAAACCCAAGGACAAGGGAACAACAAGTGATCTAAAATCAATGGCGAGGGGGCCATAGGATACCTGTTGGGGTTTGATTAAGGGCAATGTAACAGAGAGAAAGTAATGAAACCTGAATGAAGGCCAAACATAATAGTGGGACAAAAGGAAAGTAAAAGGAAATAGAGGAAAGAACTAGGAAGCAAAGGACATGTATAGAGGTCTAAATACAGGCAGGTACATATGTACCATATATACTCAAATATAAGCCAACCCAAATATCAGCAGAGGCACCTAATTTTACCACAAAAACTGCATTAAAAATGTGCTGAAAACTCGGCTTATACACAACTATATATGGTAAATATATTTATATAAACGATAGGGAAATAGACCTATGTACATATATTTATATGCTGAGTACTAAGGTAGCAGATGGAAATTGGCCCTCTACTCAAGAACTCCTTCAGTGCAAGAACACTTTGTTCTAATAACCTGGCTTTATGTGATACTCACCTTCCTGAGATGATCGTTGATGACAAAATGGGTGCATAAGCAAA
>NW_022109767.1:16859802-16871991 GCF_000313985.2 Echinops telfairi
GCTGCAGGAAAAGATTATTGAAAGTACCAGGGACTACTAAAAGACATGTCGGTCTTTCCAGAAGAAGTATGGCCAGAGTCCTCCTAAGACGCAATGATAGTGAGAATTCTTCTCACAAACTTTGTACATATGGTCAGGAGACACCAGTCCCTAGAGAAGGACATCATGCTTAGCAAAGCGGAGGGGAAGCTAAGGAGAGGACGGCCGTCAACAAGAAGGATCGACATAGAGCCTGCAACAACATGACCAGAACCTCTTTGAGAGGTATGAGAGAAAGATACTATATTTTTGCACATAATGTGCCCACTTAAATAATACACACACGCAAAAATGCACACGTCATACAAAAAACATCTGCATAAGAGGGTCTCCACATTTTCAAAAAATGTATATTACACATATTATTTGTGTAAAAAATGGTACAAAGCCAATAAATACAAAGAAAAGATTCAATTGGCTTAAATAAGAAGTCAGTAAACACTATGAAAAGGCAAAAGAGTTAAGAGAAACAAAAGGGAAGTATTATGTAAACAATCAAAAGTACTCTAGAACTATTTTGAAACAATGGACTGGTCGCTGTGCCTGTTGAAGAACATGCATGTCCTATCCTTATAGATTTGTTGTTACTGTTATTAAGTACCACTGAATCCATTCCGACTCATAGCGAGCTTATGCACAACAGAATGAAACACTTCCCAGTCCTGCACCATCCTCAAAGGTGTTCCAATGCGGGAGCCCATTGCTGCAGCCACGGCGTCAATCCATTTCACCAAGGACCTTCCCCTTTTCACGTCCCTCTCCTTCACCAAACATGCTGCCCTTCTCCAGACAGCATGTCCAAAGTCTGTGAGACAAAGTCTTGCCATCCTTGCCTCTAAGGAGCAATCAGGCTGTACTTCTTCCTGGACAGATGTGTTTATTCTTTTACCAGTACATAATACTTTCAATATTCTTCAACAACACCGTAGTTCAAATCCATCAATTCTCCTTCAGTCTTCTTTATTCAATGTCTAATGTGCACATGCATATGAGGTGATTGAAATACTGTGGCCTGGGTCAGGCATGCCTTCATCCTTAAAGTAGCATCCTTGCTGTTCCACATTTGAAGGCGATCTTGTGCAGCAGATTTACTCAGTGCAATACATCCCATGATATCTTGATTGCTGTTTCTATGAGCATTGGTTGTGGAATTAAACACGATGAAATCCTTGACAACTTCAATATTTCCTCCATTTATCATAATGCTACCTATTGGTCCAATTGTAAGAATTTTGGCTTTCCTTCTATTAATTTGTAATCCTCTTGGAAGCTGCAATCCTTGATATTAATCAGTAAGTACTTCAAATCATCATTTTCATTAAGCAAGATGATGTTATCTACATATTGTAGATTGTTTATAAGCCTTCCAATCCTGATGCCATATTCTTCATCATATAATCCTGCTTGTCAGATTATTTTCTCAACATACAGATTGATTAAATATAGTGAGAGGATACAACCCTGTCACACACCTCTACTGAAACAGTACTGATACTGAGCAGTATCCCTTGTTCTGCCTCTTGATCCGTGTACAAGTTCTGCAGGAGCACAATGAAGTATTCTGGAATTCCCCTCCTTCTCAAGGCTGTCCATGCTTAGTTATGATCCATTCCATCTAACCCCTTCGTATTGCCAATGAAACAAAAAGGGGCATATTTCTGGTGTTCTCTACTTTCAGCTAAGATCCATCGGACATCAGCAAGGATATTACTTGTCCCCAAAATCATAAAGAATATAATCACTAATTTAACATCATGCATATCTCTGTTCCTTATCATCTGAAAGGGCCAATATGTGTTCCACGACTGGGAAGTCCCTTTTGTAGAAATGAACACATAAACTGTCCTCACTATACACACATTCAAGGAAATTCTGATGTCACAGTTAAATAACTGCTAAATAAAATGCTGGCAGTTGGAACCCGCCAGTAACTATGTGAGAATAATGTGGCAGTCTGGTTCTATAAAGATAAAAGCCCAGGAAATGCTGTGGGACACTTGCATTTAGTCTTATAGGGTTGCTATTTATCAGAACCAGCTGGACACAAATAGGTATACGCAGATTCTCTTTTCTATACATTGGCATTTCTCCCAGGCATACCATACAGGTGGGCTGACCTGGCAGATATGGTGAAATTTTATTTCCTGATTGAGCCAAAAAATCTCTGCCAGGATGAGTTCTCTGTATTTCGTTGAGCTTGATATTAGAAAAGTGCTATAATATACATTATATTAGCTGCACTATAATATACATTGAACAAATGCTATACAATCTTGAAGAATATGTATATTTGAGGCTGATGAAAATGAAAATACTCTCAGCTCTAAAATTTCCTCTTTTTTTTAAAGGAAAAACAGACCTATTTGAATCTTGTTTGAGATTCTCTACTTTAGGCAATCACAATTTCAGGATTTCCTCTATGTTACTTTTACAGATGTGAGAAGGGTTCTTGATTTTTGTTTGTGTGTTTTAGACTAATCATATAAGTAGTTAATTTATATTACTTGCCACCTGCAGGCATTTCATTATCACTTTAAAAATGTGAGAATGTAAGTCATTAATATGCATAGATGCTTTCCATGAGCAATTTAGAAGGGTATATACAACAGGAACGCTTTCCAAATTCCAGCACTGCACAGCTAAAAAATTATATTGAAATTCAACCATTTAACCTTCATAAATGAAGTAACCTGCACAGATAACATTAAATGTTTGATTTAATTTACTTGCACAGGTAGCTCACTGAGAAGGCATTTAACCTTAAAGTTAATGATATCAGATCTATTCCACAGTGTATGTGCCTCCAATTGCTTTCTACAGCACTGCACAAACTAATATTAAATTCTCATTTTAGTAATATTCTTAGGCAGGAGGGAGACATCATCCTCAATTATACCTGTATATCATCTTTATCAACTTCAGTGGCCTTCTACTTCAAGAACAGTGGGTCAGGAAAGCAGGGCCAGGACCCAGCACACAGCAGATAACCTTTGAAAACATTTTCAAGGGGAAACCTCTTAGAGACAAGTGTGCGTGTCTGTTTTTAATTGTCTCTAGTGGAAAGACCTAATCTTCCCTCTTGATATTTGTACTTTCATCATTTCACTGATCATTAGCAATACCTTCAGTATAATTCATTCTTCTGGGTTTGCTTTGGTTTTTTGTTTGTTTGTTTGTTTTTAGGAAAAGAAATGACTGTGAAAATATTAGAAAAAAAATCTGTGCAGAATTTATAATCTCAGAGAAGTTAAGATCTTTTTCATTATTATCTTTAAAAGCAACTCAAGCCATTAAAAATACGTAAGTGTAACTAGATTCATATCAAACATTACTGCATGGAAAACTCACCAAGCAAAATCAAATACAGGAAAAACTGGAGTAAAATACACCTGACATGCCATAGACAGCTGTATTGTAGTTGTGAGCTACTGTTCAGTCTCTTTCTAAGCCATGGTGAGCTCACACACTTTGTGGGAAGGTTACGGATCACTGTATGCCAACTAGACGTCTACCCCTGGATCAGGGCAAAGCTCAACCTGTCAATTGGGTCACCACTGATGACACCTCCTTGGTGTCCTAAGTCTTTTTGCATAAGAGACACTGAGCAAGATTCAATCCTCTTGGGCTAGTCCCCTTCTGACAGACCTGGATCTTGCATCTGCTTCCTCGATCTCTCGTTGCATTGCCTGCTGACCCGAGGAGGGGTCATCAGACTATTGACAGTGGTTTCATTGGGCCAACGTCATCATTCTTCATCCACCGGATTGTGCAACTCCCCTCCCACCCCTATCCCACAACCCTCACCCCTCACCTCACACACTTCTGTCTCTGCTTGGTCACCCTGCTTCCTTGAGTCAGTTTCTGTGAGTCAGGAGAAGCCTACCTTTGACCAGACTGAACGTATCTGCCTCTACAACTGTGTAAGCCATTTCTTGATATAAATCTCTTTTTATAAACACATACCTGTATCAATGATTGGAATCCAAGGAACATACTGTGGAATTGACCTCTTGTAATCTATAGATTTTCCTTGGCTGCGTTTTCAAACTATATCACCAAGCCTTTCGCACTAGCCTTAGTCTCAAAGTTTTGCCGGCACCAGTTCAGTATCACAGCAACACACATGCCTTCACTGACAGATGAGTGGAGCTATGCTTAAGGTGCATTTGCTGAAAATTCTAACCCAGCCCTCCTTCAAAGAAGGTGAGAATTCTACCACATGAAGCGTTCATCTCACCTTTAATATATTCAGATCATCTACAATTTTATTTCCAGGTCTAATAGCAAATTTTAGAAAGAAAAATATGGCAAAACGCACAAGCAGATCCAGAAGTCAGTTTACCAAGAAGAAATAAATATAAAATGTGACTGTAACTGTATGAAATAATGGTTAAGTCCAGAAAATAGTTTTTAGCTTAAATGAAAGAAGGAAGTCAATGAAACTAATAGCTAAAATAAAACATTTCAATTATCTATAAATTTCACCTAAGTTAGTCAAAATGATTTAATGGATACAAATAATAAAGAGGCCCTCTGAGAAGGAGAAGAGGTATGGAGCAGGGAAGCATATAGAATTCCCCGGAAAGCATTTTTCTTTCCATGAATAACTCCTTCCATTGAATTTGATATCATCGAATACATTTTTCTAAAACAATATAATAAAGACTTGTACACTGTGTTAGGCTCCTTTCTCTAGAGAGGCAAAATACTTCTTTTTATCAAGAAAAAGTGGCTCCCACGGTTGTAGCAGCAGGAAGAAGCAGGTAAGTCCAGTTCAGGCCATGGGTCAAATGTTAAGCTGGAGGCTTTTCCTGATTGATGAGGCTTCCAAGACTGGAGAAGGAGGAAGCAGGAACAACAAGGCTGTGGGAGGCAGAGGCATGTAAACCCGAGGTCAGGCTTATTCAGCTTGACTGGAGCCAAGTTTGGCAGGCAACGTGGCACACTGCTGAGAGCTCCCAGGGTTCGCTGGCAATATGGTGGGACATTGGCGCAAGCTCAAAAAAACAAAGGTTGATAAGAGAGATACAGGATCTGGGCCAGCAAGAAGAAACAGCTTTCCCAATGAAGCTTCTTTGTAATCGCACCAGGGCTGTGATCTGATTGAGGCAGTTGCTCTCCACCCTCATCTTCTCACATTCGGATGGTCACAAAAGATCCCATCATGGAGATGATTACAACATGTTAGATCACATTACGGGGGAGCCCTCGACTGCTAACCTACTGAGAATCATAGCCACGTCAAGTTGACTCAAAAGCTAATTAGCACACATACCTTGTCCCAAATCAGTCAGGCCTACTCAGCAGGAAGCTGTATGCTACTGATGATGTAATTTCAATTATTTCTCAAATAGAGGGATTGTATGATATATGGCCTGACACCGATATAGAACATTTTAAATTGACCCTCTCAGAATATTAGAAAAATAAAACATTAGAGAAAACCTAGTAGTTAAGAGTTTTGATCATCTTTAGTGGCTTTTTAATTTTTTTTTAATGGAAGCTCTTTAGTATTGACTGGAGAAAATACTCAGTTTTGATTAAAGAGTCATGGACAGCTGAGTCATGTCAGAACTGGGATGGTGTGATAGGTAGGTTTATTATGCCAACCTGGCCAGTAGGAAAATGTGGGATTAATCAGGCCACAGTTTGATTGGAGGACAAAGAGATCAATGGCTCTGCACAGTCTGCCCCTTCTCTCTTGCTCTCTGGTGATGAGAGCCAGCTGTAGCACGTGGGCTGCTGCTATAGCTAGGTCTCTGCCTCAACCTGTAAGTGACACTACCTGTCGCTAGAGCTTGAGGCTCCTTTGAGACATGCTTCACCATGCTGCTGGTGCGTATAGCCCTGGAGCTTGAGGCTGGTGGGTTCCATTGCCTTGCATTGCTTGCATTCGTTTGATATCCCAAGCTATGGACTGTTGGTGACCCACCGCTTGCTGCCTGTGGGCAGACTCTGCTTGCCTTACCCCAGCAAGAACTCTGCTGTCTGCTTCCTTGACCCTGGACCCAGCAGCCCATGTGAGTTGAAGAACTTCCAGTATATTAACCATTCCACAGAACTGAATTGAATTGAGCCCTCTGTAGTGCTGTGTGGACTAAGTAGCTATTATATTCCATCTCACTGTATAAATCTAGAGAACCCTGCTGAACACAGATGGGCAGCAAGTGGCTGAAGATGGGAGAAAAACCAAATGTGAATGAAGCAGGTGAATGATTATTATTATGCTGATCACGATCCAAAGTAGAGAGTGTATGGGAGGGGAGGAGATTAAACATTACCCTGATGACAACTAAAACATTATCAGCAAAACTGGTTGGCTAGTTGTGAAACAGAAATTACCTCCAGCTCAACAGGACTTCAAGGTACATATTACCATCATTGGAAAGAAGTAGTTGTTAAATCCCACCTGGAGCGGCACTCGCAGGATAAGCCGGGAGTGCTTTCAGGAAAACATAACCCACTGAGCCTGTACGAGAGTGGTGACTCTGACAAAAATCAAAGCTCAGCCAGAGGAATAACTGTCAGCATTTATATTTTTGTGCTTACAAAATATCCTCCCTCTGGCACAAAATCTCTTTCCTCATAAACTCAAGCAGGACACAGGATGTTCTTTCTCCATTTTCCCTTCCTGTGGAAAGACCAGCACATGGCTTCTTACCATTGGTTTGTCGTCATTCACATCGTCTTCAGCAAGTCATTCTCCTCACTTGTCCAATTACAGACGACATAGACATACCTATTCTCCATGCTTCTTATTGCAACCCCAGATTTGACATGACTCTACCCTAAATCACGAAACTGCTTGTCCGTTTCCATGACTTAAAGTTCATTTTTACGAGGTTTTCGCTTCTTATTATTTCACATTTTTATAGGTAATGGCCATGGCGAAAATTATTCTGAAGTAGTTTTTTTTCTTTAATCTACCCACCATAGATTTATAGCACACTTTTCCTTAGGAAAACTTTATTACCTCTCTCCTCCACACAAAAATAAGAGCGAACATACCATTAAAAACCCATCTACATGTGCTCTTAGAACCTGTAGGGACTAGGTGTTTCCATCATAACACTAGGTAGAAATGCTATGAGCATCAGTGAAGAAAACAGGTCTGAAGAAGTTACTGGCACGCTTACCTTCTGCACTTCATTCTAAGGGTCCCCAGACAGGCTTAGTGCTGCTCGGGCAGAAAGGCCACGGTGTCTGTGATTCTGGTTCTGTCACAGCAAAGCCATCATAGGGGACAGAAAAATAGCAGGCCAGCCATCCTTCTTCCGATGTCAAGAAAAACATTCTACTAAACAAGGAACAAACTAAGAAATTTTAAAATCACTAAATGAAAGGCATGAGTTCTTAATCCCTATTTTCTGCATAAGAGAAGCAATGAAAATGTTTGGTTAACTAACTCAAGCAAAAAGTAAATGGAAAAAAATGTTCTTGGTTTTTTTTTTAATTGTTTCAGCATGCATATGTTATTTTTACCTTTCTTGGGGTTACTGGTTACCCCTTTGGATCTTTTAGTTTTCTTTTATCTTCATTGAAAAGAAAATCCATTTTAAGGTGTTTAAGTGACTGACTTGCAGTGAACACTTGTAGATTTCCATGGGAACCAGGGCTCACCTTGAAGTGTAAGATAATATTCTAACCGGCATTCTAAAACACCGCAGGAGCTGCAAGCGGAACCGTTCGAGCCATTACGGTCGGGCTTTTACAGGTGAACTTCACAGCTTCCTAGATTAGGTGGAAACGTGAATGTCTTGAAGATAAACATCTTTCACGGACGTCTCCTGCCTGTGTGGACTTGGCTTTTCATCCTGTGTATGCCTGCTACTTCCTTTAAGGATAAGGGTGGGGGGCAGGGGGGACATGGAATCCACTACAATTTACAGTCTATTATGAATTTATTTCCAATTCAATTTAGGCTGCCCTACATAGAAACATCAGCTCTTTTAAAAATTCCATAATAAAAGAGAGCCAACCAGCAGAGGGAATCCCTAAGACTCTCTTAGCTAGTAACATCTTTTATAACTTCTTAATGAACTTTAACATCCTCACCAAAAGCCATTGGTTTAAATAATTTCTCTTTGATGCTAATCACGATCTCAAGTATATCAGCATATATTGATTTAGAGGAAATATCCAAGGCCTATTTATTTTTTGGCACATATGGTAATCCACATATCATACAATTCAATAATTTAATCATATCAAGAAGAGATGTAAAAGGACCAATTTAGTAAGGGAAGAAGTAAACATGCTCCCTACACTGCTTTGATGCTAGTTAACTCTACTTTGTACTACAGTGTTTGACTTGAGTCTTCTATCATACGGATCCGGTGCTGTTCAGTATGGTAACAACATATATCTACTATGAAATGAAATGTGAGTATTCCACAGATGTAGCAAATGTGCTTTATATATAATATACACATTCGATTTCAAAGATTCAGTACATACTATGAATTTAAATATGCTCTCGCACCAACAAAAATATGTAGACATCTTAACTCTTGCAGCTGTAAATATAATGATGTTTTGAAACAGGTTTCTTCTGTTATGTTGATGACATCATACCAGGGTGAGATGGGTCCTAATTCTAATTACTTCTTTGTAGTTCCTCATAAAAACAACAGAACAAACATACAGTTTAAAAAGCGGACCATGTGAGAAACCACTTATAAGCCCAAGTAATGCCATGGGAAATCCTGAACTCTTGACAAAGAAAGAATTCCACGAGACTTAATACCCTAATTCAGACTTCTGGACTCCCAAACTGCAAGACAATGAATTTCTGTTATTTAAAACCACCCGCCTTTGATATATTTTTGTTACAGAGCATGAGATAGCAAAACCAATATGTAAAATACAAAGTGATCTATTTTTTCAGTGCCTTAAAATCCATTATATTTTATGTTTGGCACAGTGGTGGACTAGTCAGACATGCTACAAAGTTCTCTCCAACGAAGACAAGAGAGAAAAAACAGATACAGATGATAGTCCTGGAGTACCGAGCTTGAGAGAAAATGATCAAGAAGCAGATCGCAGACCTGCGGAGATACTAACATGCACAAAAACAAGACAGAGCAAAACCAAGCAACAATATACAACAAAAGAACAACAACAAAGAAAAGCCTACAGTTAATTCAAGGACTGTTTGTTGGCCTTTGGGAATGTTTTCTGGTCCAGTCTTATGGGTGCCAAGCCCTGGCCCCAAAGTCTATTTTTGGTATTCCCTGGGGACTTCGTTGCTATGTTCCCCTTGCATACCCTTAGTGTTTTGCCTCCGTGTGGTGAGCTCAGATTGGGTGCAATTTCCACACTGTTTCTCCAGTGTTGTCCCCTGTAGGGCTTTGGGTCAGTGAGAGGTGTCGTGTCTCATAGTAGGGCCGGCCGTATGGTCTTCTATGTGGATTGGCTACTCTGAGCAGGAATATCGTCCTCACAGCTTGGTGGGCCAGGATGTGCTCCACTCTCTCTTCCTCCCCCTTCATTTGTTCCTGTGTGCTCTGATCAGACATGTCCCTCTCCCTGAGCTGAAGCTTCAGTGCTGTCCTCTGAAATAAATTCTTCTGCGGGGAAGGGCAGGTGTCCATGTAGTTGGGATTGGGGCCAGCCTCAGAAGCAATAAAACCCACATGGAAGAAGCACACCAGCCTGTGTGATCACAAGGTGGTGAATGGATCAGTTATCAGGTTTCAAAGAACAAAAAAATCATATCATTGTGAGCTCACCTTCCCAATACAATTGCTGAAGACAAAGTGGGTGCATAAGCAAATGTGGTGAAGAAAACTGATTGTGCCTGGCTATCAAAAGATATAACATCTGGGGTCTTAAAGGCTTGAAGGTAAACAAGTGGCCATTTAGCCCAGAAGCAACAAAGCACACATGGAAGAAGCACACCAGCCTGTGTGATCATGAGGTGTCGAAGGGATCAGGTATCAGACATCAAAGAACAAAAATATCAAATCATTGTGAATGAGGGGAATTGTAGATTGGGGACCCAAGACCCATCTGTAGGCAACTGGACATCCCCTTACAGAAGGGTCCTGGGGAGGAGATGAGCCAATCAGGGTGCAGTGTAACAATGATGAAACTTACAACTTTCTTCTAGTTCCTAAATGCTTCCTCTCCCCACTCTCATGATCCCAGTTCTACCTTACAAGTCTGGCTAGATGAGAGGATGTACACTGGTATAAATAGGAACCGGAAACACAGGGAATCCAGGACAGATGATCCCTTCAGGACCAGTGCTGAGAGTGGCGATACCAGGAGGGCGGAGGGAGGGTGGGGTAGAGAGGGGGAACCGATTACAAGGATCTACATATAATCTCCTCTCTAGGGAATGGACAACAGAAAAGTGGGTGAAGGAACACATCGGACAGTGTAAGATATGACAAAATAATAATAACTTATAAATTAACAAGGGTTCATGAGGGAGGGGAGAGCAGAGAGGGAGGGGGGAAATGAGGAGCTGATACCGAGGGGTCAAGTAGAAAGCAAATGTTTTGAGAATGACCATGGCAACAAATGTGCAAATGTGCTTGACACAATGGATAGATGTATGGATTGTGATAAGAGTTGTTACGAACCCATAGTCAACAGGTCTCAATGGAGCTTCCAGATTAAGAACAGAATACGAATAAGGAGTCAGCTGTCCACTTCTGAAGGGTTAGACACTGGAAATCTTATGAGTAATCGCAGTACACTGTCATATATAGTTCTGGAAGATTTGTTTCTCAGGTTGGAAGACTAAAAATACAAGTGGGGAAGAAGTACCTTCTCAAAGTCAAGTTTATCATGATGGCATGGATGAAGCAAAAAATTGGGAACTTTCATTTGCTGATGGGGCATGACCAAAAATGAGGAGTAACAGTTACAAACACCCGTTAATAACTGGAACATGGGATGTTTGAAATACGACTCTAGGACAATTAGAAATTATCAAAAATGAAGTGAAACAAATAAAGATCAATATCCTAGGCATTCATGGGTTGAAATGGCCTAGTCTTAGCCTGATTGCATTGGACAAGCATATGATTTACTTTGTCAGAAATGACATTTTCAAGAAGAATGGTGTCATCTTTGAAAAAGAACATTTCAAGATCTACCTTGAAGTCTGATATTGTCTGAGATAGGATAATAGCTATATGCATACAAGGAAGCTGAATTAATACAAGTATCATTCAAATTTACACACCAATCTCTAAAGCTACTGATGAATAAATTGAAGAATTCTACCAAATTCTTTAGTCTGAAATTGGTGAAACATGATATATTTATCATTATTGGCAATTGAGTCTGAAAGTTGGAAACAATGAGGAAGAGACAGTAGTTGGAAAATAAACCTTGACAATACAAATGAAGCTGGAGTTACTATGTTAGAAGTTTGCAAGACCAGCAATTTCTTCATTGAAAATATTCTTTTATGTAAACATGTGGATGTAGCCTGATGTGATATACAGAAATCAAATCTATTATATCTAAGGGAAGAGATGATGGATAAGGTCAATATCATCAGCCATAACAAGACCAGGGACCAACTGTGGAACAGACAATAATTGCTCATATGCAGGTCTAGGTTAAAACTGAATAAAATTAAAACATGTCCGTGAGAGCTAGTATACAACTTAAAGTATGCCCCACCTGAATTTTGAGAACATCTCAAGAATAGATTCAATACATTGAACACTAAAGATAGAAGTCTGGAGGAGCTGTGGGGGTACACCATGAACTTGATATACTACAAAGATAGTGAAAGATCATTAAAAAGGCAGAAAGACCAAATTAGATGTCAGGAGACTCTAAAACTGCACTTAATGAACTCAAATCTTGAACTCATTGCCATCGAGTCAATTCTTAATCATGATAACCCTATAGGACAGTCCATAGGAAAGCCCTGTGGGTTTCCAAGACTGTAACTCTTACGAGCGTAGAAAGCCTGTGTGACAACGGATTCTGGAAGGAATTTCCTGATTGTCCAAGCGCATCTACGAGCAGGCTGCTTGTCCATCACTATGTGTTCTTCTCATCTGGTAAGTCACAGTGGAGCTTGTCCAGATGCAGGGGTGACAGGCACTCCATATCTAACGATAAAGGGCATGTGGTCTGATCTCAGGTGATTCAGGGGCTGTGCAGGAAGGGTGTGTGGGC
>NW_022109767.1:16872555-16874112 GCF_000313985.2 Echinops telfairi
TTGTTCGGTACGAGTTACAAAGATTATGCATAGAAGGGTCATATCAAGCAATTTCAGTTCGCCACAGATTCTGAATATCTAGAGGGAACAATAATCCCATTAACTATCATCAACAGCATGCTAAATATTTGCCAGGCACTATCCTAAGTATTTTGCATGAATTGACTCATTTAATGTTCCCAAAACCCGTGATATAAGGACTGTGCTTTTCCCATTTAACAGATAAGTGAAGTGAAACAAGAGTTTGGCTGCTTTCTCCAGGATGACATAGCTAATAAGTGGCATGCCTCAAATTCAACTTCAGGCAGTCTGACGGTGAAATACTGCTTCTAACCACTCTGCTATATACATTTTCAAGAACCTGTCATATAATAGATGATTTAATAAATTAGATATTCACCCTGCACACAATCCTATGAGAACATGTACGTATTGCCAATGTCATAAATTAGAAAACTCAGAGGTGTTAAGTCACGCATCCAAAGAAGCCTATGGTTGTCTGATTCAGGTTCTGAATCTGTGCCCATTGGACTCTCAACTTCCTCCATCGATAACATATTACCACCGACCAAGGTGAAATACATCTAGCCTGTAAGTGCCTTTGACTGACCCTTTGTCTGTAAACTCATAGCAAGTACCCAGTGTGATTATGGTGATTTACTTAGATGATCTGTACTATACCAAGGATTCTGGATTCTATATCAAGCTCATTCTCTTTGCTTCCATGTCCAACCAAGTGAAAACTTATATTTTCTCATGATATTTTCATTCTTGTGAAATGACACAGACCTGCACTACAATATCCTGTACTCTGATATTTACTCTTATTATTACCAAATCTTACAGTACCTGCTTGAACAGGTAGGAAACTGTATACAAAGCTCAATACGAGAAGTATCTAGGTAGGGTGTCAGGACCCTGGAGAGTTCCACCAAGCTCCCGCGTCAGCCTCTTCCACAAAAGATTGTTGGTTTTTGCAGAAAATGTGCACAAGCTGAAAAGCTCTTTTCTACAGAAATGAAATCTGCTATGTCTCTCGCAACCTGACCCATAAATAAAAATATAGGTTGTAAAGATCAGTGCACAGTTAGGACAAGGGCATGGCTGGCCACCTCATTTTCTTTGCTTAAGTGAGAGAAAGGGAAAACAAGCAAATCCTCCAGTTAGACCACCAGGTTTTAATGCTAATCGTGCTGAAGAATTAGGAGGTGGAAAGTTAGATACGAGAAGTTGTGCTTCCCTTAGAAACTATAACTTGACATGTTCTATGCAAGAGCATAAATATAACAGCAAATACAGTGCATAAAATAGTATTATGTGCGCAAGCACCAAATAACGATAGCTGGGAGGATAATACTGTTGAGTTCCCTGACTTTTATTAAATTCTCAGCTTCCATGTGGTATATGCAAGCTTTTTAACCCATCTTTGACTTAATTATTCCCTATCTCTTTGCGATCATGTGGGCTTTCTTGGCCCTTTTTAGGCTACCACAGTAACCTGGCAACATTGACCTTTCCAATCTGACTCTTAAGTCAACTTAATAAAATAGACAAAGA
>NW_022109767.1:16875534-16877280 GCF_000313985.2 Echinops telfairi
TTTTAAAATATATTCAAATAATATTACCAATCACTTCTGTAACTCAGCTTTTTGATTTAATGTAGTTAGAAAAATACCCCTTACAAAATGCACTTAATCTAAGATACTTGACTTAATCCAGTCTCTGTAGAATTTTTATAACTTGCTCCATTGCTCAAAAGCAGACAGATTGAATGTGAACATCACCTAAAATGGCCAGATAATGCTGAAAGTCTTCTTGCATTTACGTGACTATTAGGGATGAAAACGCTAGGCCCTGCTATGTACGTAGTCAACAAAGACATCCTGAGACTGGGCTAAGACAAATCTTATTGGTCTGTTTGCTGGCTCATGGCCAACAATTGTTTCTGCTGGTTACCCTACAACCTGAGTTAGTGGAAAACATCTATATGTAACTGCCCAAAGTGTAAATTCCCAAGCCAAAGGCATATAGTCTCTATACAAGGGGGTTTCCCCCAAAAACCGGACAAAGCTCCACTGGGTAGAGCTTCCATAGTACGCATTTTCCCCTTACTCGATCTGAGTTGGTGCACCCAGTGGTGTTGCCTGGGAAGGTTCTCTCTGGTCAAAGTGAATTTTTTAGTATATGTGCTGCCGAAGCGAGCACCAAAATGAATTTTTTAATAAAAGCAGTTTCACTCAAAACTTGTTTTTTTGTGATGGCACTTTAAGAGAACAGCGTGGGGCTGTGAAATTTTATTTCCTGCTTGGGAAAAAATGCTGCAGAAACTGTTGTGATATGGAACACGGCTTGCAAGGGCAGTGCTATGGGAAAACTCAAGTGTACGAGTGGTTTTCTCATTTCAAAAACGGTAAAATGTTCATTTGATGACAAACCTCGGTCTGGATGTCTGTCCACTTCCTGAACGGATGAAAAAGTCGGTGAAATTCATACACTTGTTTTTGAAGAACAAAGACGACAGACCATTGAAGAGATAAGGAAGTTAGCTAGACTCTCAGAGCTCCGTTCAGGAAACTTTAATGCAAGATTTGGGAATGAGAACGGGTCACTGCGAAATTTGTGCCTTGGGTTCTGACAGACCAGGAAAAAGAACACTGAGTGGAAACACGTCATGCTTTGAAAGGATAGTTTCAATTCGACCCAGACCTTTTTTCCAAGTTCATTACTGGTGTTGAGACATGCTTCTTTTCTTACGACCCTAAAAGCAAACATCAATCAAGCCAGTGGAAGACGCCATCATCACCCCACCCCAAAAAGATTTTCAAGTAAAATCAAAGATCAAGACGATGCTCATTTGGTTTTTTTGATGTGAGGGGGATAGTGCATTTGGAGTTTATTCCACTAGGTCAGGCTGTTAACCAAGCTTTCTAGTTAGAGGTTCTGAAAAGATTGAGTAACAATGTGTGCCAAAAAAAGGCCTGATTTGTGGCAGACCAGGGACTGGTTTTGCCACAACAGAAATACACCGGCTCACCCAGCCATCTCAGTGTGAAACCAGCATGCCTCTTTTGTCCCACACACCTTACTCACCTGAACTTGCTCCGTGCGACTTATTTGTTTCCAAGAATGAATTCGGACATAAAAGGACAGCGATTTGACAACATAGAAGAGGGGTGGGGGGGGGACGTAGGGACGGCCAAACAAATGAGTTTGAAAAAATAATTCCAATAGTGAAATTGCAGATTTGACAAATGCGCTAAGCGTAATGGAGAGCACTGGAAGGTGATAAGTTTGTTTTGTAAAAAAATTTAAATACATAGCTTTGAAAAAAATTTCCGTTTTTT
>NW_022109767.1:16878569-16898586 GCF_000313985.2 Echinops telfairi
TATATGAACCAAGAGACAGTAATTTGAACAGAACCAGGAAATACTGTATGGCTTATAATCACCTTCACTTTTTGAAAAGAATTCAAGTATTTCCTTGTATTACATTAGCTAAGTAAGAACTGTATACAACGTTCTGTGTTACCTACAATGACTGCTTCTATTGCAAAATGTTAGCCATCAGTGGATGTGGGTCAGTACTATACAAGAATCATTCTTCTCGATGTTTTAAATTATCACAAAACAAAAGATACATATTTGGTTCGAAGATTCCTTCAGATTATCAGAGAATTTGGTACTTGAGGGAACTACAGAGTTTGGAGAAGTTTCACAGAAGCAAAGAGGAACAGTAGACATAAACATGAGTAAAATGGCCTTCACAAAAGCACAAATTAGGAATATGTATAATAGACTCAAAATCTATGAGGTGCGCTGTGTGCCTAGAAAATCAAAGTGAAGAATGGCTTAGCTATGCGCGAAGAAAATAGTACAACGATCACCCCATGCAGCAACAAAATTAACAGTACTGAAGAGAAAGCACTGCCTAATGACACTCATTTTCCTTATATATACATATGCACTAACTTTACACCATATGCACAGATACTTGCTTGCATAGAAATGTCTTTTTAGAACACTTTTTTTCTGCTCTTTAATCTGGACTCTTGGCTAGATTTCAGGGTTTCTCTCAGAGCACTGAAGTGATAGAATCTGGCTAACGTCTGTGGACTCTTGATTGCTGTGCTAAACAATTTGTTTTCAACGACAGCACAAGATCATGGGCAAAACTGTATTCTACAGGACAGGCAAGAAGGCTTCGCTACCTTCTGTCCCAGATTTGAATCTGGTCACAGACACTCCTGAACTCTTTGAATTCATGCAATCCATGATCATTTTTACTTTAGTTCTGGTCTATGAAATGATTAAAATAATAACAATTTTCTTCACTATAGATGTAGAATGACTAAGAAAGGTATACATCGGGGAGAAAAGTCCATATTAGCTGTTATCGGTGTTATTGTTATTAGCTAGACAGACCCATCTTATGTTATTCCACAAGCATACTTCTCCATGGCAAAGGAAGCCTGCTCCTATAAAGATGGACATTCTCGTGAACCCACAGGAGCAGTTCTGCTGTGTCTAAAGGGTCACTGGGCGTCCAAATGGACTAAGTGTCAGGGGGTTCACAGTTTATGGAAGAAATAAGCAATGATCCTTGAGAAACTGAAGCTACACTGCTATAATCATATAGTATTTTTTTTTTAAACATTTTATTAGGGGCTCATACAAATCATATAGTATTTTTTAAAGGAAGTCATAAAAATGTTTGCTGATCTAACTTGCCCAAATGCTGAAAAAGCCGTGGAATTCTGAATAGGAAATTCATTTTAAGATGAGGTCAACAAGGTATCTGCTGATCTCTAGCTTACTTTGCCTATCTTAAAAGTCAACATGAATCAGGGAGAACAAGTCATTGTGATTGGTAATAGATGTAACAATATATCTCAGACTAGGATTCTGTATTTTAGTGAAAAGTCTTCAATTCATCCTCCTCCTGGGAACATTCTAAATCATTATTCTTACTTTGGAATCCTCCGCCAAATATTCCAAGGAATAGGATTTCTAAGTAAAGAAGTAATAAAAGATCTTTCCAAGAAAATGTCTCTGAACTCGAATGATATAGACAGGAGAAAGCAGGACAGGTGTGGCTTATCTTCCATGATGGGATCCCGCTGGTTCACACGGTTTGGCAGAACAAGTAGCTAATTTTCTGTCCTGGCACATGTAATCAGGACTCTTTCTAAGGGGGCCAGCTGCCCACCTCATATACATCCCTTACTCTTTTTTAACATGTACCTCATTTATTGTTCTTATTTAAGTATTAACTGTATGAGCTAATACACTACCTTCTGGTATATCCTGTTTTATACTTAAAAGAATCATATACTTAAAGGGCAGCGAGCCACTTGTTCAATTATTTGAATCTGACCACTGGTTATCTTCTTTGAGCTAAGAATCCGTTTCAAAACACATTTTTAGTTTAAAAATTGAGATTCTGTCCAGGATACTTTATTTATTTATTTTTTTCCCTGTAGAGATGATATTCTACAACTGAATTATGATAAGAGAGAATGGTTGAAAAGCATCTAGAGAGAAATTGCTTACAAATGCTTGAAATACTGCATGAAATCCCTATTTAATCTTCCAAACGGATTTTAAGAATCAGTGTCGTAGCTATTTTCCACAGCTGTTCAAAAAGCCCCGCAGCTTACAGTGCCCTGCCAGGCAAAATTGAATTAGTTGTCCCTTCGAAGAGAAGCAGAGTGTGGGTGATGTAGGTCAGCAAACAGCTCGTGTAAAAACTCCTCGATGATTATTTGCTAAATACTGAGGAGTTAGACTTGGCATATGTATGTTTTTCTGATTGACTAGTGAAGGTTTTTTCAGAAGGGAAAAAAGGTGTTGAGCTCAGGGAAACCTGCTTGAGCATACCTTTGTGGCATTTCTCATTGTGAAGAGGATGCTCCTAGCAAGAAGGACCGTTGGGTCCTGGAAGGTAGAAGAATAACTAGAAGATCAGCCATCTCTACGCCCATATTCAAGAAGAAACGAGTCATCTGAGGACCACATTTCCATTTGCAATGGTTTCGACTCTTCCGGGGCTCTCTTCTAAGGGCCGAAATTCAGTCTTCTACTCTTAAGTTGCTGAAGATCGCTCCTCCTATTCAGTTATTATGTCTTCTAGCACATGCAAACATTCTCCTTACATCCAACACGATTGTTTTCCACGGTGAGGGCTCTTTTCATGAAATATCCCACTGCTCCCCGCCAGCCCCCACCTTTAATAGAACCCTGTACAATTCAGCAGTACCTATGCTGGATATATACCACAAAGAAATTGATATCTGCTCTCTCATGGCCATGCCAGTGCAGTTTACAATAGCAAAGAGCTGGAAACAGCCCAAGAATGGATATACATCTTGGAAACCACTTGGACCGAGAGGGCCTCACTTCAGCTGTGGTCAGTTTTTCAAAATCTAAGGAGAGGGATAAGATTGTTCACTTTCTGCCACACAAAATTGTGCTAAAATCACCCCAATCCAATGGATACTTCCACCAGAGTGATGGGGAAGCCCTACTGGAAGTTCCAATCAAGATGGGGTGAAGATGGGTGTAAGAGGGCATGTGTGTCTCAGAGAGGGAAATTACATCTCTTTTGGTAGGAAAACTCACGGAGCATCCTCCCAACTGGAGGAAGTGCTAGCCGGTGCTTGTGTGGAACCCAAGGGGAGATTATACCAGGTACTAAGTTCCTGATTTGACACATAGTTTCCATGTAATAGCCCTTGGTAACCCAGTTGGTGCACTCTGCTCTTTCTAGGTTCATGGCATCCTTCATAAGCCACGTCAGAGGTACCCAATATGGAAACCCTACTGAGTGAACTAGGCTTTACCTCAAACTCACCTATACCCATTAGACTTAAGGCTGAAACCCCCTGATGTGAGAAGAAGCCGATGAATACTAGCCCAAGGGCATAGAACTAACTGATATTGGACTTTGGTTAGAATGTCTTGTCTTGAGGTTGCCTTTGGAATGGTGGCCCAAAACTAACATATGCTTGCTATTTTAATACACTAATCTGGTAGGCTTGGTTCTGTTTCTGTTAATGAATATTATTGGATGATTTGCCCTATCACCAACCCCCATTATTTGTGTGGATCGTGTCTAGTCACTTAAGAATTTAACCCTTGCTCCAGCAGACAGACCTGGAACTATTTGTAGGGTTTGTTTTTTTCCTTTTTCTTTCTTGTTTCTCATGTCTACCCATATAAGATAGGCAGGACAACCAATCCCAAGGAGAAAACAACGGGGCCTATGGCTACAGGGATACACAGGAGAGGAGGATGTGGGAGAAAAGGAAGGGGGAATCAACAAACCCAGGGACAAGGGAACAATAAGGGACCTAAAATTGATGGTGAGGAGGGCGTAGAATGCCTGGAGGGGGTTAGTCAAGTGCAATGTAGCCGAGAGAAAGTACAGAGAGTCGAACGAAGGTGAACATGATAGGGGGACAGGAGGAAAGCAAAAAGAAATAGAGGAAAAAACTAAGAGAAAAAAGACATTCTTAGAGGTACAAATAAAGACATGTACATATATAAATATATTCATAGGGAAATAGATCTATGTATATATATTTATATGTTAAGTATTAAGGTAGCAGATGAACATTGGACCTCTACTCAAGTACTCCTTCGACGCAAAAACATTTTATCCTAATAACCTGACATTCTGTGATACTCCCCTTCTCGACATGATCACTGAAGTCAACATGGGTATATAAGTAAATGTGGTGAAGAAAGTTGATGTTACCTGGCTAGTAAAAGATATAGCATCTGGAGTCTTTAAGGCTTGAAGTTAAACAAGCGGTCATCTAGCAGAGAAGCAACAAGCCTACATGGAAGAAGAACACCAGCCTGTGTGAGCATGAGGTGTCAACAGGATCAGGTACCAGGCATCAGAAGGCCCCAAACAAATATATTGATGCAAATGATGGAGGTCAGAAAAGAGACTCAAAGCCCATCTATAGACAATTGGACATTCCCTCACAGAAGGGTCACAAGAAAGGAACGAGTCAGCCAGGATGCAACACAACACCGACAAAACACACAGCATTCCTCTAGTTCTTTTATGCTTCCTCCTTGCCACATCATGACCACAGTTCTACCTTACAAATCTGGCTAGACCTGAACATGTACACCGGTGCGGATAAGAGCTTTTAACACTTGGAACCTAGATCAGATAAACCCCTCAGGAAGAGTAATAGGAGTAGCGATACCATGAGGGTGGGAGGAAGAGGGGTGGAGAAGGGGGAGAAATGGGGGATTGTCTACAATGATCAACAGATAACCCACCCCCCAGGGGGACGAACAACAGAAACGTGGGAGGAGGGAGACAGTAGACAGCTTAAAACATTGAAATATGCCTCCTTGAACCTACCACAGGCTATGCCCTTCCGTTGACTGTAGAAAACGGAAGCAAAGTACGTGCCCTGTAAACTCCTCAACCCAAGCCCTGTGCCTGGTTTGAATTATGAATGGGGCAACATGGCATGGGAAAAAAGAAAAAAGCATTAAAATAATAATAATTTACCAGGGGTCATGAGGATGGGAAGGTTCAGGAGGGAGGCAAAAAAGGGGAGCTAATACCAAGAGCTCAAGTAGAAAGAACATGTTTTGAAAATAATGTGTACAAATGAGTCTGATACAATTGAAGTATGGATTGTTATAAGAGCTGTAAGAGCCCCCAGTAAAATGATTTATTAATAAATTTTATATATGAGTTTAACCCTTGCAAGACAACAGTCCCTATATTGTGTTTCCTAGCTGGCCTTTACTCATGTGATTTCCCTTTCTCGGCAGTATGTTAATTCTAAACCATTGGCTAAACAGATGAGACTATCAATGTGTAGTGATTACACATTAGGCTACTAACCACAAGGTCAGCAGTGTGAAACTACCAGCCAGGCCCACAGGGGAAAGGTAAGGCTTTCTACTCCTATGAAGACTTAAGGACTCAGAGACTCACAGGGGAGTTCTACCCTACCCTCTTGGGTGGCTGTAATTTAGCATTCACTTGATAGCAATAGCAGTGATGCCTTAAGGGGATGATTGATATTGTTCTCTAACATAAAAATGACCAGTGTCTCTAAGGTGAATCAGAGACAGATACAAACCATAGATTCATGAATGGATTTTGTACTTCTGCTTAATTCTAGCCCTAATCCAAGGATACTTCGTTCTTATGGCATGGTCCTGTTTGATGCTCACTCACATGAAGAGATCACTGAAGATATAGGTGCTATAGCAAAGTGTGATAAAGAAATTAGATGGTGCCCTACAATCAGAAAGAAAAGCATGTGGGGTCTTAAAGGCTTGTTTTCAAACAAGCAGCCATCTAAGTGAAATGTCAACCAAGTCAACATGGAAGACTCAAACTAGCCTGTGTGATCCAAAAATTGCAAATAATATAATCCAAATCTAAAGGGGGGAATGCCATCAGAGTTGAAATTATGAAGAACTGGTTTGCAGAAGGCTGTGGATCACAGTGGAAAGCCAAAACCCATGTGCAAGGTCCACCCGTGGATTAAGCCTCTAGTGCAGTGGTTCTCAACTTGTGGGTCGTGACCCCTTTCAGGGTTGAACCTGCTTCATAATAGTAGCAAAATTGTAGTTATAAAGTGCAACAAAAATACTTTTATGGTTGAGAGGTCACCACAACATGAGGAACTGTATTCAAGGGTGACGACCTTCGGAAGGTTGAGAACCACTGCCCTAGTGAAACCCCTCCAGTCGTAGCTGAGGGATGTAAATAGCCCTGTTATCAGACAGAGAGCATTGTAAACTTGATTAAGGCAGACAGAGGTTAAAATGTAATAGCATGTATATCCCTTTTCACTCATTTTAAAGCTGTTTCTGTTAAAAAAAAAAAAAGGAAGGGAAAATACACTTGGATTAAGCCCCTGGGGAATCCCCTCTGACCATGGGCCGGGGATATGAAAAGCCTTGTTAACATGCAGAATGCACTGGAAAGTGGAGTTGCAGACGGAGTTAGGTTAAAGTTTAGCAACCTTATTATTCATTTACATTTGTTCTCGTTTTTAATATTTTCTGCTTTTGTTTCTACTGAGGGTTTTATCTTGTTATTCTTGTTAGCTATTTTGTTGTTTGTTTATTTGTTTGCTTTTAATGTTTCTCTGTGTACAAACACCAGGATAAGTAAATCTATCCAAACTGGATTAATGTTTCCTTTGGGGAATGGCAGGGAAGGATGGGAGAAAATGGGGAGCTAATAAACAAGAATGAAGAAAATGTTCTGAAACGGATTGTGGTGATGATTGTCAGTGAATTCATATGTAAACTCAATTTTTTTTAATTTTACCAAGATCTTTAGGATATCATGCAGTCCGCATCCATGACTTTATAGTGTTTAAAGCAATAATTAAGTGGGGGGGCGGGGAAATCACCCTCTTATTTATCTAAAGGACAAACTACAAATAGCTAAATTGTTTTTAATTCATAAATCTGTCCGCCAATAAACACATTTCTGAAAATATTTTTTAATGCTCTAGTCTCTGGTGGCGTAGGGGGTTACACTTTGGGCGGCTAACTAGCTCAAGAGTCCGCACTTTGAATCCAGCAGCCTCTCCTCAAAAGAAAGACGGGGCTGTCTTCTCCCGTGAACAGTGCCAGTCTCCGGAACGACCACGGGGCCATTTCTGCCCTGCCCTGTAGGGCTGCAGTGAGCTGGAATGGACGCAATGGCAGTGATTTCGGCTCTTTTGAGGCAGGGCGGGGATGGGCTCGATGCAGCACACCGTTGGAAAATGCGCAGAGAAATGGGATAGTGCGCTCCTTCTGAAGAAACGCCAAGCAAAAGACCCTGGGATGGGGGCTACTTTGCGGTGATAACCTAGCACGATGGCTCCTAAGACGTCCATGCTGAAGTAATGGTATGATGTTAAGATAGGTTTCGTCAAAAACGCGACTTCTATCATGTGAAAAGATAAAACGAAGGTGCCCGTTCTAAAGACCAGGAATTCATTCCGATGAAGGGAGAGAGGAGCCACTTTCAACGAGCAAGTCTTCAAAGCTCTGGGGTGTATCGCAGCGAGCTTATGATACTCAAACGGGTGGCATCGCTTGTTAACTGAGCGTTGCCACGGTGTGTCATCAACTAAGGAAACAGTCCTTTAGAGAATGCCATGTGCGCTCTGTGCTTTCCTGATGGTCACAATTATTAGATAATTTTTAAATAACTATTCATCATTTGAACATGTCAATACCCCAGAAGAGCAGCTGAACCCCCACACAACCCTTGGCTGTAGAAAAGGACAAGGGTTTTTCATCCACTTACCTTTTTTTCCTTTCATTTTATCTAGGCACTATCTTTTTACAAATTGAAGACTTGGGTATAAATTTGTGATTCACTCCATTTTCAAAACTAAGAGGCTGGTATTCTGGTGGGTGGATATATTTCCCTCAGGACTACAAGCCACAGAGCTACGGCACAGTTTCAGAAAATGAGGTCCCAGATAAGCACAATGGCAGACAAAATAAATGCATCTTACATAGCATGTCTAGAAGGAAGCAGTATGCCCTCAAGTTTTCTGAAAGTCTTCAGCAAAGTCCTTGAAAAGTAACCCACTGAGATGATATTTTACTTTTCCAAAAATGTGAAAATGAACCACAGATTCATAGTAGTCGAGCATTGAGACCTTTTGCCTATAACGGGTGTAGAATAAATATTTACTGAGAACTTCAGTCATTGAATCAGAAAAGTTTATAAAACTGACATTTTTGTCAGTTGTCTAGAACTAGGAAACTTTCTCCATGGAAATAAAGCTGCATTAAAAAGTGGAGACACTCTACAGGAAGACTTATTAATTGTCTTGTGTTGTCCAATATGTGGCTCTTTAATTTACATTCTATCTAACTCCAGTAAGGATTTAGGGAAGTTTATACAATTCTATTAAATACACCAAGGCATTAAGAAAAAGTCATAGCTTAGTTCTGGGGAAATGAGACATCTCGTGTGTTTAGGTAGACAATATAAAATTTCAAATTTCTAGAGGGCTAGTTGCAACAATGTTAAAAATGTGCTTACCATTTGCTCTTGCATTTTCTTTACTCATCAATCATCTGAAGGAGATTAGACTGTCTATGTACAAATATAATTATATATGTAAATGTGCATTACAATGTTTTATAATAGTGAAAACTTAAAAGACTGAAAATGATAGCAGGTTAAGGAGATAAATAATAACAACATAGAATATAATTTTACTCTTTATAATACTTTTATATTTATTGATTTAGAAAGGTGTATACAATATTTTGTTGAGTTTAAAGCCGTTATGAACTAGAATATCAAGAGTATTTTACTTGTAGAAACACCTTGAAAGATGTAAAATTAAATCCTTAAAGAGTTTTTTTGAAGAGTAAGATGAAGAACTGTAGATCATGTAATATTTTAAAATAAATGTCTCAATTTAAGAAAAATGCAGCAGTACAATTCATTTTAAGTTACATTGAAAGAATATTTCACGATGCTCACAATGAATTTTAAATGAAAATAAGCAGGTTCCTACTGGTATAAATAATATAATTGTGAGTCTCTAAATTGATTCATATATTTTAAAGGTCTGAGAAATTAGACATCAAAATGTTAACAATATCGTTATGAGATAAAAATGTATCTGAATGACAAGACGAGAGCGTATGAAGAATTTACCTGCCTCCATGAAACCCTAGATGTTAGCTCAGGTATTTCCTTATGTCCGCGTGCCCACTGAGTCACAGCAGCAGGAACAAAGTCCTCACTGCTGCACGGAGCACCACAGAAAGTGGAGCAGAAAACATAGGGCTATCGTAGCCATTTTTAGTATTCTTGAGAGCAAGTATCTATAATATCCGTAGTAGTTAGAGGAATCCAAAATCACACTGTAAAGAAAGTCACGTGTAGTAAGAGTTTACTATACATACACGTATGTCATGTATTCTACTAACAGTGTTACATAAGAACTGTGTGTTTTTATCCTCAAAATTACCTTGGTAATGAGATATAATTATCTCCATTTTGGGGATAAAGGTACCAATACCGAGGAACTTAGTGTTAGTGACTGGGTCTCTCATTCTATCTCACTACCCTCATAGTCACTCTGTAAGACATCGTAGAATTGCTCCGTTATGGGAGCTAACAGGTAGAAAGCGTCTCTCTCCCAAAGAGCAGTTGGTGACTTTGAACCTCAGACTTTGTAGTGAGTACTCCAACTTTCAATCCACTGTGTCGCCACAGCTTCCGTGAGTAGGCTGCCTTGTTTTGGCGGGTGCTCTCGCGTTGGTTCTGACTCACAACAACCCTGTGTACAATAGAAAAGCGTCTGGTCCTCTATCGCCCTCAAAATGACTGTTTGTGCCCATTGCTGCAGCCACTATGTCAATCCATCTTGTCGGTGATCTTCCTGGTAAGCGGGTAAACCCACTGCCATAGAAACCATCCTGGCTCGCTGAGAGTCTGACGAGGCTTTGTGAAGCAGTTCATCACGACGGAGCACATTGCCTCGCTTTTCTGCAGAGGACTGGCTAGTGAGTTTGACCCCACATTAGAGTCAGCAATCCGACAAATGCCAGACCAGAGCCTCGACCTGACCAACTCCCAAGACCACTCTTCTTCACGAATACATTTATTACTGTAAATCACGTGGGCACTGCCTTTGTCCTTTCGTCTCTCGACTCTAGGTCTTAGATCAGTCCAGTCTTTTGCTGCGTTGACTCAGACCAACTTCACCTCATTGCCGTACAGTTTCCTCTCCGGGGCGCCATGAAAACGTACAGGGTCCTGCATAAAACTGGTGTTTCCCTCAAGTGCACAGTATGCTTTTCAACCCAGGACTCAGAGAGAGAACAATACTCCAAGACTGAGAGTCCCGGAGAGATCATTGCTGCTCATCTCACTCTGCTCACCACGGGCTTTGCAACAGTGACACTCACACCCTCAGAGGTCATACCCTCAGAGGTCACACCTTCAGAGGTCAGCCCACATTTCCCTGGCAGGTCCCAGTTCAGCTAGGGCATTTCTAACCCAATATGCTTGCTTGCTGGGTTTTCAGAGAACACAGGTTACCAAGCCATTAGTATTTTGTACCTGTGCCCAGAGAGCTCTATGATGTGTGCATTTTAATCGGCCTGGAATTGGTCCATCAATAAGCATCTCACAGATAATATGTGATTTGGTAGTGATAAAGTAACCATGACTTGTTGCCCTCACAGTCTACAGTCTGACGCTTCTAGTGATAATTTGCAGAATTTCATTTTTCAGCTTATTCCTCCAATTTGCTAGTTGATGAATCTCTCCTTAGCTTGCCTTAAGTGTCCTTGCTTAGTCTTGTTCTCAAGGAAGCATAGTGCACTGAATACCTTGCATCTACACAGAGGTAACAGGGCATTCAATATCCTCGACACACCTAGCCAATCTAGACTGGGGAATGCATTTGAGTGTTTATAATTACTAAAATAACACCCCTTTCTTTTATTACTCAAAATATGAAGAAATTTCAATATTCACTTATCATTCTCAAGTGCAAGGTTAATCCATTTTGTTACTTTCAGTTGGTGGTATTGTTGGCTGTTATGGAGACTTTCCATTCATAGTCACCCTGTGTACAATACAACAAACATTGGAGGTGTTATTTTTAATTTTGATAATGTTTCTTACAAAATTGGTGGAAGTGTTTCAGGAGAAAAGGATATTGAAGCACTTCGGTTGATTGATTTAAAATTATTTTAATTTAAAATACGAAACAATTTGCCATCTGTATCTCATAGACCCCCTGTTTGAGAGTATCTCTGAGCTCTTTAAAATGCATGTAAACTTTTGTTTGAATGTGCATTTTCTACCACTTGTTTGATTTTCAATGTATTTGCAAACCAAAGCAGATTAAGAAGAGTTGGGTTATTCAGGAAGTCCTCTCAAAATCCACAGCACCACCTGGTTCTTTTAAAGACGCTTTTCTGAGAGCTCTGTATGGAAAAAGAACTTCAATTTTCCTTATTTTCTCTATACTGATTCAGTTACCTAACGTACCTGGGAACCCTGAGCAGAGGACCTAATGGTCCAGAAAAGGTTGTTGAGGGCAATAGCAAATTACTTTCACAATAAATTTTTATAGTACTGTGGATGAAGTATTACAATATCAACCGGGAGGCTATCATTCATAAAAATTGAGAGATCAGGTACCTGCTGACCTTATATTTTTCTTTAATGTATGGGAGGATACTTAACCATTAGGGGTGAAAAGTAGGATTTCCTTTAAATTACGATAATTTAGAGACCCATGTAATTATTGAGAACTGATTTTTATAAGATAGATTAAAGTGTGTGTGGGGGAAACCATATCAAATGTATGGATTATATTTTGTTGTTCATCTATGGAGAATCGGATGGTAATTTTTAATAAATGAAAGCAGTGAAGAAAAAATGTGTACAACTAGTGGGGAGGGGTTGCAAATTATTAGCTCAAGAACATACATTCACATTTATTTTATTATGTTTCCTTCACTCACATCAGGCAACTCTGTCCTGTTTGCTCTGCCTATTTATGCTTTCCATTTCTTTCATTGACCCATCTCACCCTTGCGTATGATGCACTTCCTTACACTCAATTTGAAACCTTTCAGACTTACTGTGATCCACATTGATTTACGCTTTATTTATGACGGCTATTTAATCAGAGTTAGTAGAAATCAGTGTGTATGTATTTGCTTGAGGTATGTATGTGCTTCCTATAGGTTTCCATTATGTAAATATCCTCAGATATATTGTGACTTCCATCATATAGGTTAAGGCATACTCTCATTATTATCAGGAATCAAATATATCCTCAAAGGCAGAAATAAGCCATTATTTTCGTTTGGCTTTCACAGTGACTGAAAATAGGTGTGCATCATTAACCTGGCACCATGAGCTTGATTAAACTGTCTTATGTTTGGATCATCAAACAACACGTGTTTGTAGTTAAATCTGCAGCTCAAGACCTCTTTACACTATAGAAGAGCAAGGCGAGTACTTTGAAGGTTAAGATGCGCCTGACCCAAGCCATGGTATAGTCAATTGCCTACTATGAATGTAAAAATTGGACCCTGAATACGAAAGACTGAAGAATAATCAATGCATTTGGATTATGGTGCTGCAGAAGAATGTTGAAAGTACTGTGAGCTTCCAAACTAACAAATATGGAAAAGTGCAACCAGAATGCTACTTAGAGCCAAGGACAGCAAGAGTTTCTTATGCGCTTTGGAGAGACCAGTCTCTGGAGAAGGACATCATGCTTGCTAAAGTCACAGTTAACTGACAAACAGTAATTATACAAGTGGACTTCTCCAGATGGATTACACCAAAAGGCAAATTGGCTACATCCATGGAAAGAGCCCGGGAGAAGCTTAATATCAGCAGCTAAACCCAGGCCAGGGGCTGATTGCTGAGCAGACCATAAATTACTCCCATGGAAGTTCAGGTTGAAGCTGAAGAAATGAAAACAAGTCCATGAGAGCCAAAACATGACCTTGACTATGTTCCCTCTTCATATCAAGAACACACTTGCTGCACTGAGCACTCCTCACAGAAGACCTGATAAAAAGGAAGGACGCGCTCAGCATACCTTAACCTGAAAGAACTACAGAAAAACTCAAACCTCGGGCTGTAATCTTGAAAGATTCTATGGGAAAATATTGAATGATGCAGGAAGCAGCAAAAGAAGATGAAGAGAACACACAGAGCCACCGTACCAAAATCCCAAACAACACCGGTAAACGTTCTACCATTTCAAGAGGCAGCATCTGAGCAAGAAAAACGGTACTGGAGGAAGAAGTTCAAGCTGCACGGAAAGCATTAGCCAAAAATGGGACCCCAGGAATTGATGGAATACCAACTGAAATGTTTTCACAAGCTGATAAGGCACTCACTGGTAGCCCTCACTCTTCAGTGCCAGAAATGTGGAAGATAGTTACTTGGACAACTGACTGCAAGAGATGCATATTTGTTTTCATTCCAAAGAAAGATGAGCCAATAGAATGGTGAAGCTAGAGAACAAAATCATTGATATCACATGCACATAAACTTTTGCTGACGATCACGCAACAGCCGTTGCAGCAGTGCATTGGAGCCTCCAGAGGTTCAGCAGGAAGGAGAAGAGGACATGGAACAAGGTTAATGCTGATGTCTGACTGATCTTGTATAAAGGCAGATAATATCAGAAAGATGTTTAATTGTGTTTCATTGACTGTTCTAAGGCATTTAACGGTGTGGACCATAAGAAACTGTGGATAGCCCTGAGAAGAGTGGATATCCCAGAACACTGCATTGTGCTTGTGTGGAACCTGCACAGGGATCAAGAGGTGGACTAGAACAAGAGCATAGTGCATGGTGTAAACTCAGGAAAGATGTGCGTCGGGGTTGTATCCTTCCACCACACTTATTCAATCTGTATGCTGAGCAAATATCCAGAATAGCTGGATGATATGAAGAACAGCGCAGCAGGATTGGAGGAACGCTTCTTAACAACCTGCAACATGTTGATGGCACACCTGTGCTTGCCGAAAGTGCGGTGGACTGGAAGAATTTGCTGATTAAGATCAAGGATTGCCGCCATCATTATGGATTACAGATGCAATGTACAGAAGACCAAAATCCTCACAACTGAGCCAATAGGAAATATCACGTTAAAGAGAGAAAAGACTGAATTTGAGTCAGAACTGACTGGATGGCGCCTAACAATAATAGCATCCGCTTGCCGTACTCAAATGACTGCCTATGTGTCTGTGTATAATAAGCACAATTAATGTTCTGGCAATCTCATTCTTTACAATGGTATTGATTATCTATAATGATCTACGCAGTTATATGCCTTTACATATATAGTCAACAAAACTCAGGCCAACATATTTCTGGTATTTTCTGATTTAAGCCAATACCCATATTACATTATCAATGATGCACTTGTTGTATGTCCTTTTCCAAATCTGCGTTGAATTTCTAGCAACCCGTTACTGCAATAACTTCTGAATACTCTTCACCTACATTTTACTTGTGTGTGCTATGCATGATCTCGTTTGATAATTTTCACATTTCTTTAGATCGCTTTTCTTTGGAATGGGCACAAATATGGATCTCTTCCAGTTAGATGGCCAGTTAGCTCTCCTTCAAATTCCTCGGCATTGACGCTTGAGCACTTCCAAAGTTACATCATTTGCTGAAACCTTTCCATAGGTTTTCCATCAATTCCTAGTGTCTGTTTTCTTATCAGTGCCTTCAGTGCAGCTTCCATCTCTTCCTTTAATACCACTGGTTTTTGATTATATGCTATGATTCTCCAGAAATATTTGCATTCCAAACAGTTATTTTTAGGACAGTGACTATTTTTTTTTACCTATGCAGCTGTTTCCTGCTTCATTCAACATTGTTTGTTGCCCATGTTGTCTTGGTTTTGGTTAGGTGCCATTGAATTGATTCCAACTCATAGCAACCCTACGTACAACAGAGAAAACACTGACCGGTCCTATACCATCCTCACAATAGCTCCCATGCCTGAGCCTATTGCTGCAGCCACCGAGTCAAAGCTTGATGGTCTTTATCATCTTTCACTGCCCTTCTCCTTTACCAAGCACGATGTCACTTTTCAGGGACTGTCCTCCCCTTGAAACATATCTGAAGTACGTGAGATGAAGGCACACCATACTCATCATTTCTAACAAAGCCTGGTTGTATCTCATCCAGGACAACTTTGTCTGTCTTTTGTCAGTTCACGGTACTTTCGATCTTCTTCACCAACACCACAACTCAACGCAGCGACTCATCCTCAGTCTTCCTTCTTCAATGTCCAACTTTCATATCCTGGGAGTACCAAAAAAAGGAATTTTTTTTCAATGCTATATATTTAAATTTTTTAAAAAAAAACAACTTTATCACCTTCAAACTATTCTCCGTTGCAATTAATGTATTTGTCAAATCTGTGATTCCATTCTTGGAACCATTTTTCAAACTCCTCTGTTTGGATGGCTGAAAGCACCTCCCTCGTTTTTTTTTCTGCTTCACCTCTTCTACGTAGTCAAACTGCTGTCCTTTCATGTCCCTTCCATTGGTGGAAACAAAAAGAAGTCACACGGAGCAAGGTCAGGTGAGAAAGGTTTGTGGGCTAAGAGAGAAGCATGCTGTTTTTTGCCAAAAACTGACGCAGTGAGATAGCTATGTGAGTAGGTTTATTGTCATGGTGGCAAAACGAGTCCCCTGTCTTGCCACAAACCAGGCTTTTTTGTTGCACACTGTTTCGCAATCTTTTCTGAACCTCTAAATAGAAATTTTGATTAACAGTCTGACCTGGTGGGATGAACTCCAAATGCACGATGCCCCTCACATCAGAAAACAAGTGAGCATTGCCTTGATTTTTCATTTCACTTGATGAGCTTTTTGCGTGTGACGTGCCAATGGTCTTCCACTGGCTTGATTGATGTTTGCTGTCAGGGCCTTAATAATAGTACGATGCCTCCTCCTCACCAGTAATGACCTTGGGGGGGCGGGGGAGTCTGCACTGCTACAGACCTGTTCTTTCAAAGCACAGCATGTTTCCACTTGACACTTTTTCCTGGTCCGTCAGAACCTGAGGCACAAATTTCATCGCGACCCTTCTCATTCCCAGTTCTTCCTTTAAAATTCACTGAACCGAGCTCCAAGATAGTCCAGATAACTTCCCCCTCTCTTCAATGGTCCATCGTTGGTCTTCAAGCACGAGTACACTCATGTTGTCAACGTTTTCATTTGTTCAGGAACTTGACAGACGTCCAGAATGAGGTTTGTCATCTATCGACATTTTACCTTTGTTGAAATGAGAAAACCACTTGTACACTTGACCTTTTCCCATAGTGCTGTCCTTGTAAGCTGTGTTCAACATCACAACCATTTCTGCGCCATTTTTCCTGAGCAGGACACACAATTTCTCAGCTGCACACTGTTCTCTTAAATCGGCCATCACACAAAATGAGGTTTGACCAAAATTGCTTTTATGAAAATATTCACTGTGCCCAGAGGGAACCTTCCCAAGCAACAGCACTGGGTGCACTAACTCAGTTGCTTGATGCTCACCTAGCGGGGGGAATATGTACTACAAAAGCTAGCTGAGCTTTTTTCTGTTGTTTTGTTTTGGGTTTGGGGTTTGGTTTGATTTTTTGTGTGCCCCCTGGCACATATGAGATGATTGAAAACAGCAAAGCTTGCGTATGCACACCTTAGTCTCACTCTTCACCGTTTTAAAGAGTTCTTGTGCAGCAGACCGATTGCTGTGTTCTGTGCCATCGCGTCTGCTCCGACCCATAGTGACCTTGTGCACAACAGAATACAATGCTGCGTGGTCCTGCACCCTCCGCACAACCATTCCTATGCCTGTGAGCATCAATGCAGCCACTTTGTCAACCCATCTTGTTTAAGGTCTTGCACTTTTTCACCCCCTTGTACTTCACCAAACACCATGTACTCCTCCAGGAAAGGGTGTCTCTTAACCACTCATATATAAGAAAAAGTCTTGCCCATCCTTGCCTCTAATGAACACTCTGGTCTTACTTCTTTTAAGACAAATTGGTTTGTCCTTTTAGCAGTTCATGGTACTTTCAATATTCTCTAGCACTAAATCCAAATGCATCCATTCTTCTACAGTCTTCCATAGATTTACCCAATGCACTGTGTCGTTTGATCTCTTGACTGCTGTTTTCTGGATCATTGATTGAGGATCCAAGCGAGATAAAATCCTTAACAACTTCAATCTTTCCTCTGTTTATCACGATGCTACCTCCTGCTCCAGTGCGAGGATCTGGGTTTCTTTACATGGCGTTGTCATCCCCACTGAAACCCGCAATCCTTCATCTCCATCAGCAATTCTTCAACTGCTCCTCACTCAGAAAGCAAGGTGCTAGTTACATAGGCATACTGAAGGTTGTTAATAAGCTCTCCTCCGATCCTGATGCCACATTCTTCTTCATATCATCCACCTTCTCCAATTATTTGCTCAGCAGATTGTATAGGTATAATGGGAGGAGACAACCATGATCAGCCTTTCTTGATTTAAAACCATGCATTCCCTTATTCTATTTGACTGGTTGTCAATTGGTCCATGGACAAGTTTCTCATGAGCACAATGGCGTGTTTTGGAATTCTGATTTTTTCAGTGGTAGCCATACTTTGTTATGATTTATTTACACAGTAAAATGCCTGTGCGTAGTCAATTAAAAAACAAGCAAACATTTTGTACAGTCACTATTACTTCATGGCAGTGATTTGGGGTTACGGGATTTGGAAGTGGTCTAAAATTTGGAAGATTGTGCCTCGGAGTTCTATCTTTTCACTGTAATTATTCAATTTCCCTGCTTAGCAAATAATCCAAAAAGTTAGATGCCATGAAAAGGAATTGGGCATCAGGTTTGGAGTAAGACTCTGTAACAAACACCAATATGCAGACAATCAGCCTTGCTCTGAGGAAAGTGAGTGAGATGTGAATCACTTGCTGATCAAGATCAATCCAATAGTGGTCTTATACAACAATTGCACCTTTGTAACTGACTCATTGCACTTAGCATACTACCCTCCGAGTGCATCCATGTTATGCGGTGTCTCAGAGATTCATCATTATTCTTTAGCATCCCATTGTGTGTATACCACCTTTCCTGATTCTAAACCAATCGTCTCTTGATTGGTGTACAAGTTCCACATAAGCACAATTAAGTGTTCAGGAATCCCCATTACTCTCAAGCCTCTTCATAGTTTGTTATGATCCACATAGCTCAATGTCTTTGCATAGTCAATAAAACACAAATCAGCATCCATAAACTGACAGACAAGTAGTAGATATTCAGTATTAGTTCTTGATTTGACAGAACTGCTTATGTATTCTCAAGATCCTTTGGTATAGTAGACTCTTCAGGCTAGACTGTAATTATGTAGGCTAATTCATGACTGAGCTGTTTACACATTGCTTCAATATCACTTAACTGTGAGTGCTATGGCTTTAGATTCACAGATGTTGGCTGGAGAAAACTCATAACTGCTTCCACTGGTATGAGGCAGAATTGACTTGATGGCAGTGTGTGTGTGTGTGTGTGTGTGTGTGTGTGTGTGTGTGTTCACTGCTATAGTATCTCTATGAACTGACAGCAACTCCATAGCAGGGAAAGTCTGGTTTTGTGTTGTGTTTTATTTTTATACTGCTCATGGTGTAAAACCCATTCCATTCCCCCACATGCACACTTCCCATTCCCCCACATGCACAGCCTCAGCAATGAAGAGAGGTATTAGGTCTGATTATTGCTTTTTGTGTGTGCCCCGGGTAGATTCTGACTCACAGAAATGCTATAAAAAATAACAAATCCACTCATTCTATCTTCAAATAAAAATCTAGAATCTGACTTCAAATCACTTTCTCCGCCGATATGAAGCTGATCAAAACTATCACTGTTTCTCTCTGAAAATTTACAATTCCTTACTTAGGTCCCTGTGCCCCTCCTTGTCCAACCATCAGTCAAAGTGTCACCTTAAAATACATTAAGCAATATAAAATCTCAGCTCAAAACTACAATGAATTAGTGACAAACTCAGAATAAATTCCAATTAATGACTGTGATTTCAAGGTCTTTCATTAATTGAGTCCCACCCCTTTCCTCCTTAATGCTCTCTAAAATTCATTCTTAAATCCCTTTCCCGAAATCATGCTTATTGCCTTGAATATATATAATGAGTCCAGCCAAGTATAAAACTGCGCCTGGCCATTCCAAGCATTTCCCTCCTGTGTTCTTGCTTACAGACTCTCTCCACCCCCACATGCATATCGTCACCAATCAAACCTACACAGAGCTGTGTATGGCTGGGTTCCAACCCCTAAAGCACTCACTGGGCCATGCCTAGACAGGGCAGTTATAAGCCTTTCTCTGCCCCTGCCCAGCAGAAAGCAGTTACAGAAGGTGAGACCTTCAGCCCTATTTTCTATTATCAAAAGGCAGGAATAATGGGTCCCTCTGAGTCTAAAACTGTGCCTGGCCATGCCAAGTGTTTCCTTCCCAGGCTTCTTGCTCAGACTCTCTCCACCCCCACACCTTCCTGAGTGTGCCAAAAGCCCCCATGTGTGTCAAAGACCACATCACCCCTGTCAGTCAAACTTGCCAATCAGGAGGATACAAGAGGGTCTTCCGACCCAAGCCACAAGTCTCCATCCTGAGGGTATCTTTGTCCATGCCTTTCTTTGTCCAGGGGCGACTCTTCCCTCTTCAGAGTCACTGAGGCTGCATTTCCCAAGGAAGCCTGCTACTCGGTACCTGTTTCAGTCCATCTTTTTCTATCAATATATATATTCAGAAAAGCCATGGAAAAAATAAAATGAAGAGACAATGAAAATTTTCCAAGAACTTTTTGAAGGTCACTTGCATTCCC
>NW_022109767.1:16898689-16901476 GCF_000313985.2 Echinops telfairi
AGAGAGAGAGAGAGAGAGTTGTAGGACTGTATTCCTCACTTCTTGAAGCAATATAGTATTCCCATCACTCATTACCACCTGTCACTCATTATTCATCGAAGCCTCCCTAGGATACACTTGAAAAAAAAAATCACTGCCATCAAGTTGATCCCTTTCATAGGAACTCTATAGGACAGAGATCTGCCCCTATGGGCCTCTGAGTCTTGACACGAGTAGAAAGCATCATCTTTGTCTCATAATTGTTGTCTCCGAATAGCTAAACTTGCAGTTAGTAGCCCACTAGGCCACCAGGAATCCTCTCTAGCTCCCCTATCTCATTTTAATTCTCTCCACATCAATTATCACTATTTGCTATTATGCATTTACTGTGTTTCTATTTGTCTTAGTTTTAATGACTACTGTAATACAAATTATGTGATTTGTAAAAGCAGAAAATTATGTTCACCTATGTTTCCCTAGGTCATTGATGACAGACACTTTATAGACATTCACTACCTGTTGAATTTTAAAAAAAACACACAAAAACGTTGCCTCCGTTTCAATATTATTTAGCCATACTTCCCTTTCCCAATTATACTCACAACTGTGTTAATGAACCTTGATATATTTTTGTCCTGAATTCTGCCATTTCCCCCAAGCTTCCAGACAGTTTTCCTAACTGTACGGTCATCAAATATTAACATGGCTCTGTGTCCTCAGGGGACCACCGGTCCCCTCATTTGACTGCACTGCCTGGCACATAAATAGAGCTCAATTACTAGTTGTTAAATGACTGGAGGTGGCAGTCAGCCAGCCTGGGATAATGATCAGCCCTCCAGACCTCCAAGGCTGCACGCACATTTGACAGGGCCTCCAGGAGACCTTGCACCGATGCCACAACACAAAAAGCATTGCTACAAGAGGAAGCCAAGACAAAGCAACAAAAGTTTAGAACCAAGGCAGGTGGCTCAGAGGAAGGACCTTGTAGTACCTTTAAAGTCATATATAAATACAACCGCTTGAATCACTTATTCCACAAAGAATATGCTATTTCGCTTTTTCATTTGTCATGTTAATCGAGATCCTATTTGTCAGAAAGAGTCAATACTGAATAAATTCTGCAAAGTAGCAGACACCTAAAACCATTTGCCCTCCTGTTCTCTCATGTGCAAAGCTCCCCTTGACCTAGAGAAACAATTCCAACAGAGGTATACAAGCATTTGCATGAAAAGAAATCACCTCATGTTTGACTAACTTTTCAAAAAACACATTCCTGTTTACAAACTTTATATTTATATTGTATGTGTACAAAGGTAACTGCAAAGTAAAGGGTGTATTATAAAAAAGGGCTAAAAAATATTGTTAGTTGAAAAAGAGCCCATGATTTATGGTCAATATGCATGTGACTGTGTTGATAATGGTGGTTTACCTTGACGGGGAACTATTAAAGACAGAATAAGATGATAGTTAAAATTTGTTGTTGCTAAAAGCAACTTTATCAGGCTTCTCAACAAACACTATATTTGATAGTGCACTGGAAACTATCAATTCCAGATTGGGAAAAAAAAGATTCTGATACAAAGAAATTGGGAAGAATAGGGCAAGAACAGCAACTAACTGCTGAAGAGGGAACTTAAAACTGCTTTGACCTGAAAAATATTTCAAAAACAGAACTGGTGATTTATAAACTGAAAACACATATAAAAATATACTTGGGTCATTTCCCCCCTGAATCTTTCTGACTACAGTGCCATCTGGAGACCTTGCTTGACCAGTGACACAAGATCTTAAGGAACTTAGAAACTGACCCTGACAAGGCAGTTGGTGAAGTCATCCCAGGTCCTCCTTACATTACTGCTCTTTGTCTTTGGAGCAAACACCTAAGTGTTAAAACCTGAAACTCGTATACTTGCTTTCGACCTGCAAAGCTGCAATAAAGAAAATCAGAATTAAATTCTATAATATTTTAATAGAAAATGTGAAGCAGTGCAAGATGTTTTTTATGTTGTTGTTGTTGGCTCAGTGCATGATTTAAAGAGATTTCTTTTTTTAATCTACCAAACCTGTTAGTTGGTCATACTCTGGTTACTTTCATGTTGCTATGAGGTTAGAAGCTATGTCACCAGTATTTCAAATGCCAGCAAGGTCGCCCGTGGTAAACACATTTCAGCAATGCTTCAGACTATAAAGAACTAGGAAGAAGAGAGTAGAAATATACTTTTAACAGCAACAAAAGCCCTCTGGATAGTAACAGAATATAGTTTGATACAATGCTGGAAGATGAGGCCCTTGAATAGGCAGTCACTACACAATAGCCTCGGGAACAGACTCAAATATGCCCGTGAACATGAAGTTGGCCCAGAACCAGGCAACAGTTTATCAGTTGCAGCTACCTTCGCCGCAGCTAACATCAACATGAAATTCTTATAGTAGCGTGATATAATTATCAGACTGGAAGCCCAGCTTATAACAATCAGAGATGTACAGAGGACACAACCTTGGTTACAAAGCAAACAGGACTTGAAGCAGTCGCTGAGGAAGTCCCAAGACTGCAGCCTTCAGGATGGATTGCAGATGAATTTAATGAAAATAAAAATCCTCACGACTGGACCACTAGATAACATTATAATAAATGGAGGAAAGACTGAAGTTGTCAAGAATTTTGTTTGGCTTGAATCCACAATTGATGGTCATGGAAGCAGCAGTCATTAAATCAAATGATGTTTTCTTAGGTAAATTTACTGCATAAGACTTCTTTAAAGTGTTGAAACTAAGAAACAGGACAGATCAACCCATCAGGACCATTAA
>NW_022109767.1:16902335-16905164 GCF_000313985.2 Echinops telfairi
TATGTGGAATTAATCAAGTCAAAGCTTGGAGGGCAAAGAGATAATTGGCTCTGCAAGGTCCGCCCACCTCTCTCTTGCTCTCTGGTGATTGGAGCATGTGCGCTACTGCTATAGCTAGTTTTTTGCCTCAATCTGTGAGCTACACTATCTGTGGACCCGTCCTGGTTTTGTTTCTCTAGAGAACCCTGCCTAACACAAGTAACTTAACAATAACATCACTATCAAGAATCCCAATATTCACAGAAACGTCCCTTAATATGTCCAAGATTACAAGTAAACATGTGCTTCAAATCTTTCCCAAACAGGCAACTTAAGTAAAATCAGATGATGGGATAAGTGGGAAGCAAATACAATATAAGTCTCCCCAGCCTTTGCAAACTTATGATCAACGTGGAGTCAAGCTAATCATAACTCAAATCTTACTGTCAATTTCCTCTTTTGACTCGCAAAAGAACTCCGAAACCTCTGAATTCCCTCCCCATCTGCCTATAATGTCTTACACCAGGTCTCACAAGTGGATGCAACCGACTTGCTGAGAGCCTCATCTGCTCAGTATCCCGAACCCCGATGAATATGAGGCTTCGCCCTGTCTTTCTTCCCCATTCGACCTTCGTTTCCCGCTCTGCCTGCCTGACACAGCTACCAATTCTCAGCAGGTAACATTAGGCATCCCCACCTCAAGACCCTGGCATCCACACAATACAAACCTAGGGGAAGAGGAGGGGACGTATTTTCCCAGCGTACGTATATTTTCAAAGGAGCCAAGGATGCAGATCAGACTCCATGTGTCCCTCAGGTCATTGCTTATTCTGAGATGACTTGCCAAAGTCAGCTGGCCAGCACACCTCAGGCAGGCTGCAGGCACCCTCTTTCGGGTCTCCCCTGATTCTCACCTGGTCTCAGGAGGTAGCATTCCCTCCGACTGGTCCATATACGCCGTTAAGTGGCTCAAACTTTGGAACTAGTGAAATCATTTTAAGGGTCTGCCTGTTATCTTGCATCTGGTAAAGCCCTATTTTGTCAATATCAGCCAATCAGAATTTTCTTCCTCTCAGTCCCTGACTCCTCACTCATTCAGCTGTGTGAAAATTCCCTTTCACAACAGTACTTTGCTGAATCCTTAGGAAGCACTGCCTAATCCCGACTTGTTTTGTTCCTTTAAAAAGCTCATTCATTTTCACAGACACTCTGGTTTCTTTTTTGACAAGATAGAAGTCAAAACAGGAGTACTGATGCCCCAGACAATACAGAGAAGTCTTCTTCCACAAAGTCCGTCAGTCTCTCATTCGAATCAGCTGTGGAGTCTTCAAACTTAGTCTCAGATCTTCCTCCTGCAAGAAGTTCGTTTGGGATGGGATAGAGCGGAAAAGTCAAGCAACGAACCACACAGATGTCATAGCATTGCCTTATCAGAAACCCTGAATTCCACGCTCAAGCTAAGTTTGTGCATTTGTGTTTCACTCGCAACATCGGTATCAAAGCAGCACTGATTAATGCACCAAATGTATATTGATAGAGTAGGGTTTGCCATGGTTAGACTTTTATGTTAACCGGGTGAAGGCAGGGATTTAATTCAAACTATCAGTCAGGTCGCAGTCGGCTGACACCTCCTTGGGGGTGTGGCCTGTGGTACCATAGGGAGATCCTAAGCAGAGTCAATTCCTCTTTGACCCTTCCTGCTGGAGCTGGATCCTCGATCTGGTTCATTGATCTCCTGTTGTGTAGCCTGCCAACCTTGATTCATTTGGGCAACCTCTGTCTCCACTAGCCTGTAGCCTTCCTGCTTTGTCGCCCAGCTTCCTGTTGGTCAGCTTCTGTAGTTACATGTGTCAGAGAACCCTTCAGCTCACATCTGACCAATGGGTTAGATAGTAGTATGCCAATTTAAAACAAAAGATATGTGTGTAAAACATAATTCTCAATTGAAAATGACAATGTCATGTACATTAGGTTATCATTTTATTGCAAAGTGACTAAACAGTGGATGTTTGCATTTATAAAAAATATTTCTAATCTTGTGTGTAAAAGTCAGAAAGGTTGAACTGAACTTATTACATACTTCTAAAATTGTGTAAGCTTTTTCTTGATATATAAATATATATGTTTATATTAAGAAATGATTTACACAGTTGTAGCCATATAGTTCACTGGTTTTATATATAAATATCTTTATATATGTGTGTGTATATATACATATATGTATAAAACTAGTTTAGTTTCTCTAAAGAACCCAACCTAACACAGGGTTAAAACAAGGTTTCTGAGTTGATTTTTTTTTTTTGTATTACATTTTCTAAACCCTCACTCACTTGTGTTTCCTCATTGGTCCATGAGGCAAGACTAGACAAAATGTTAAGTATGAATAAACCTTCATTGTCTACCACACACCCCATCCCACTGAGACATTCTTGCCAGACCTACTTCTGTAAGTATGAGGGAGGTTCAAACGGTTTGTGGAAAATGTCTCATGATCTGATTGCGCCCACTTCCCTCCTCATATTCCTTTTGAAACTGCTGTACTCCTATAGTACCTTAGTAGCAAAGCTTCTATCAGACAAAAAAGCAAACGGGAGCTTCTGTTGAAATTAAACAGTTTATTGAAAGAAGAAATAATCTAGGATTGGTCAGTACTTTGGTAAGGATTCACTAAATACTGCCCAAATTCACTGCCATCAAGTCAGTGCTGACTCAGAGTGACCCTGTAGGGTCAGGTGTTTCTGAGATTGTAAATGCTTACAGGAGTAGAAAGTCTCTTATTTCTCTTGAGATGTGGCTGGTGGTTTCAAACTGCCGACTTGGGTGGTATGTGAGTCAGAGAAACTGGTAGAC
>NW_022109767.1:16907245-16909578 GCF_000313985.2 Echinops telfairi
AAAAAAAAGAAACCAACAGTGCTTCACTTGGTGAGTAGCCTGTACCCAGCAGAGAAGATCGGTAAAAGGAAGGTTGATTCAAGAACGGACAGGTTGACTCAACAACATGAACTGAGTGGGTGGCTAAGAGATGGGAACATGCCAGCTTACAGGAAGTCTCACAAACTGCCATTAGTGCTCAGAATTTCATTGGTGTTATAAAAATTGGCACATTTTCCAATAATATTTCCAAAATATATATTTTTCCCATAGATAATGATATGTGTTCTTTGGAATTAAAGTGCATTTTACGTCGATTCCAGCTAATAAAACATTTTAAAAACAAGTGACTCTGACTTCATATATTTTCCTATTTAGTTTAGGGCTTTCTTTTTAAAAATGTCATCTTTTTAGGCAATGGATTTTTCACTCAATCTTAATAAATGTCAACCATATCAGTAACTACCCAAAACAACTCTGCCCAATTGTTGATACAAAAGAAATCAGCAATTTAAGCACAGGAGAATCAATACTTAGCAATTGGTAATAATTGGGAAGTTTTATAAAAATGAGAATGCCCTAGGCTTCTGTAACAGGAAGAGCTACACCACACTCTGGCTCTTCCTGATGGATGATTCCATTCATCATGGAACCTGAATCACCTCAATTCAATGCCAGTGAGTTTGGCGTCTTGGCTCTGAAGCAAGGTTTTAAAAGTCCGGGTGGCATACTGATTATCAATGCCAAACAAAAGGTGAAAGGTTCAAGCCCACCGGCTGCTCTACCGTAGAAAAATGTCAGTATGTTCTTTTAAAAATTACCACCTTAGAAATTCTATGGGGCAATTCTACTCTGTCCAACAGAGACTCTATAAATCTGAATCAATGACTCGATGACAATAGATTTAGATTTGACTTGGTTCAACAAGCATTTGCAGCAGAAGAAAACAGAATTGATCCAAGAGGGACAGGGATGCTCCATTGTACACAAAATTGCCAACCTTATAAAGGTTCCTAAAGAGAGGCATTTGGATTCATAGTATACCTATATATACACCATCAAAATTGAGAAGTTCAGACTACAATAATCATTTACCTGCCTGGTTTATCTTTATAAATACAAAGAGTACTAGTCAGCATTCCTTATGGTCTAAGATAGGAAATTGTGATTCAGATATGAATTTCCTGGTTTGGGGCACCTTATTAAAATTCTAATGAAAAATTCCATTCCTCTGCTTTTAATGAGTTACATGAAAGGACAGAGAAGGGGAGAGGAGAGAGAGTGCAGTTCAGCATGATAAAGGGAAAGAATGCCAGCCTGGGCATCAGGTGGCCCAGATTAAATTTCCCAGCTCTGCTACCGGCTGGCTGTCTGATTCGGGGCTACTGCTTTTATTTCGCTGAGCCCCAGTCTTCTCATTTGTAATGTGCGAGCACTGGTTCAGGTGAAAACAATCCTATCATCATTAATGTCAGATCTTACAACATTTTCTGTGCCATTACAGCCATGAAGCAAATTACAAAATACTCCCATAATAGAAAACAGCATTTCATTAAACCTATCACCTTTCATGGAACCTGGGGTAGACAGAAGAGCCCCCCAAACTTGGTATATTATGCATCCAGTTGATCACAATTTATCTACATAAGATCCTTTTCTGACATTTAAGGAAGGTCAAAATTCTCCAGAGCTTAATAGGAATGTTAATTTCCTTTAAAATGGAATGACCACTTGGTTATGCTGAATCATTCAAAGATCCCTGGGACTGCGTAAAATGAATGACAGTGACCTTGAACGTCTGTCTACTCTACTCTTGTCCATGGAGTAAGGGAACGATACTGTTAATCTTTCACAAAATTATGCAGTCGCTGTTAATAATATATCTAATCCTCCGCTCACATCTTCTCTACGTTTATAGGTATATCCTGATATGCAATTTTATTATGTTGAAAGATTTATGTACAATATTTCAACTCAGGTGGTAAATGCAGTGTAATTATGATAGACATCAGTTAGCATGCCACCTGCCTGAGAAGTTACAAATGGAAAAGGCAAAAACAGGGAATTAGACATTTGACTGCACAAAGTGAGTCCTGGAATAATGTACAGTTTTACTTATGGAATTTGGGGAGTTTTTATCCTTACTTTAGAAAGAATCATTATTTAGCCTCTTTAGCTACCCCATTCCTTTCACATGGGTTTGTAATAATCTGCTGCCATTTTTGAAATACAGAGACTCAGACATCATATGTTCTATTAATTCCTAACCAGTAAAATAAACTAAGCACATAAAATAATTATTTTAATTACTGCATATTATAGCCTCGATGTTTTGCTAAGTATTTTATGTTTTA
>NW_022109767.1:16910360-16917381 GCF_000313985.2 Echinops telfairi
GCCAGCTGATATCAACAAGAAATATTGATGGCCTTGTCAGCACAGGATTATTCAACAATTCCTTGCAGCTGTCAACAACCCTGCACTGCAATCCTGGCAGTTTTTAAGTAACCTGATCTTCTCATATTGCTGAGTCAAATTGTGAATGAAGTTGTATTGAAATCTAATATGTTCTTGTTACCCACATGCCATTTAAACTCTATGATATTCATTTATTGTTCAAAAAAGTGTACTGAAAACATTTGGAGAAAGAAAACATTTTCTATTTTGGGGGCTAAGGGACTCTTCTTTTTAATTAAGTAATGCACTGAAAGAACCTCTCTTCTTTCAGAAATCCCTACAATTGTCTGAAAAATAAGAGATAAACAAATAGAAACTAGTTGTTTATAGCTTTAGGATTACTAACAAATCCAAATTTTGTCAGTGCATAAGTCATTTCATAGTAAACACTCTAGGAGTATATAAGAAAGCTAATTTTATTTTTTATGTTGCCAAATGTGATTGGTTGCTCTGAAATAGAACTTTCAGGATGCTCCGGTCTCTGGAAAAGGAAACAATGATGAGCATGGCATTGGAGGTCACATTGTTAAAGTTGTGTTACATGTTGTTCTGTTTTCCGGTATATGAACCCAGGACTGAAGAACCTATAGGGCCAGTAAGTAGGATAAGGGTTTTGGTGGGCAGGGTGTACAGTGGTGGGGCTGGGGGGGAATAGAAGGGACCCAATGTCAAGGAGTCTAGGAAGAAAAAGTGTTCAGAAACTGATTGTGGTAGCAATTGTATAATTCTGCTTGATGTGATTGAACGATGAAATGATATGATATATGTATTAACTCCCAATTAATAATATTTTTTAAGTGGAAGACTTGAAAAGATGGGTGCAAGACAATGAAGGTTGTAAAGATGTTTCAGAAACAGGCAGCACTGTGTGTGGTTGTACACTGGGTTGCTGTAGATCCAGCAACTCCAGAGCAGCTAACAAAAACAACAACCCTTATGATCTAAAAGAGCTAACACAGCCACCTAAAACTCCAAAGGAATAAGCACTTGCTGGGTTCCCATTGTATTAAACTCAAGCATTGTAACACTCAACTAGGAGCGCTGCACAAAGGGAACTTATCTTCTGTGGGGAAGACACTTATGTCAACAAATATCACACTATAATAAATGCTAAACATGGGGTAACTAGTTGCTAATATTGATTTAATATTTTCACAGCCTAAATAGGTGGTCCAATCACAACTGCCGATTTACATATAAGAAACTGAGACAAAAGAAAGATCAAATAACTTGCCAAAATGAAAACCAACAAATATCAGAGACAGAAATTTAACCCGTCATTGGCTACAAAAGACAGCTGCTCCTCAACATTGGAATATTTGGTCGTCACTGGTGCCGTTCAAAAACATTATTTTCTGCCTCCCGGCCATATGTTGAGTCTGTGGTTTCCTGCACTCTTGACATTCGAGAGAGGCCCTCCTCTGCCTTACTTTCACCAATGGCAAAGATCTGTGTAGTGTCCACTGGAGACTGTGGTGGTTACATAATCTGGTGTCAATCTGGGACTTGAGAGGACTCAGAGTGAAGGGGTGGAGTCTAGTCTGTCAATCAGATCATAGCCAATGAGGCCTCTCTAGGAGCATGGCCTTCTCCTGAGAATTCTGGGAACTAGATATTTCCTCCTTGGAGGTGGGAGACACACTCTCTCTCTGCTCACTCCCTGGGAGATGCTCCACTGACAGGGCACATGGCACTACACTGATAGACCCCATGCCCTGGGAACGGGAATGGGAGGAGCCACGAAGAGAGGCCTGCCAGCACTGAGGTGCTTGCACCACCACTGGATCCACAAGACTTTGTACCCACTGGCCTGTGATCTTCTTGCATTTGGCATCATTGCATGTGTTTCTGAGTCTAAGGAGGACTTTATAGATTTGAATCAGACATACGGGCTAATATCAGACTTATGGACTTGATCTGGACTGGGCTGGGGTGTTTTCTCAATAGACAATTGCTCTTGTACGCAAGCCTCTTTCTTATACACATATGAGTGTCTATGAATTTGTTTCTCTAGTCTACCCAGACTAACACAGAGACTTTCAAAATCAAGATACAATTTGCCAGTCAGGGGGTTATGGAAGTAAAGACACCAGAATAGTTACAATAAGCAGAAACCTCACGAGACCAGCCCTGGATGTACATCAAAGAGTGAAATCAGGATTTGCTCAAAGCCTTTGAATAGGAAAAGCATGGGTCTGTTGAGAAATTCAAAATAGTTCAGAGTACTAAAGAGACTGGTGTTAGAATAAATCCATAAAATGCACAATTAATTCACATAAAATTTGATTAGTCTCGGTGCAGGGAAATCGCTGTCTTTACCTTGGGCTGGAGCGCGCTCGCGGAGTCTGCTCCCACGTGTCCTCGGATCTGTCCTGCCGCCAGCCACGAGCCACTGCCCTCCTGCCGCCCGCCACGGTCCTACTGCACTCTGGTCGCGTCCTCTCTGGAGGAGTAGCTGTCGCCTTCCACCCAGGCCTCGCCGCAGCCGCCAATGTGGTGAAGAAAAAGAATCTTTCTGCATTCTTTGATATGGCCTACCAAGGCCGACGTCGCCAGTGGAGATGGTCACAAGGACGCCTAGGCCAGAGGCCATTTCATGGACCAGGGCATTGCCGTGCGCCTCAGCCAGCCGTATGCCAAGGTCATGCGCTTGTCCCAGGAGCGCGCGGGGGGCCTTCACCGTGGTCTGCGCGCATGCCGACGCAGCCAAGAAGGTGGAGTCGCAGTTCAAGACCCGGACCCGTGGCATGTGTTCCAGCACCCCTCTCCACGTCCTGGCCGCGCCGAGCTGCGGAAACAACGGTTGCAGGAAGTCAAAGTCCTGGCCCACCGCATCATCAGCATGCGGATCAGCTGGTCTCCAACCTCCAGGAGGAAGGCTCCTCCCATCACTGACCCAATTGGCATGTTTTGTTTCACCTGGCTCCAGCAGGAGCAAGTGGAGCGGCTGACCAAGAAGTTCTCCATCTGCATGACAAAGGACGGCCGCCGCATCTCTGGGGCTGTCACCTCTGGCCATATGGGCTACCTTGCCCACGCCATTCCTGAGGTCACCACGTGATTTCCCCTATGAGAGGGAACAGAGATGACCTGCTTCTGGCTGGAGCTTCCTGTCTCCAAAACCAAACTGGTCCCCATCCTGTTATCGGGGCTGTCTGGAAATGAGTTTGTGTGTATGAGGAAGAGCCAAAGATCTGTCCGTCCATCGCACAACTGCAATATCAGAAGCTTTCACGAAGCACCTGTGTGCTGAGGGTCCCTTTGTTCATCCAGCCTAAGAACTCACCCATACTAGACCTTGTACGGAGAAGCCTGCTTCTGACACTGACACTGACTCCGTGTCCTTCCCGGCAAGAGCCCATAGGACAGAAATCACTTCGGAGGCAATCCACTGAGCCCACAACCCACTGAGCCCACTGCCGCTGCAGCAAGGCAAGGAAAAGACACCCTTTCCTGGTTTATTTAAGAGAAAGGAAGAAAGAAGTCTCTTCTTTTTCATACTTAGAGGCATTTTAACGCTTCCCTCTTAGCCCTAATCATTGCTGTTTTTTTCCTTAGACACAGGTAGACCTCTCACTAGCCTAGCTCCCCTTCAACAACCTCCCCCAGGCCCGTCAGGATATGCTGATGTCAAGAATGCACATGCCATGCCCTCCCCTGGAGACTAGAGCGCTCCCTCTCCTGCGCTTTCATCTCGGCAGCTGTGAGTCATTGTTTGATTACCTCCTCTGCCCGCTGGGACTTCCTGCCTTGGTTGAGTGTGAGTTGTGCAGCCAGGCAGTGCGGGGCAGGACCAGCTGAGGGCTCACTCGGGTTTTGCCTTCTACCTTGGGAGGGTGCTGCCAGGAGGGCTCAGGTTTCCCCCTCTGGAAAGATAGCCACCATCTGCTCTAGCCATGTAGGCTTAGTGCAGCCTGGTTTCTCTGTTAAAATAAAATCACCGAAGACCACCCCCCTCCACCAAAAATATTTGATTTGTCTCAGGATTGACTTTTCTACTTTTTTTTAAAGTCATAGTAAATAAACAGCTTTAAACTACTTTTTAGTTTTATAAGTATAGAGACATTAAAGGGGCCTCAATGATGATTCTATTACTACCACAATGTTATGGAAATTTCTAGTGTCAGAATAGTTCTAAGAAGTCACAGGTTATTCGTCGCAGAGGGACAGGTTAACAAGAAGTTATTAGTGGGAGAGGGTCGGGGTAACCATGTCCACTAATATTTGTACTTCTTGCTCCCTTCCATTCCATTTTCAAACGGTTTTTTGTTTGTTTGTTTTTTAATTTGTAAGTTACCAGGAGTAGTTTGATAGCAACCTGGGTGAACAACAGACTCATATGTTCTTAAATAGCATGTTAAATGTTCACTGAACCTAAAATTACAGATGAGCGTAATTTTCAAAATCCCATCACTAGAAGGCTGAGTTACAAGCTATAAAACAATTCCCATGTAAAAGTCTGTTGGGGTCCTTGGTCACTTTACTTGACAGGTAATGGTAGTTTCAAAATGTGCGCTAATTTATTGTCATTTTGGGGTGTGGATTATCTTCTGAATTCATGCACTTTTCTCTAATTAAAGATAAACAACTCACTTCTGTACACACTGAGACCAACATTTCATTCTCAGTTACTAGAAATTATCTATGAATTATTTAGAAAACTTTGGCAAAGTAAACTAACTTTGCTAAACAAACATTGGCTTTGAAATGGGGTTATTCCTGGCCGATTGTGTTGTGGAGCTGTGATAGACATGGCTGTTTGCATTAAAAGGGCAGATGTAGTATAAACACAGTGAAAATTAGCACGATCTACTTATTCCACACTGAACCCAAAGTCAGAAAGGTTGGTTGTAATCTAAATGTGGGCCAGAATTTCAATCTATCTCTAACGCTGTTGTGGGCAACTCTAGAACTGTGATGGCCTATATGCTCTTCTTGCTTTCCTGGAGAATTGGAAAATTGATGAGAGATTGATGGACATTCTGGAAGATGGGCGGTGGGGACGGGGGGGCTGAAAAACATATACAGTATGGTGAAAATCTCTATGACTATAGAAATCCTCTAACTGTGGGCCTCTTGAGAGCATCACTTACCCTCCTAGATAATAGAAAACTGTTAGATATTCTTACACTGTCCCTATTTGCTGCCTACAATGTTATTCATCTTCTTTTTAGTTCCCTCCTCCGAACACACACACACACACACACACACACACACAGACACACACACACTATTTTTTACATTTTCTATACCGCAAAACAGTTTTATTCAATCATATCTTTTTGACGGAAGCTTTTTAAAGAAATCCCCAATTTTACCCATCTGGTCATGCAGTGTGTCTGAAAACCTAGGCAGTTCATTTGGTATCATTCTGACAGATTCTCCTTGGCTTCAGCTAACTCTCTTCTCGTCAGTCATGAACCACCAGTGCATGAGCCATCCAGGGACGCAACTGCAGCTACACCCTACACAGAGCAGCCTTCAATTCTTTCTTAGTAGTGGGTTTCATATAAATAAACTAAAAATGCTCCTGCACTCCAGTACATAGTGTGAAATGATCCATTCTGGCCACTCGGCTTCCCGATAGTTTCTGGGGGCACACTGTTATGAAATGAAGAAAATCATAAATAATGTGTATCTCATTTCCTTGAATCACCAGAGGGGGTGGTGGTGGGGATGTATATCTCTTAAATTGTAAGAGAAGAATAAGCTCAGTACCCCTACTTACAAATTGTACAATTTGAAAATAAGAAATATTTGTCTAAGTGAGAACCCTTCTGTAAAGATGAACTGAGGCACAGGAAGAGAAGAAAATCAGGGTGAATTGCATGCAGTCAGAGACCGCTTTATTGCAGCAGGGAGGGAGGGAAAGAAAGAGTCCCCGGGCGAAATCCCTCGGTCTAGCAAGTAACCCAGGGAGATTGCGGGCATTGTTCAGGGTTCCGGGATTTTTAAAAGAAAGCGGAGGAAGGGTGTCGTGCTGGCGTGGGGGGAAGGTTTATGGCCCAGGATGTGGTTTATCAGTTCTGGCAGGTCGGCTATCCAGTTATTGGGGAGTCAGGCATTCTGGGCATGGTTTCTCAGTCTCCTCATTCCAGGGGGGCAGCTGCTGACCTCCAGGGATGTGCAGGGAAACTGGGGCTAGGCCTGCTTCAGTGTAGCCCAGTCACCTTCCCCTTGTAGTTTTTATCCTTTGCTTCGTTCCTATCAAATGAGATTGACCAATAGAGATTGACTCACCCTGGGAAACTGGCTCCTGCTAGCTAGCTTCTGGTTGGTTTTAACCAACGGGACTGACTGGTAGAAGAGTAGGGTGTACACAAAGAAAGATCAAGACTTTTCCTTCCCCCGCTCTGCTTTATCCACCCCTTCTCTTTAGTTCCAGATCTCACCAGATTTTGTAATATAAGACCTTCCTTAGTCCTTTCAGGAGTTACGGTGCTAACTGCTCCTTCCTGTTGTTAATATGTCTGAGTTACCCATTAATACACATTTGTTTCCTTAAATACCACCACCCAAATGAACACATCTCTGGAGATATTATCATCATAAAAAAATCTTACAGCATCTCAGCTGAATTTTGTTTTTTTATGGTTGAGACTCTGGTTAGACCAGGTAAACATCTTTCTGGTATGCTCAGCTTTCATTCAAGATCCATCTGACATCAGCAATGCTATCCCTCATGTCACATCCACTTCTGAATATGGTTTGAATGTCTGTCTATGCATTACTGCAAAATTTGTTGCATTATCTTCAGCAAAATTTTGCTGGCCTGTGATATTGATTCTATATTCTGTTGGGTCACCTTTCTTTGGATTGAATTTAAATAGAACTTTAATTCCAGTTGGTTAGCCAGGTCTTCCAATTTGGGGGCACAAACTAGTGAGTACATCTAACACTGCATCAAATTTTTGAAACATTTCAAATGATATTTCATTATTCCTGAATTCTTGTTTCTGTT
>NW_022109767.1:16918154-16919461 GCF_000313985.2 Echinops telfairi
CAGGAATGGTAATTTTCACATTATTTTTATATCACCTATAAAGAATCAAATGTCACTTGAGGGAAACACATCAGAAATATGAGCTATCAATTTCCCAATAATAGATTTTTGAAATGAGAGGTCTTTCTACAATTTTACATATGATGAGCCTTCACACAATATATATGCAGTTTTCTTTTAACTAAAATCTAAACTAGATTTCTCTTCCCAACGTTCGATTGAAAGTATTTCACTAAACAACAATGTTGTAAAAAATATGAAACAAAACTCAAAATCACATCAGTGACCAGGCGTATTTAGTAAACAGAGACTGGCAGACCCCCTGACACCATTTCCCTTAGCACTCATTACAGCCACGATTCAAGTGTCAGGCAAACAATAGACATACATAGAAGAAGAACAATAACACTAGGAAAATATGATCACTTTGGAATAATCAACCATTTGAGATCACCTGAGCAGCATTTATTCAGGGACAGAGTTTGGAAGAGTTAGGAAAGCAGAATAGGAACGAGAAACAAAAAGAGGACATGGGAGACATGATGGGACAACGTAGGGATTGCATTGCATTTTTTTTTAAGTGTTCAAATTGTTAAATGAAAAACCTACCGATAAACCTTCACCCAATTCACAATGAAAATTTAAAAACAAAAATGTTAGGGTTTTTTTTTTTCCTTTTAAAAATATTTTTATTGGTGGCTGATACAGGTCTCATCACAATCCATCTATCCATCCATTATGCCAAGCACATTTGTACATTTGTTGCCATCATCATTCTCAAAACATTTGCTTTCTACTTAAGCCCCTGGTATCGACTCCTCATTTTTCCCTTCCCTCCCCACTTCCCCTTCTTCACGAATCCTGGATAATTTATAAATTACTATTATTTTGTCATGTCTTACACTCTCTGATGTCTCCCTTCACCCACTTTTCTGTTGTCTGCTCCCAGGGAGGAGGTTATATGTAGATCCTGTGAACCAGTTCCCCCTTTCTACCCCACCTTTCCCTTACCATCCTGGTATCGCTACTCTCATTATTGGTCCTGAGGGATTAATCTGTCCTGGATTCCCTGTGTTTCCAGTTCTTCTCTGTACAGTGTACATCTTCTGGTTTAGCTGGATTTATAAGGTAGAATTGGGATCATGATAGTTGGGGGGGGGTGGAGCATTAAAAAGTTAAGTTTTTATCAAAGAGCCATAGGACCATCTGAAAACATCTCCAGGTAAGTACATTCTACCCAAATCACCAAATCTTTCCCTGTACTTCATCTATCTAGAGCAGTGGTTCTCAACCTGTGGGTTGCGACC
>NW_022109767.1:16919561-16921381 GCF_000313985.2 Echinops telfairi
CTGTATTAGGAAGGTTGAGAACCACTGATCTAGAACCATGTTTCTGAAAGTGGGTGATACTTCCCCATGCATGGCACTACGATGATCCAGGTGGGCTCCCAAAGCAGATAGCTACACTTTTTTCTGCATATGGGCTACAATATAAAAGTTTTCAATTGCCAGGGGACTTCTAAGTAATTTTTTTTTCTAAAAAGGAGATAGGTAGACCAGATATGTTTGGGAACCTATGATTTAGAGAATCTCTTAGATAGAATTCAAAGCATAAAATTAGATCTTGAAAAGCTAGTATATAGATGCATAATTGTCCAATTTAGAAATATCCTTTTTATTGCACTACAGTGCTTTAGTTCTCAGCTTCAGTTTGGCAGGTTTGAGATAAAAATAAAAGCAGACTCTGCAAGGTGTCGATGTAAATATTGTTGTTTATAGTTCTGGTCCAGTTAGCTCCGACTCATGGCATCCTTATGGATACTAACACAAACCATTTTCCCAGACCTGTGCTACTTTCACAGCCAGTATATTTGAGCCCATTCTTGTAGTCACTGTGTTGATCCATTTCAAGGCTGGTTTATTTTGCTTTAACTATTGATGTTCTCATATGTAAGCAAACATATACTTTAAGGACAAAAAATAATAATTACCATAAACAGCATTTATAATGCTTTTACTAACGAACATCTAAACACTCCTTTGTTGAGGGAACCCTCAATCTTTGAGTATTGGAACACGCATTATCTCCAATCTCATTTATAAGTAGGTCAGTGTTGTCTGAGCTTTAGCAAGCAGACTCATTCGTTTGAGCTTTGAATAGGAAGCTAATGACACACAGGATAAAGAGATAAGGGGTGAATCTATGACAGGAACAGCAGTCATAACAAGGTCAAAAAGCTTAGTCCTGGTAGCTGTGCTGGTCACATAATGCAGGGTTAAGTGCTTATGTCTCTGTAATAGCAACTGCTCTATCGGATGGTTGCTTATAATAGAATACATCACTCGAATTTGTCTATGGGACGGGGCTATACATAGTTCCTAGCTGCCTAAAGTCAAGCCTTATTCTATTGTCATTTAAAAATCTATCTAAAATTGGTAGCAAGGTCTGACTACTTGACTTGTTATTCATCCATTTTTTAGAATGATATACAGCCCCTAATTGTATGCTAGATTCTTATGTGCATACATGGCAAGGGAAACAAGGTCTATTATTAACTAAATATCTGACTGAAAATTTTGTGTGAATGTTAAGCATGATTCTCATTAGAATTCCTTATATCACAATATTGATGAAAATTGCTTGGAGATAAGAACATTTCCACTCAACCATATATATTAGGAAATGCATAGGCTAGAATGTCACACGTCAAACTGACATGTGGGGAAGGGAATGTTACTGGGCATGTGTAAAAGATGATGTCACTACATCCCAATATAATGATGAATTAACGGATGCTTTAATTAAGATCCACTTAGTTATTGCTTTGTTAACTTAAAAAAAAATAAAGGTTTCCATTGTCAACACAGGAATTCTAACAAGTTTTTAACATGAGCTCTTGGACTATTTACAGAAGTTATTTTTGTACTAGATTAAGTAACAACAATACTAGCAGATTGAAATATAAGCTGGAAGTATTTTTATACTGCAGACTTACACTACCAGAAACTATATAAGAAGCTCTTCAAGCAGAAAGAAAATAACCCCAGACAGAAACTTTGATCAAACTTTGAACAAAGAAGAGTGACAGAAATGGTAAGTATGTGAGTAAATATAAAAATATTTGTTCTCATTTTTCAGTTTCTTCAAAATAGAATCTACTGTGTGGGGG
>NW_022109767.1:16922112-16924360 GCF_000313985.2 Echinops telfairi
ATCTATGCCAGGAAATTTGGAAGACAGTTACTTGAAAACAAATATAGAAAACTATCCATATGGGTACCCATTCTAAAGAAGGTGAACCCATAGACTATGCAAATTATAAATATAATTAATATCTTTAATACTAGTCCACTCGCAAGTCAAGTTTTGCTTCAGATCACCCAAGAACAGATGCAGCAGTACATTGACGGGAAGCTCTCAGAAATGCAGGCTGGATTCAGAAGAGGATGTCTAACGCAGAACGTTGGTGATGTCGGGTGGATCTTGGCTGAAAGCAGAGACTACAAGGGAGATGTTTACTCGGGTTTTGTCGACTGTGCAAGGGCCTTCAACTGTTTGGAGCATAACAAACTATGGGTGGCCTTGAGAAGAAGGGGAAGTCCTGAACACTTCATTGTGTTCACGTGTAACCTTTACATGGAGCCAGAGACAGCTGTGAAAACAACAAGGGAATACTGTGTGGTTTTTAAAATCAGGAAAGGTGGGCATCAGAGTGTATCCTTTCACCATATTTATGCAATCATTGTGCGGAGCAAGTCATCAGAGAACCTGGATTGTATGAAGAAGAATATGATATCAGAATTAGAAGAAGACTTATTAACATCCTGAGATTTGCACGTGACACAACTGCGTTTGCTGGAAGTGAGGAGGACCTGAAGCGCTTGCTGATGACAATCCAGGATTGCAGCTTTCAGTGTGGATGACAACTCAATGTAAAGAAAACCCAAATCCTCACACCTGAACCAATAAGTAATATCGTGATAAATGGAAAAGATATTGAAGTTGCTTTGCTTTGCTCCACAAGCAATGCTCTTGGAAACAGCAGTCGAGAGATCAAAAGATGGATCGCGTTGGGCACATCTGCTGCACAAGACCTTGGACAGTGCTGAAAAGCAAGGGCACTGCTTGGAAGCCTAAGATCTACCTGACCAACCCGTGGTGTCTTCCAGCCCCTCACGCGCATGTGAAATAATGATAAGACCTACAATTTGGAAGTGGCTTTGAAATCAAACAGTGGATGTTTTAAGGGCATGAGGAGAATCTTAATGAAAGACTAAAATGCCAGGGGCACATTGTTCCTGACATTTTGCATTTGGGGAGGCTTCGGGCGAAAGTTCCCAGGAAAGCAAGGACATATTTCTGGAAACTAAAGGAAGGAAGTGTCTTATTATGCCGTGGATGAAAGTTGAGCAAGGCAGTCACCTAGAGTCATATACAAAGTAGACATTTGATTTAATCAATTTAGTCGTCTAAAGAGATTTCCAATGAAAGTGCTAGAAGTTCTGCCCGACTTCTTGCTGCTACAGTAAAATACAAGCAGCGAGGGAGAAGCAGAGGAAAAGGCTGTTGGACAATCAACAGCTAGGACTCAATGGTTTTATAAACCCTCAGTCTCTCCAGTTGGCAAACAATGATAAAAGAAGTCGTGAGCAAATAACAAATCCAGAACCCTCTCAGGAAAACGTGATCCAAAGCTGAAACTGAATTTGGGACAAGAGAGTGCTTGTTAGCCACAGGAAGATTAAAGTGGTACCTTTGATATACAGCCCCTAATTGTATGCTAGATTCTTATGTGCATACATGGCAAGGGAAACAAGGTCTATTATTAACTAAATATCTGACTGAAAATTTTGTGTGAATGTTAAGCATGATTCTCATTAGAATTCCTTATATCACAATATTGATGAAAATTGCTTGGAGATAAGAACATTTCCACTCAACCATATATATTAGGAAATGCATAGGCTAGAATGTCACACGTCAAACTGACATGTGGGGAAGGGAATGTTACTGGCATGTGTAAAAGATGATGTCACTACATCCCAAGATAATGATGAATTAACGGATGCTTTAATTAAGATCCACTTAGCTATTGCTTTGTTAACTTAAAAAAAATAAAGGTTTACATTGTCAACACAGGAATTCTAACAAGTTTTTTTTTTTTCTAACAAGTTTTTAACATGAGCTCTTGGACTATTTACAGAAGTTATTTTTGTACTAGATTAAATAACAACAATACTAGCTGATTGAAATATAAGCTGGAAGTATTTTTATACTGCAGACTTATACTACCAGAAACTATATAAGAAGCTCTTCAGGCAGAAAGAAAATAACCCCAGACAGAAACTTTGATCAAACTTTGAACAAAGAAGAGTGACAGAAATGGTAAGTATGTGAGTAAATATAAAAATATTTGTTCTCATTTTTCAGTTTCTTCAAAATAGAATCTACTGTGTGGGGG
>NW_022109767.1:16924460-16934870 GCF_000313985.2 Echinops telfairi
GAGGAATGTCAAACACCCCTGTGTGATCTGATAATGTCCTGAATATTGGGCCAATGCTATAATAACATAATACTTTGCAGTGAATTGCAAGTCCCCCAACCTAACTCGTTGGGTCTCAGAACCGCCTGGGGGCTCGTGCCCCCATCCTTTTCTCTGCTCTCCCTTCCCTCCCAGGGGTTCTTTCCCTGCCTCAGTAAAATCTTTCTTAACCTCTTTAAAAAAAAAGATAACACTTTGGGAAATATTGATAAAGTGTGATTATATTTACATATGAAATATATATGAGTTATTGGGGACCAGAAAATAAACTTTGGAATACAGCCTCAAAAATGACTTCCCATAACCCCTGGGCTGTATTTACTGAATCCGAAAGAATTAAGTGACAGGACGCCTCTTTGCGGTAGGACGCATTGTGGAGAGACTCATTTGGCAATAAACAGAGGATAGTCTACAGCCAATAGTTAGCAAGGAAATTAGAACCTCCATCCAAGAAGCTACAAGGAACTGAATTATGCTAAAAGTCACCTAAGTGAACTTGGAATTTGACCTCACTTAGGTTAACCTTCAGCTAAAACTGCAGCCTAATTCTATGGGATTTTGCTGTCAGTGTCAGCGAGCGGGCTCTCTTTTTACTCTTTTTTTAAAACAAAGAGTTTTATTGGTTTATATTTCATATATAATTGTTCAATCACACTAAGAAGATTTATATAATGATCACCACAACAAATTTCAGAACCTTTTCTTAACTTACTTATTGTTGTTAGCTCTTCATTCCCCTCCACTCTCCCCATCCTCCCCTGAACCCTAGGCAATTATCAACCCACTTACTGATTCTATAGATCTCCCTATCCTGGATTTCACGTACAGAAAAGCATACAAAACACAAACAGGAAGCAAACAAACAAGCATCACAATAACAAGACAAAACAGAAATACCTTAGAAAGAAAGCATAGAATATTAAAGTTAATACAATTTTAAAATGGAGCAAAAGGCAAATCAAATGAAAATGTATTACATTTTAACCTAACTACATCAGCCATTATTGATTTTTCAATGCTCACTGTCTGATAGCAAGGCTAATCACATCCCTGGATTGCATTCAGAGGAGATTCATTGAAGGCTTAATCCATATAGAAACCCTGCACTTGAATTTTGGGTTTCCACTGTTATCCATTACCTTTGCAAACCAGGTGTTCCCAATGAACTATTTTTACTCTTTTGATGTGCATAGATGTAATGTTTTTAGGAAATCCAACCCCCTATTTTGTCTTCGGTAGTCTAGGTGTTTTTCAGTATGTTTGGCAGTATGTGTATGCCTTATATTGGAGCCCTTAGCTTTTCCTCTATCTTTTAAATTGGTGATCATTATAATTCAAGAGTTTATATCTGTCTTTAATCCATCTTGAGTTCATTTTGTATATGGTATGAGATATGGGTGCTGTTTAATTCTTTTGCAGGCAGAAATCCAATTTTTCCAGCACATTTGTTGAAAAACTATCTCTGCTCCATTGAGACAGATAGCAAAATTCAATAGAAGAGAAAATAACAAATGAGAGATGATGTGGAGCATTGGAACACTCATTCACTGTTGGTGGGATTGAAAAATTGTATAGCCACTCATTCCATGACGCACACCTTCCCAGCATGATCGCTGAAGACAAATCAATGTGGCAAAGAAAGGCTGACGGTGTCCGGCTATCAAAAGACATAGCATCTGAAGTCTTAAAGGCTTGCAGGTAAACAAGCAGCCATCTAGCTCAGAAGCAACTAAGCCCACATGGAGGAAGCACACCAGCCTGTGTGACCACGAGGTGTCAAAGGGATCAGGTATCAGGCATCAAAGAAAAAAAATCATATCATTGTAAATGAAAGGGAGTGCAGAGTGGAGACCCAAAGCCCATCTGTAGGCAACTGGACATCCCCTTACTGAAGGGTCATGTGGAGGAGACAAGCCAGACAGGGTGCAGGGTGGCAACAATGAAACATAAAAGTGTCCTCTAGTTCTTAAATGCTTCCTCCCCCCAACTATCATGATCCCAATTTTACCTCACAAATCTGGCTAGGCCAGAGAATGTACACTGGTTCAGATAGGAACTGAAAACACAGGGAATCCAGGACAGATGATCCCTTCAGGACCAGTGGTGAGAGTGGCGATACCGGGAGGGTGGAGGGAGGGTGGGTTAGAAAGGGGGAACCAATTACAAGGATCTAAATATAACCTCTTCCCTGGGGGACGGACAACAGAAAAATGGGTGGAGAGAGACTTCGGACAATGTAAGATATGACAAAATAATAATCTATAAATTATCAAGGGTTCATAAGGAAGGGGAGAGCAGGGGGGGGATGAGGAGCTGATATCAAGGGCTCAAGTAGAAAGCAAATGTCTTGAGAATGATGATGCCAACCAATGTACACATGTGCTTGACACAATGGCTGGATGTATGGATTGTGATAAGAGCTGTATGAGCCCCCAGTAAAATGACTGAAATAATGAGAATAATAATTACTGAGGAGCATGGCAGGGGAGGTTGGCGGGAAATGAGGACCTAATAAGAATGCACTCAAGGAAGAAACAGGCATGTAAACTGAACGTGGTGCTGAAGACACAACTCTCCTTACTACAACTGAACTACTGAATTGCATGACATGTGAATTCTAGCCTAATAAACCACAACGTTTCTGTAAAAAAAAAAAAGAAGAAAAGTTTTCCACATGACACTCAAAACTGCTTCCAGAAAACCCGTTCTCCTGGGCTACCAAACAGCAAAGGCCTCATTGTACGTTTTTAAAAGTGCATAGCCTTAGATAGTACCAGAAACATTTCCAAATGCATCACTTCTCAAATGTTATCACTCCTTTCAATAGAAGGTAAGAGTTGTGTATGTGACATGGTCCTGAAAGCAAAAGAAAAAAAGATTGCTAAAACAATAAGAAATAAAATATTTTAAGCTATTTGGTTAACAGTCAACGTAGAAGAAGTCAAATATTAAAATTAAAATCATTGGAGTGATTTCCTTCACAAAGAAAACTGTGAGAAATACTCAAGAAAGTGGCAGCCATAACCTAAGACATTAATAAATAAATGGATAGATATAACAATGCTGAGGTGATGGGTCTTGCTCGATTTAACTTCTTTCATTAAAATATCATATGGTTTTCTTTGCTTTTTCCTTTAAACAATAGCTTACATCTGTAAGCATGTTGAAAACACATTAATCCAGAGAAACAGCAGGGTCCACAGGAATAGGTAAACTTCTGAGGTTTGAAGGAGCTAAATTTGAATTTCATCGTTGACCTTTGCTTGGTTCATGGGCTCACATAAGCTAATTAAAAGTCATCTATGGAGTATAAATAAAAAATAATCATGAACCTGATTGCTTGTGTTGGGGATACCAAATAAAATGGATCATAAAGTTCTTAACCAAACAGAACCAGAAAGCGTCAAGCAATATACAATGCTAACAAGATTTTGGTGTCCTCGGTTAACCCCCTCGAAATTGAAAAACATTGACTACAGACCTAAGAGCATAGAAATGGAAAATAATGGACTGACTCTTTCCAAGGTAAATCTCTCTCCTTGCAAGTGTCAGAGGTTTACCACTCACATATAATTAAAATGAAAAGTGTCTCCCAGACTGAAATACAGCAAGTAATAAAAATAAAAACTCCAATGATCCACCACCTCTATGATTTGTTAAGGGCTGATGATAGACGAAGCATTGTGCTGAGTGCTTTTCTTCCAGTATTTATTTATTTACAACACTCCCATGAGATAGACTTTTAAATAGCTCTTTTATAAAGGAGACCTGAGAAATAGCTAGAACATAACAGCAACTAGTTGATAGGATGTCCAAATAAGGGTCGACCTGAACCCGAAATCTGATAGACAAGAAGGCTCAGCTCGGAGAATACAAATGTCCTAGGAGGTAAGGAGGAATGTTTGTTCTCTTTAATGAAGAAAAATTAGATGTCAATTAATTTGTTGAGAAACATTCATTAGACATCCGTCACAGAACACACACACACACACCCACACCGCTTGGGGACTCCACTAAGGGAAAGGTGGGCATGCACTTCACACATGGTGACGGCACTGGCCCTCCATTCTGGCTGCACGAAGGCACCCGAGTAGCCCTGTGTTCTGGAAGCAGCTCGCACAAACTGGCATTGCTCAGTGAGGACCGTCTATATGAAAAGCGTAACTATTAGCTGCACCAGTTAAATTTTTCTTTAAACCATTTGATCTGAGAGTTTATAAAGACATTGGCAGATAGAAGCAAACAGGTGCTGAGAAAAGCAGATTCAACTAGCTGAATCACATAATTGAGTCACGTAATCTTAAATCCCTGAAATGAAGAGCAAATGCTCTACTTTGACAGATCCTGGCTCCACACGGCCCTACTTCACTTGGATTCCTTGGCTTCCTGAATCTACAGCATTCGGGTGTTCCTTGGTGTGGGCTGTACACAACCTAGAAATCGCCTTCGGTCAGTGTCAGACCTTCAAACCATAAGTCCTTCTGTGATGCCTGGGGCTGGAATTCCACTGTGGAGGGCATTCTCGCAATACTAAAGGGCAGGATTCAGGTGGGGTGGCATTAAGACCTGATTTTAGTGGAAGGAATGAGTCAAATCACACCTTTTGTTTCCTTGGGGGAATCTTTAGAGTTTTATTTTACTAGAAGGTGTGACTTAAGAGACCATCTTTTGTTTGCTTGGGGTTATCGTTTTTAAAGTGCCATCAAGTCAGTCTGACGTGATGCATAGAGACCTTATGCAGACAGAATGAAGCACTGTCATCTTGACCATTGTTCGTATGCTAGAGCCCGTGGTTGCTGCTACTGTATCTAGTCTCCTCATTGTGAGCCTTCCTCGTTTTCCATGTTCCTTGGCGGTATGGTCTGTTTAAAGACAAAAACCACACGTCCATCAAAGTCATGTCTCTTCTTGACTGAGTTTTGGTAGTTGCAAAAAGACTTGCTTTGATTTCCTGACTTTCGGACATGTTTGCTTCTGCCTCTGGACTCTGCGTTTGTTTTGCTTGTGCCTGACCTTCAGATTTAGAATTTAACAGCATCCACGACCATGTGAGCCGTTGCTTTAACATTCCATGAGTTTTTATGAGCTGCTCCAGTGAATCACGGCACCCAGGGACTTGAGAGCGCACACTTCCAGGGAGGAGCGATGAGAAAATGGCACAGGATAATATCTTGGAAGAATTGGACATTTGGGATACTTTTAATCTCCAAAGCTTGGAAGCTAGACTGGTATTACTTCTTCTAAAAGAAATTAGTATCATACCTGTTCCAAAAGCAATATGCAACGGGGGTGGGGGTGTGTGTGTGGAATGTGTGTGCCGGAAGTTAATTGGCAAGTGCTTCAGAAATGACATCTCTGAAGAAATTGAAGAGGCATGACTTGACAGAGAGGTTGAGCTGCAATGCAATTGTATTAGAAACCTCACCAACCCACCAGTTATGAGGCTGGTATAACCTTTCAGATTTGATCTGATTTGAATCCACGAAGCTTAGGCTGTCAGGTCCTCCTTGTGGAAGAAAGGGAGTAACTTGAGTGAGACAGCTCCCTTTTGTAAGGACAAGTCCCAGAAAAGGATCCCGTTGTGACCCATCAGCGGTCATTCCTGCCAGCAATGAGGAAGAGAGAACCTGCAGCGGTCATTCCTGCCAGCAATGAGGAAGAGAGAACCTGCAGCGGTCATTCCTGCCAGCAATGAGGAAGAGAGAACCTGCAGCAGTCATTCCTGCCAGCAATGAGGAAGAGAGAACCTGCGTCCTGAAACAATCTGGGAAGCAAACAGCATCCACTAAAGTCCACAGACCTGGGAGCACATAGATCTACGTGCATCTCATAATAAGTTCACCACATTTAGGAAGAGCTCGTTCAGTTTAGTTGGCCTGTTTTGCTGGGGAAACTTACAAAATGAAGATCACGAGCATCAACGATAGCCATCGAGGCGGCTGCTCTTACTGTCAGAACTGTCTTACTGTCTGTATCTCACAGTGGGTGTTCTAAAGTGTTGACCTTTCTAAGAAAGACAGTTTATTGACATATAATCCACAGACCAAACAATTCACTGGTTTGACTATATTGAAAAGAGTTGTGCCATCAGCACCACAACTAATTTTTCTTCATTCTTCTAGTCATTGTTATCAGCATCGCTGACCTCTTCCCTGAAGGGTCTGCGCTTGTCTCTCTGTCATTAAAACTGAGCAAAGGAGTATGAAGAGATGCTCTGCGGACTCTCAAAGTATTAAAGATGTCCTTCCCGGCCCATGTCCCTGCAGCTCTACTTCCTCTTGATAATCAAGGGCAACTGCTCAGTAAATACGGCCATTCCCCTCCTTGTCTTCTGAGCTCGTAACTCCAGAAGCCTAGCAGAAGCTCGGTCTGCCTGAGAGTTGAATGGGGCTCTTTCTGTTTCCGCTGATGGAGTGTTCAGCGCTGCCTAAATTGCCGAAACAAGAACACAAAGTATCTGCACCAATCGCTGAGAATTTCAGTAAACAGGATTATGGCTACGTTCCTGTCTTTTTTTTTTTTTTAATGGTGTAGAAATCATCCTGGAGAACAATGACCTTATCTTCAACGAGTTTCATTTTCAAGTTGGCACTCTTGCTGCGCCTTCCCAGTAACAGCCCATCAGTCGACTAAGTGGAGATAGTCTGGGTGGTATGAAATGTCCATTAAAATGCAATCAGAGCCCATGGAAATGTACTCAGCATCCATTCCTTTACTATAATGTAGGCTCTTCAGGCTGAGGAGCCCTGGGGACATCGTGGTTAAGTGTTAGGCTGCTAACTGCAATGTTAGAAGTTCAAAACCACCAGCTGCCCCATGGAAGAAAGATGGAGCCTTCTGCTCCTATAAAGAGATACAGTCTCTGAAACTCATAGGGGAAGTTCTATCCTGTCCTGGAGGATCACTGTGATCAGCACTAAATTGATGGTAGTGAGTTTGGGGCTGGGAGTGGGAGGGTGGGGGTGGGGAGACTGCTTGTTTATTTGAATGTGAAGTGCTAGTTGCATAATCTGTAATCAATTTGAGACTTAAGAGTAAATGGGTGGAGTTTAGCCTGTCAATCAGGTTGCAGCTTGATGACTCATTTGGAGGCCCTAAGGAGATAAATAGCTCACTGGGGGCAGACACATGCTCACTCCCTGCAAGACATCCCTGTGGAGATGACACATGCAGAGAGGATGATGGAGCCAGACCTCTGGAGCCAGAAGAGCCACGTGGAGACCCCTGCTAGTTCTGAGACACTTACACACCATGGGATCCACAACACCTTCCACCCACTGGCCTGTGGTCTTCCTGCATTTGGCACCATTGCTTGTGTTTCATGAGTCTGAAGAGGACTTTATACATTGGTTTCAGACATATGGGCTAGTATCAGACTTGTGGACTTGATCTGGACTGGATTAAAATGTTTTCTCAAAATACTACTGCTCTGGAAATAAAACTCTTTCTTATACATATATTCAATGTCTATGAATTTTGTTGTTCTAGTCTAGCCAGACTAACACATGGTATGAAATGGGACTCAGCATGTTGATGAACCAGAAATAACATAAAATTTCTACTATTGAGGCTCTAAGGACAAAATTTTTGAAAGGCCAGTTGTACAAGACCAATGATTTCTTCTGAGCAATTTCTGTTTTTCATTAACATAAATAGCAACTGTGCACTGGAATTAGCCAGATGGAATCCTCAGGAGAAGGCCATGCCCACACAGAGGCCTTATTGGCTATGATTGACAGTCTAGACTCCACCCTTTCACTCTGAATCCTCAAACTGACACCAGTTGTAACTACCCCAGCAACCCAATGCATAACCTCCTAAGCCGCTAGTGCATTTCAGGAGAATGGTAACATCAGAAAAGTATGTGCTGCAACATTGTGTGTGGCACATATTACTAATGATAAGATATACAAAAACATAAGAACAACTACCACATAATGGTCATAATTATACTCAGTTACATTGTAACGTTATAAGCCAGGGGCTATCTGTGCCTTATTTAAACAAATATGTTCAGTGCCAAACATCTTTCTAAAACATTATATGCATAAGATGTATGCTTGATGTATAAGACATCAAAAAGGAGCATATTGCTCACATAAATTAAACTGACTCTCTTGACATTTTAAAGGTGGCATCTAAGATTTCATCAATGTTTCCCATTAAATAAAAATTGAAAACTGATAAAGTCTTTTTTTTTTCAGAAACACTTTTCAACATGAATTTTCTATAGGCCTATTTTCCTTCTGCTCTGAATTGAAGTCAGACTCAAGGTCAGCAGCCAGGAGGCTGGTGGGATTCACACCTCCTTTTCCTCCTACTGAGAAGTGTGAAAACAGGCAACCTTAGAAATGCATAGCTCAAATTTTTCACAATGAACTGTATTCCTGACAGAAGTACACATTCTGAGGCTTTATTAGCCCTTTACCCTCACTATGATAATCCATAGAGCGTGAATGCCACGTTCCCTTTGGGATAAATAAAAACAGTTTTAAGGTGAATTTTAAAACCATCCTTAAAGTGAAACCTTTAGAGCATAACCTAAAAATCACATGTATTTCAGCACTCACATTATTTTAACATATTCTTTGTTATTACTGTGACCAGGAGACGGCTCAAGTCTCGAGCCTCTCCACACCTCAGTAATTGTCCCGCTCAAAAAATTATTTCAGGCCAGGGACAAAATTCAGACCGAGTCAATGAAAAGAGTTGAATGGAAAGGTGAGCTCACTGAAGGGGATAGATGGGAGAAGTCCAAAGGCCCTTAGCTAGTCGGAAAGCCTGATAGACTTCAAGGTCAAACCTTACGTTATGCTAATCCAACTCCCACCATGGGCTGGCTTTCGGGCAGGTCTTGTGCTGTTGGCCGGCTTTCTGCAAAGTGCCTCCACCTTCTAGAGATGAACAGCCCTGCATCAACACGCCAGATTTCATACTGTGCCCATCTCTAGACCCAAAATCCAAGAGTCTAGGCCGTCGTGGTGGGGCCAATGTGAACATCCTGTCTTTCTCCACCCAACTTTTGTTTCTGTGTATCGTTTCCCCAGACTCTCTCCAGTCCCTTCTGTTGATCAGGAAATGTGTCTTTTCTGCCTGGCACCTCCCTTGGTGCTGGAGAGGTATGTGTGGAAACAAGTCTCCCCCTCTCCTTCTTGTTGAGATTCCTTCCAGAAGCCTCCCATCATTGCCATCCTCTCAGCCCCCTCTGTCTGGCTAACGTGACTCTTCTGTCCCAATACAGGTAAGCACCCCTTAACACACCCCAATGTTCCTTGGAAGAGCGCACCGACCCAGGGTCAGGGTGAGCTGACAGATGGGCCCAAGGCTTGGCACTCAGGGATACCCCAGCTCTGAGCCTCGGTGCAACCAGAAGTTCTCAAATGCTGGCAACTGCAACCAAGCAGCAACGGTTAGTGTCCCTGGTGCCCTCCCTGACCACCCCATGGATTTTTGCCAGTGGGAGGCTCTTGGCTATAGCCACTCTCTGCATTGTACCACTCCCTGAGAATTCTCAGAGAGCACTACACACCCAGAGGCTGCCAAATTTAGACACAAGTTTGTAAACCCCTGGGCTCCTGGTACAAACAGAGCCTAAGCAGTTTGTGCAGGGGGTCACTTTGATGTATGTTTATCAAATCTGATATATGTTTATCAAATCTATAGAAACATATTATATATAACATGGTGTTCTCACAACATCCAAATTCTGTAGCATCCTGTTTAACAGCGACTCGGTGGTGCTGTGGATGAGGCATTAGGCTGCAGTTAACTGCAAGTTTAGCGATGCAAACCCACCGCCGCTCCAGGGAGGGAGATGAGGCTATCTGTTCCCATAAAGATTTACAGCCTTGGAAGCCCAAAGGGGCAGTGCTACCCTGTCCTGTAGGGTCAATACAATGGCAATGAGTGTCCTGGACTTTACTGAATGACCCACAACTGCACGCAGCCTGTCTTTTGAAATTCAAATGAGGAAATGGAGGAGAATTTGCTCTCCCTTCCAATTTCTCTGGAGATCCCCAGAGAAGTCGAGGCAGTTATTTACATTTCTTCTACTTGGCTCCAACTAGGAATTCCTTGTGGACTTACCTTATATGGGTTGGCTCTGTCATTTTAGGATATGCTCTGTCATCATTTTCTCATGCTGCTGTAATACATATACATCACAAGTGAGGGGGATTTTAAAGGAAACAGTAATTTATTTCCTCACAGTTCGAAAGGCTAAACATCTAATGCAATATCTCAGCCATGTGGATTCCACATTTATCAGTATCCCCAAGCATCCTTGGTCCTCAACTTAGAGACAATAAGGCAGCTGTGACATGGATGTCTCTGTGTTTACAGTGGCCTTTTCTTAATTCAGAAGTGATGAAA
>NW_022109767.1:16936884-16951105 GCF_000313985.2 Echinops telfairi
GAGCGCTCTTTTTAACCTTTTATCTAGTGGAATCTGTTTGCATTACGTGACACTAAGAGTGGCAGACATATCACTTCCAAACGTCACCAGAATTGAGTCAGCATGTTTACATATGTCCACAGGCTCCCAGGAAAGGCACTGGGCTACGTATACACTCATCTTCAGTAGTTAAAGAGTTAACAAGGGAATTGTGTGCATGGTATTGCCTGATCTCCCCTAAGCGCTATTTTTATAACAATTTTTTCTATTTTCATTTTATTTCAGAGCATTGCAGGCCACAAAAAATTACCTTGGGGGCCACATGCAATCCACGGGCTGCCAGTTTGACACCCCTGGCCTAGACCTTCCCTGGAAATTGCCATAAACGTGGGAGCAGTTGACAGTCGACATCTGTGCTATATGGCTCTCCCAATCCCTCTCCATAACAGGATAGATCTTCAAGGGAACATACCTAATCGAAGTTGGAAGAATCAAATTCTTCTTCCCAGGGATTGATATTAAAAATTAGACCCAGGAGGTTAGGGTTAGAGAGTCCTGTTCAGGTTAGCATGCAGGAAGAATGACAAAGAGTTCATGCCCCAGATGCCCCTTGAGAGGGCATGAAACCTACCCTCGGGACTAGGCTGATCTATTCTTTTCTCTATTTGCTGCAGCTTAAATCTGTGAGTCCTTGACTCATTTTACCAGCCAATTAAAATAAAGAAGACACTGCTTGCAAGACAAGCAGAAAGGAAGTTTATTGTCTTTGCAGACAACAGCCTGGGGTCTGAGGCCCAAAATATCACATGCTTTCCAAATTGGAGTACCTGAGTCTCTTGACCCCCTTAGACTTCTGACTCCTTCCCACCCCTCCCTAACCTCTAGACTGCTTCTGTCCACAAATGGAGATCTAGATGGTGAGTCATGCTCTCTCGGATGTTCTGTAGATGGGCCACTTGCTTGAGAAACAGGCCCAGGAAGAAGAGTGGGTAAGAGAATGTGGTCCCTTCGGGTGACTCTTGGACCTAGAGTGAGTTTGATGCTGTTGCATGTACTGCACATATTCTCAGAACCAGTCCAAACTGGGAGATCTTTGGAGACATTCTTTGCAGAAGGGTCTTGGCATGGAGTTTTGATGACCAGGATTCACAAGATTGATGATTTAGAAGCGTAGGTCCCAGAGTACCAAACACAGCGGGACAGGGTATGTCATCAAACTGGGGATATATTTCTAAAAATTTCATCTTCAGTAAATATGGTCAAGTCCCTTTAAATTAGGCTGCTGTGATGCTTAGAAAGGGCTGTGTTAATGTTTGTTACTTTTATCTAAAAGATCTTTAATGAATAGAATTGCAGACAACCTCACAAAGAATACCATACACGTATTTAAAGCAGGACACTAAGCAAATATTTTCAGAATTTGCAGGTGGGCCTATCTCCCCTGATCAATAATCAGTGACTATTGCCATGAACAATGAAATGGCTACAATGTCTCTTCTAAGCAGGTGCATTTATTTCAAGAACAACTCAAGACTCCTTGTTCCATGTGATGCTGAAATTACCAATATCAGAATCTTCCAGGTACTTCCAGCGAAATCAGTAATCCATTCCAGGAGAGCCACAGAGTTAAAACTATCCTCACAGCACAGCAAAACAAGATCTTCCAGGTGTCCCTAATCCCATCACCAAATTGGTTAAATCAAGAGGTTTAGGAGGAAAATATCTCTAAGGGGGTTTTACTTTGGTAAGCCTTCCTGGGTCCGCAGAATCTGGCATTTCTAGTAAAAGATTGAGAAATGCTGCTCTTCAGAATCTGACCTACTACAGAGATCAAACCAGCTGTGTACCTAGGCTGTTTCCTCTGCTAATCAAGTTATCATTCCTTCCGTGCCCTTGAATTTCAAAGTGAAATTGATAAACAATCTGATCTTCACATTTAAAATGTGCACTCTCCCTTCTGCCCACCAGAAGCTAATGAGCAGTCTAAAGTCACACAGCCTGCACTTCCTTCCCCTAATTGCCCTCAAAAGTCCGTAAGAAGGTTCCTACAGTGCTTCTGCTGCTCAGTGAAAAATAGCAAATTCTAAGAAGCCAGAATGAGCCGTTTGCCTCCTTGCTCCTTAACACCACATTTACATTCCCGGCTAAACGGCACTCACTGATCTGCCTCTTTACCTCCACAGAAATCAAACAGCTATAGCTCAAATTCATGTTGCAGAGAGAATTTTCTTTATTAGGAAAAGATTGGCTTCCATTTTGCAGTGAGGAGGGGTTTTGGGGGGGGGTTGTTTGGTTTTTGTTTTTTTCTTTAATGCAAGACTTGGGCAAGGGGAGAGAAGCGGCTTAAATTACAAGGCTATTTAGGCCATGATATTTAACTTCCAACTTTGTCCTTTATAGCCTGTTACCTCAGCTGCCATTTCTCTCCTTTCCCTCATTTTCTGTTGAAAATTGATCTCATTGTTCTTGTCTGTATAAAAAGGCCCAGGCTCAGGATCTTTCCATTGGTTTCCACTCTAGAATAAAAGATTCCTTTTAAAGTAAGGTGACCAGATTTAAAGCGGGACACCATTGACCGTGGGGGAATGGGGGGCAGTTCTTGATTAAAAATTTGGTCTATATGGACCAAATCGACCGTTCCCTAGCTGGTCGTGCATTCTTTCCAAAAATAGGGACTTTTTTAAAACGCCAAAAATCGGGACTGTCCCGCCCAAAGCGAGACGTCTGGTCACCTTTTTTTAAAGTGAAAATCACAGTTTTTCCCAATTCAAAACACATGAATCATTTCCCTTCCAGACCAAATAGGCAAGCCAGGGAAACACCCTTTAGGATCCAGACAGCATGCTACCCCCAGACCATCTTCTGACTGAGTAGCCTGGGAGTTGGGGGGCAACCCCAGAAACCAAACATAGGGGTCTTCGATGACAGCCTCGGGCCAAGCGCTTCCATGTTGTGCCCCCAAAGAACAGTTAGCCAACTAAATAGAAATTTGTCACCAAACTGTAATGGAAAATGGACATTTGAAATTATTTGGGAAATAAGACATTCTGAGCACTTCACCAGAAATAAGTGTTGCAGGTGCACTTTGTGGAGCCCCTGTTAGACCCTCTCACAAATCTGAGAGAGCATTATTGCACACCTCCCTCTGCTACCTCTAGTATCAATTCCCTCGTTTCATTAGGGTTAAAAGACTCTTCAAGTTTTTGTTTCTATATCCTAAGCAGGTACTGAGCTATGTATTAGAACTCAAATTCTGAGCCCTCTGGTTCACAGAAAACTATGGATGGAAGTAACTGCCTAAAATCTATTTGCAGAACCCCCACATTTTTAAGCCTGCATTGAATTCCTTCTCATTTATAACCTAGGATGTAAATAATCTTGCTCTTTGGCAAAGTATTTTGGAAAGTGGATTACCTTCAACCATCTCCAGCCAGCCCAGGGAGAGGCAGTCTCTTGGGGATTTGTCCAAGTATGTCCTTGATGGACATTATTGGGGTCACATGGTCATGAGTCACGCCCTAGCTGTTGGGCCCTGACTGCCTTAATTGGAAAGCCCTGGACCAAGCTTGTAAGCTATTTTCTCTCACAGTGTATGTGACCCAATCAAGTCCCTGTCCCACTTATGTGATCTCACCTGTAAATGTGATATATTGATCTGCTACCAATCATCAATTTGTGATAGTTCCCTTTGTTCCTTGCCTTATTTAACTAGCATCTCCATCGTAAACCCTTGGACACATGTTGACCTCGTGTTAAGGGCCTCCCTCGTCCAGATGATGTGTCTGGGTTTCTGTGTTGTCTTTGTCTCTCTTAAATCTTTATAAACGTAGTTATGAGAATTATATTTGAGGTTAAGGTCTCTTTTGTACCCTAAAACAGCTATCAAGAATTTAGAAAATTAAAAATGGTCATTTTGTATCAGCATTTAACATTAGTAAATGTGGTAAAGTGGACAATCTGGGAAATGAGAATATATAAGTTCACACTACTATTTTGGCAACGTCCCTGTAAAATATGAAATCGTTTCAAAATAAAATATGACCAAAAATGACAACTTAAGTCATAAAACATCGAAGCCATCAAAAATCTAACAGTTGATCTCTACAGAGGTCATCAGAACAATGGAGCACAACAGGGAGAGAAGAATGTTCTGGACTGAGATAAGAAAGGGGATTGAGGGGAGTGGGGGAAATTAACCCTATAATTGAGTACAAGCATATAAACAGATTAAAGGTTTTACTATTGAAATGAACCCCCTCCTTTAGTTTGTGTGTCTAATTTCAAGAACACAGATACAGGGAGATTGCTCCCATGCAGAGATCTGTTTGCAAGCCTCGAGGTTTATCCTCCAGGATCATCCACATATCTCCTGACACTTCCACATCAGACACAAAATGTCCGGAGAAAGTCCTCAATCCTCATTTCAGCATTAGGTAAACACAATCCAGGGACAAATTAAACCTTAGCAAACCTAAAACATGGCCTTGAGGCAGATTAAAATGAGTCAGTATGTGCTGATATCAAACTGAGATGTCAAAGTTTAAGCAATAATGATAATGCGTCACTTATCAACAAAGAATCCTTCACAAAGACAGGGTGGGGAGGAAGTAGTCAAAAGGACGTGGAAGCTGTGTCTGTGTGCTGTGACTTTACAGATCATTTGGTGAAACACAGTCTTTTGCTTTTAGGATGCAGAGGGGCAAGATAGCATTGCAATTGTTACATTAAATGGCAAACAGGCTATGGTTTCTATGTACCCCACAATGTGAGAGAAAGCTCCTCTTTCCAATACTCAAAACGCTTTAGTTTTTCAAGGCTCAATTTAAATCACCTATTCTTTTTGACATTTTCCCCAACTTAAAAAAAAAATCTACTAAGCAAGCAAATGTGCAAGAGAGGGAGACTGACTAAGCTTTGAATTGCAAGCAGCTCCTTTGGGATATGACGGGATTTGCTGTTTCAAGTAGCAGCTTTCAGGGCATAGCCTTGTGGGGAAATGTTACCAAATGAGAAAATATTTGAGGCAATTCAGGCGTCCATTTTTAGCCTGCCCCTGGGGGAAATACCACCTAAAACTCAAAAGTATGGGCTCAAACAGCATGTATATCGAAGAAATCTAAAAGCTGCTACAATTCCCCCCTAACTGTACCTGAGATGTGATTGGTAAAGTAATAATTTCTGTTATCATAGTGAAGTCATTTAATGGACAAAACAACCAATGACCTTGGGCCTCCACTCAAGTACTCCCTCAAAGCAAGAATACTTTCTTCTATTAAATTGGCATTCTATGATGCTCACCTTCCCAACACAATCGCTGAAGACAAAGCGGGTGAATAAGCAAATGTGGTGAAGAAAGCTGTTGGTGTCGAAAGGATCAGGTATAAGGCATCATCAGAACACAAAATCTTACCATAGTGAATGATGGGGGGAGTGCAGGGTGGAGACCCAAAGCCCATTAGTAGGCCACATGAGACCCCCTTGCAGTGGGGTCTTGGGGAGGAGACGAGCCAGTCAGGGTGCGATGTAGCAACGATGAAAAATACAACTTTCCTCTAGTTCCTAAATGTTTCCTCCCCGCTCCCACTATCATGATATGAATTCTACCTTGCAAGTCTGGCTCGACCAAAGGATGTACACTGGTACAGATAGGAACTGGAATCCAGGGAATCCCGGGTGGATGAGCCCTACAGGACCAGTGGTGTGAGTGGCGATACTGGGAGGGTAGAGGGAGAATGGGTTGGAAAGAGGGAACTGATTACAAGAAACTATATGTGACCTCCTCCTGGGGGACGGACAACAGAAAAGTGGGTGAAGGGAGACGCTGGACAGGGCAAGATATGACAAAACAGTAATTTATAAATTATCAAGGGCTCATGAGGGACGGGAGAGGGGGAAGGGAGGTGAAAAAATGAGGAGCTGATGCCAGGGGCTTAAGTGGAGAGCAAATGTTTTGAGAATGATGAGGGCAATGAATGTACAAATGCGCCTTACACAATTGATGTATGTATGGATTGTGATAAGGGTTGTATGAGCCCCTTATAAAAGGATTAAAAAAAGAAAAAGAAAACAGCCCCCAGGATAACATTGGCTCAATGGTGAAAAGAAGGTAAGAATGAACCACACACTCAATCACACAATGCACTCATAAGAAGGGAGGTAGGAAAACATACAACACAAAATGTACAAGGTGACATCATAAGAGTCCAATGATGGATGTTATAACTCTGATTATCAAAGGACTGAACTAGCCCATTAAAAGACAGAAACTAGCAGACTCTCTTAGAAAACAACCCATTGATCTGCTGTCTACAAGATTACAAAAGAAACATCTCAAATCTTGCAGACAGAAATAGGCTGAGAATTAAAAGCTGAAGAAAAATATACCAAGCAAACGGCAATTCAAAAAAAGAAGGGGTTGTTATACTAATCTCTGATCTTAACGTGCAAGCCATAAGAAGAGATAAGGAGGCACACTATAGAATACTCAAGGAGCCAGTAGTGTAAGAGCCAGGGAGCTTAATAAACATTTATGTACCCAATGAGAGACCCACGAAATTCATCAATCAAAAGTTCAAAAGGATGAAATGAGCAATAACAGTATCAACAACCATACTAGGTGACTTTAATACACCATTCTCAGAAAAATCGATCACAGGAAAAGAAGGTTAACAAGGATGCTACAGAACTAAACACTGCAATTTAGACTACTTGACATGATAGACATTTTCAGAGCTCTCCACCCAAATGCAAAAAATTCAGATTTTTTCAAGTCCACATGGCACATTCTCAAAAATAGACCACATGCTGGTGGTCTTCACACAAATCCAACCTATATAAATTCAAGCACATAGAGTTCATCAGATTTCCCTCTCGGACCACTACATGCTGAACGAAGTAAGCCAAGCACAAAACAATAAGTACAACCTGAGTCCACTGAGGTAAGCTTAAAAAGTACTAGTGGAATAGGGGGAAATCCACAAAATGCATAAATTCCTGGGGAAAGGTCCAGACACTCTGGCAGGGGTCAGACTCAACCAGGGATACATATGGCAGCCAACTAAAAAGGAGGGGGAAAGAGTGGGGGACCTGGATAGTGGAGGAACAGGTCACTAACCCACACATGGGGAGGGTATTGTACATGTCTCCATAGGAAAGTAAGAAAGAAACCAGACCTCAACCTGAGGTTCTAAGCCTTGAAGGAAACACACCAATGTGTTAGTCCATTAACAGTGGGTTAACTAGAGAAACAAATCCAGGGAGGCTCACATGTGTATAAGAATGAGCTTTATATACAAGAGCAATTAAATATTGAGAAAACATCCCAGCCCAGTCCAGATCAAGTCCATAAGCCCAAAATTACCCCTTATGTCCAATACCAATCTATAAATTCCTCTTGAGACTCATGAAACACATGCAATGAAGCCGAATGCAGGAAGATCACAGGCCAGTGGGTAGAAAGTCTTGTGGATCCAGTGGCAGTGCAGGCATCTCAGCGCTGGCAGGGGTCTCCACATGGCTCCTACAGCAACAGGACTCTAGCGTAGTTCCATGTGTCTTGTCAGCAAGCTTGTCTTGCAGGGAGTGAGCGTGTGAACCACCTCAAATGAGTTATTTAGTTCCTTAGCAGCTCCAAATGAGGTTATCAAGCTGCAACCTGATTGACAGGCTAAACTCCACCCCTTTATTCTTAAATCTCAAATTGACAACAGATAATGTAACTACCACAGACTACCCCTTGTCAATTTGACACTTTCACACAATTCTTTGACCGTATATAATTTTCAAACAAACAATAATAAAATCATATCTCTACCTACCAGGATAAAACTAAAATGCATACAATTCAATATGTGCCACCCTCATTTAAACATAATATTTTATAAGTGAGCAAAACAAAAATATCCTATGCCTAACAATTGCAGTTAAGTACTACCTATCCTTTAATCCTATTATCCTATGAATTTATTCCCACACCTATGAAAAGTTTGTAAGCCAACCACTTCATGCCTTTATCTCTCCAATTTGGGGTATACAATTTCTATTCAGCCCACTTACATCAACCCAGTGCTCTGAGGAGACAATCCTAATCTTTGATGTGAAAAATCTTCATTCCAGTTGGAACCTTGTGAAGTCTGCATCCATCAACAGAGTCAAATCAGGAAAGGCCATCCATAAAGCTTGCAGCAGTATGCACCAGTTCACAGACTCAAATATCTTCTCTTCACCTGGCTGGCTCTGGTCAATACAATGTGGGCTTCCTCACTTAGCTTCAACAGGGTGCCCATTCATCAACCTCACCTTTAGATCATGGACCCTTCACAAATTCTCAACAACTCTAGGCCCCTTGGGCTAGGTCATGAACTTCAGACCAGCCAACCCGCTCTCATCTTATCCTCTAGTTCCTGTAAGGCAGGTCCATAGGTGTCAGTGGCCAGATGCAACCCATCTCTCTATTGCTGCATTTCTCTCACTTCCACTCAACAAGTGGATCCAGGTGGTCTCCTAGCAAACATTTCAGCCTGTCCACAGGCTCCCTTTAACAGTTCAGTCCTAGAGTGGAGTTTTCTTCATGGTTCCAGACTTTTTTCCAATTTCTGACGAAAACCACTAGTTCAAGATTCAAAAAGGCAAACTTCCTTTTTCTTCAATCTGTCAACCCCAGGCAATTCTTTTGGAATGCAAATGTCCTGAGGACTCCAAACCCTGGGCGAGGCGTATCCTTGCATAGCCTTCTTTGAAGATCCATTTGCAAACCCATTTAAAGATCAAATTTTAATGGCTCAAGGCAAGTGGGTTTACAGGCTGTCCATTTTCATACTTCCCAATAATCACTTCCATCAATCATTATAACATTAAAAAGCAGAAGAAATCAGTAGAAACATAGTAGAATCGGATACTATTCTCAATTCTTAAAACGGTCAAGTTCAATCCTTATTTAGCTTATCTTAATTCTTTATCTAAACTATTCTACTGATGCAAAAATATGGGATTAGGCCTCTGACCACATCAAGTCAAAGATAGGCCATTTTGACCTCTGTCAGTCAGTTTCGCTAAGCAGCTCTAAGAAATTGAAGGGGCGGTTTTGTCATTGATCGCATTCATTTTCGCCTTTTCACACAGGAATAACTAAAGACTACAACCAAACAAAATAATTAAATCTTTAACTTTCCATATTCTTTTCAGAAAAGAACCCAGTAAACTGCATGGACTATCTGACCTCCAACTAGCCAAAGAAGAAACACTACCATGAGGCAGAGGTAGAACAAGCATCCACTCTCCATATTTATGATTTGTTTCTCTAGTACCACACTCACGGTACCATAATGTGTTAGTCTGGGTAGACTAGAGAAACAAATTTATAGACACTCATATATGTATAAAAAAGAAACTATCTGTTCCCATCCCCAAAGTTAACTATACATCTTACAGTTAAATGAAAAATTTAATCATACCTTACAATAGTTAACTATAAAGAAAACAAACTTTGAGTTTTGATGCCAACTCATAGCTACCCTATAAGACAAGATAGAATAGTCTCTATTGGTTTTCTGAGACTGTAACTATGGGAGTAGAAAGCCCGATCTTTCTCCCTTTGAGTTGCTGCGGGACACTCGCTCACTTCCTGAGACTCTCTACTGATAAGACACATGGATCTACACTGATGGCGGTGAGAGCCCTGGAGCTGGAGGAGTGACATGGAGATCCACACCAGTGCTGAGATGCTTCCACCATCACTGGATCCACAACCCTGCCCACCCTCTGGCCTGTGATCCTCTTGCATGTGTTTCGTGAGTCTGAAGAGGAATTTATAGATTGGTATCGGACATATGGGCTAATATCAGGCTTAAGGACTTGATCGGTACTGAGCTGGGATGATTTCTCAATAGTCAATTGCTCTTGTATATAAAGCTAGTTCTTATACACATTCGTTTCTCTAGTCTAGCTGGACAAACACATCCCCCAAACATTCAGACTCACATTTTCACTCTGAAGCTAGTACCACATATCTCTAGCTAACAGCCCAACTTATAACTACTCTACCACCAGGGCTCCTATAGTTAACTTTGCATGCTGTCAAATGCTGGAACCAGTTCATCACAAATGCTTGAAAATTGATACAACAAAATCCCACTGGAGGAAGCCTTTTTTACTATCAACACAAAACCTAAAAATTCAGAAGTGCATGCCTTGTTGCTCAGAGCCATTGTAAGGTGTGATCGTCAGAGAAAGAGCCAACCGCTTAAGCCCCAAATTCCCCTACAGCAAACACAGCTGTTACACTTCTGCTCCCTATTTCAACAGTTTCCAGCAGCTTTCAAAACCAGGATGACTGCCAATACCTGAGCAAGTTTATTTGAACCAGGCACAGAAGAAGAATGAGGGAGGGGGGGAAATCCACTATCTTTATTCTACAATTTCAGGACAACTTTTTGTATTGAAATTTGCAAAATTTACTTTCTAAAGTTCAGAACCAAGTTTACTTTAGAAAGATAAAGGCAAGTGAAGATTTGTACTCTGAGAAAGTCACTTTTAAATAGAAAAGCACTGAAGCACCCTATAATATGAGCTACAGACTACAGAGCCCAAAATAGGCTGAGTTAATGATGGCTTTTCAGCCTTATCTCTTTCCATTTGTCTGCCCTTCTTGGAGCGAGACCACCTAACGTGATCTGTTTAGTGGTTTAAGCTGTGTTTCTGCAAGAACATCCTATCCTGGGGCCCTGGGTTCATATCATTCAGGAGACATTTAGTAGACTAGGTAGGCATACAACTGTCCTCCCCAGGATTAATGACATCATTTTGTATTTATGCGGCACTTATATTCATGTTTGTTGGCCATTCTTTAGAAGATCCCTCGGAGGCAGGTGATCATAGTTATCTTCAGAGTACAGTGAGGTGGAACGATTTGCCTGGGGATACACAACAAGAAAGAACAGAATCAGAGCATCCTATCAGACCAGGAGACATGCATTCATTACAAGTGATTCATCAGCAGAAGCCCAGGCAGATGAGCAGGAGCAAAGGAGTCCAAATTCAAAACCAAAGTAAAAAATCTTAGCACTTCTCTCTTCTAATATAGTTCTCAAAACAATCTCTTCCAAAATATGAGGCCAGGGAGAAGTTTCCAAGATTGATATCCAATGAGTAGCAGGAGATATATGGGGTGGTCATTCTGATGCCCACATCCCCCTCAATCCTTCCACCATAAATGTCTTTCCTCTTCCCATACAAAAGCCCACAGAATGGAACTTCTAAATCCTTTTCCTCCCCTGTGGTAGTTATATAATCGTTTGTCAATTTGAGAGGAATAAGAGTGAAGGGGTGGAGTTTAGCCTGTCAATTGGGTCAGAGCCTGATGACCTCATTTGGAGGCACATGGAGATAAATAGCACACTGGAGGCGGGACACTCGCTCACTCCCTGAGAGACTCTCTCCTGACAAGACACATGGATCTGTGCTGATGGCAGTGAGAGGCCTGGACCTGAAGGAGTCACATGGAGATCCACACCAGCATTGAGATGCTTCTACCATCACTGGATCCACAACCCTGCCCACCCTCTGGCCTGTGATCTTCCTGAATTCTGCATCATTGCATGTGTTTCGTGAGTCTAAAGAGTAATTTATAGATTGGTATTGGATATATGGGCTAATATCAGGCTTATGGACTTGCTCTGGACTGGGCTGGGATGTTTTCTCAATAGTCAATTGCACTTGTATATAAAGCTCTTTCTTATGCACATTTGTTTCTCTAGTCTACCTGGACTAACACATCCCGCAAACATTCAGACTCACATTTTGACTCCGTAGCTAGTCCCATTTTTCTTGAAGTGATAAATCCTTTTGTCACTTTGTCTTTGGAAGTTCTCATTAATTTGATTTCTTCGCACTTAATTTCTTCTCTTCTGCACATATGGTAAGCTGTGCTTTTTGAAGCATGCTTTTCTGTAGGACAGTTTTTATTCCCTTAGCTCTTGAACAGTGTCAATAGAATTTATTATCAAGCTAGTGCATCTTAGACTCATTCCAGTAGGATTAGCTCCAATATGACTTAATAGGAAGGCAGTCTCAAAAGACTGCTCTCGATTTGACTAGTAAACATGGATTTACAAATTGAAGAGACATGAGTTCAATCAAATCTTAACTATGGCATATAGTGGCTGTAGGATATTAATGAATTACTAAGTATCTCTGAGCAGCAGTTGTCTCATCTATCCAAAATCCCACTGTCATTGAGTTGATTCAGACTACACGGTGACCCTGTAGAGCATAGGTTTTCTGAAATTCTAAATATTTATGGGAAGAGATAGCTTCATCTTTCTCCCTGGGAGGCACTGGTAGGTTTAAACCACTGCCCTTGCAGTTAGCAACCCAATGCTTAGCCCACTGCATTATCAGGCCTCCTTTCTCACATCTACGGGTATTGGGCCATCAAGTCAGTTCTGAGAAATAATGCTGGGTTCTGTATTAGCCTCACAGTTGTTCTTATGTGCCAGCCACTATGTCAATCCATCTCATTGGGGACCTTCCTCTTTTTCACTACCCTTCTTCTTTACCAAGCATGATATCCTTCACCAGGGACTGGTCTCTCCTCACACTGTGTCCAAAGTACATGAGACAAAGTCACCCCATCCTTACCTCTAAGGAGCATTCTCACTCTACTTTTTCCACCACCGCCCTGCCCCTACTTTTTAGTGTAATACCAAATGGAACAAATTTGGCAATTTCCAAAGTGGGGAGGGCAAGAAAGCAAAGATAAGCAATGGGCTAACTTGTTGATGGGTCTTAACTTGTCGGAAACAGAAGAGAGTCCATAAGAGTTAAAAGAAAGATCAAGGAGAGGGTGAAAGATAAACTATGGAGGGGATTGATTTGTAGTTTAAACTGTCGAATACAAAGCTGACGATCTGAAATGTAACTCCCACCTAATTTCCAATTTCCAAAAAACTGGAGAGTGGAATAATGCAATTTTCCCAGGATCTTTTGGAAACCTCTCAGATGTAAAGTACCTACAATCGGCACACCACAGCCAGATGGGAAATACTATTTTCCATACTGAGTGAGAAGAGCCTGGTGGCCTCGTGGTCACACACTGAGCGGTGGTTACACACATGGTTACACACCTGGTGGCCTCGTGGTCACACACTGAGCGGTGGTTACACACATGGTTACACACCTGATGGCCTCGTGGTTACACACTGAGCGGTTTAAAACCATCAGCCACTCCTGGGAGAAAGATGAGGCTTTCTACTCCCATAAACAATTACAGTCTTGGAAACTCACAGGGCAGACCCACCCTGCCCTCTCGGGTCACTATGAGTTGGTATTGACTAAATGGCAGTGAGTGAGTTATATTATAGTAACCTAGAATGATTTCTTTTAAGGGAACTAAGGCTTACTTTTATTTATCCAAAGCAATGGAATTGCCATAACCAGTTCTCGAGCTGCTTTATTATTTCTGACTAACAAAAATCCCATAGCTTTTTAAATGTATTAAAGAAACATCTTTGAATTATAAGACCAGTGTGGTAGGTTGGGTTCTCTGGAGATGCAAAATCAGCGATGCTTATAAAAGCATTGAGAGAAGTCTAGATCAAGAAGACTAACTCATGCCATTGTAGGAGTCGGTAAGTCCAGTCTGGTTCAAGTCTGTGTGCCAGCTGTTAAGCTTAAAGCCATGACTCATGGTATCCATCTCCCAAACTCCAAACTCATTGCCATTGAGTCAGTGCTGACCCGGAGTGACCCCTGTGGGTTTCAGTGACAGTAACTGTTTACAGGAGTAGAAAGCATAGTCTTTCTCCCAAGGAGCTGCTGGTAGTTTCAAACTGCTGACCATGCAGATTGCAGCCAAACATATAACCACGACGCCACCAGGGCTCATGGTATCCATATAACAAGACATAATTAGTACATATCATATGTCAGGTACTGTTCTAAAGATATATACTTATATCAACTCCATTAACTAAAAGAATGAATCATTTTCATCTTTTAAACCCAGAGTAGAGTTTGAAATTGACCTCGAGCTCTGTCCTCGCCCTTTGTCTCATGATGTGTGCTCTAACAGTTGGTGCAGCATGCCACACAATATGTGTTTGTTGCTAGAAATGGAGTTTTGGACCAGTGCCCTGACATAGAGTCTCTCTGCTGTTTGATCTGCCCCAGGCAACTTATCGAAAAACTCCTGAGAAAATATGGTTTATTTTTAAAAGCCACAGGAAAGAGGGGTTTTCTATGATGG
>NW_022109767.1:16951205-16952349 GCF_000313985.2 Echinops telfairi
GAGAGAGAGAGAGAGAGAGAGAGAGAGAGAGAGAGAGAGAGGCATGGCTCTGACTCCTCCAAGCATAAATTTTGCACCAGCTTCATTAGGCTAACCATCTGAGTAATTTTGATTCTCTTTCCTTTCCCAAAATAATTACAGTTTCTGAACAAGTCATTCCTCCACCCTTATCACCTCCACCACTCCGACCACCGCCAGCTGCCCAAGTGTAAAATCCTTTAGGGTGACTATACGAGTTACTCTTTGGGGAACAGTGGAGAATTTTTAAATCCATTTAGAATTAGATGGTCACAGGTCTGTCTTGTCTCCGTGATGGTCAGAGCATCAAAAAGCTCATCCTGTCATGGAGTAATCACTCAGAACTAACTGTGTCTTTCCTCTCGACCCTAGCTCTGAACTCTCTGATGTGACTGTGCTCATAATTGGGACGGCAGCCAACAAATAAAGTGTGACTCAGTAATTTCATCTGCATCCATCCAAATTGTGCTGAAATGACTGCTAGGGCCTTTGTCCTCTTACTAATTGCTGGAATTTATTTATGCCAAGGAAGTGATTATAGTTTGGGGTTAATATAATCACTCACAGCCACTAAAAATCCCCCAAGCTTGCAAAGGGTACATGCCTAATGAATACAGAAATACAGTGATTGGACGGCACTGTTTATTAAGTTCTTCTTTTACTGAGTTTTTAAACTGTGGAACTTTAAAGGTTGCAGAAAATAAAGGGAAGGTCATATAAATTAGACTAGTCATGACACAGTCATCAACCAATTACTTCATCAGATCATGGCCTTAAAGAAGTAGTTTTTAAAGATGTAAAAATGCAGTTACCTCTACAGCAAAGAATCATAAAGGTCTGTCTTATTGTTTATTTGCTTGCCTGGCTGATGCTTTAATTTTCTTTTTCGTTTAATGTTTGCTTTCTTTCATTGTTGTTATTGCCTAATCTAGTCATGCATCCTGCCCCTCCTTGGGAGAAAGGATGAGGTTTTGTTTTGTTTTTTTTTAATAAATCATTTTATTGGGGCTCATACAACTCTTATCACAGTCCTTGCCCTCATCATTCTCAAAACTCACTTTCCACTTGGGTTCCTAGAATCAGCCCCTCATTTTCCTTTTCCCTTCCCCCTCCCTCCCTGTTCCCC
>NW_022109767.1:16952646-16954151 GCF_000313985.2 Echinops telfairi
CTGTCCATCGGGTCATAGCCAATGAGACCTCTGTGTGGGCATGGCCTTCTCCTGAGAATTCTGGAAATTCAGGTATTTCCTGCTTGGAGGCAGGAGACACCTCTCTCTCTGCTGACTCCCCGTGAGACATCCCTGAGGAGAAGTTACATGAACCTACCCTGATCCAGTCCTGGAAGCTAGAGAAGCAATGTGGAGACCCTTGCCAGCGCTGAGATGCTTACATCACCGCTGGATCCAAAGACTCTCTACCCACTGGTCTATGCTTGCCTGCACTCTGTATCATTGCATGTGCTTTGTGAGTCTGAGGAGGTCTTTATAGATTGGTATCAGCCATAGGGCTAATATCGGACTTATGGACTTGATCTTGACTGGGCTGGGATGTTTTTTTCAATATTCAACTTCTCTTGTATATAAACCTCTTTCATATACACATATGAGTTTCCATGGATTTGTTTCTCTAGTCTACCCGGACTCACACAGGTAAGAAGTACAGAATTTATTCTACAGTGAAAGGTCTGCATTGTCAGATGCCATAAATACCAGGGTTAGTAGGTTCTGGTAATTAAGACATCATTCTGATAACGCTCAGAAGGAATTGGATAGGAGCAGGTGGAAAGCAATGAGTTTATTTGAAAACACGAGTGAAGTTTGAGAGTTAGTAGAACTGAGGAGGAGCCTGGCACATACAGATTAGGCTTTGTTCTAATAAACTCAAATGATACATTTCCAACAAAAGATATTGAGGAAATAAGACTGTGGGATGTTCAACGAGTCTCTCACTTCTCCTCTGGAAATGTGCTTGGATGGTGGCCATTATGGCTGTTTATCTGTCCACAGGACCGTCCTGCCAGGCCTTGGAACATATCATGTAGGGCTGTTCAAAACTTCTTATTACTCAGCCATCTTTAACAAACTGTGTTACCTGGATCTAGCAGCTGGATGCCAGGTATAATTTCTGAGATGCCACCAGCACAGACTAGTATATTGCCCACAAATTAAATTATAACCATTGGGCACTTCCCATAGCCAGTCTGGAGTAGTGCCCAATCTGTCGGGGGATGAAATCAATCATCTGCTTTACACAGCCTGGGAGAGACTGAGTATGATGGGCCTGATGAGAGGTCGCCACAAACACAGAGACTAGGCCAGAGGCTGGTGAAATGAGTGTAATCTCAACTACGGTGGTGGACAGTGAGGATAAGGTGAGAGAACAGTCAGATACAAGAGATAGTACTGTTTTATATAATACTTTTTGTATATATAGTACTTGTCTAATGACATATCCGTAGGGAAGGATCTGGTTTGAACGAAGAACTGGATATCTATATGGATGGATAAGTCATTCAGTATTTGGGTTAGTCTGGGTACTTTAGAGAAACAAATCCACAGAAACTCATGTATAAGGGAGAGTTTTATATCAAGGGTAAGTGCACATCAAGAAATCAATATTCAACTTCTCTTGCATATACAGTGAACCCTCGCCACTTCGCGCTTCGACTTCCGCG
>NW_022109767.1:16954251-16972492 GCF_000313985.2 Echinops telfairi
TATTTTATCTTATCTTATGCTGCCCGGCGTCTCCCTTCACCCACTTTTCTGTTGCCCATCCCCCAGGGAGGAGGTTATATGTAGATCCTTGTCATCGGTTGTCCTCTTCCCTCCCAGTATCACCACTCTCACTGCTGGTCTGAGGGGTTCATGAAAGATGAGGTTTATTGCGCCCATGAAGATTTATAATCTCGGAAACTCTACGTAGGTTCACTATAAATTGAAAGTACTGAATAGGAATAGCAACCAACCCAGACTTGAGGAAGTTCTGGGGGGAAAGGCCCTAAAAAGTAGGCAGGAATCATTTATTAACTTATTACCACCTGCTAAAAGAGGAACAGAAAACTGTGAACAGCTAGACACTCTCCCTTCCCTCATAGAACTTACAGTCAAGTAGAAGATTGAAAAACTAACTCATATTTTACAATATACTCTATGAACCACGTGAAACGTGAGGCATCAAATGATATGTAGACACGTAGGTAGAGCCCAGGAGCCTTGGGGGCACTGTGCCTGAGATACGGGACTACTAACCACAAGGTCAGTGATTCAAACCCACTTTTCTGGAGACAAAGATGATGTTGTCCACTCCCCTAGAAGGATTTGCAGGCTCAGACACCCTGGAGGGCTCACCGTGAGTTGGAATTGACTAGGTTGTGGTGGGTGAAAACAGGAACCAACCAAGACTTGGAGAAGTCATGGAAAACATGGCAGGTTGTAAAGAGTAAATAGGAAGGAATTTGTCGAATTGGGATTGGAGGGATGAGATGTGCATGCCAGATCAGGAAAACGCGGACTGCCCAAAACTCAAGACAGTCCTATTGCCATCGAGTCAAAGTCGACTCATAAGAGACAAAATTCAAGGCACTGGGGAGATCAAAGCTCATTCCAAATGCTAAAGTCAATTTTGTTTTGCCAGATTTTAAAAACCAGGGGGTGGGGGGGACCCTCTCAGCCATCAAGCCAAGTGGGGAGGAAAAGAAAAGTCGAAATGGAGATTTAGTGGTGCGAAGGGGTAATGTGGTAGTTACATAATCTGGTGTCAATTTGGGGCTTGAGAGGATTAAGAGTGAAGGGGTGAAGTCTAGTCTGTCCATCGGGTCATAGCCCATGAGACCTCTGTGTGGGCATGGCCTTCTCCTGAGAATTCTGGAAATTCTGGTATTTCCTGCTTGGAGGCAGGAGACACCTCTCTCTCTGCTGACTCCCCGTGAGACATCCCTGAGGAGAAGTTACATGGACCTACCCTGATCCAGTCCTGGAAGCTAGAGAAGCAACGTGGAGACCCTTGCCAGCGCTGAGATGCTTACATCACTGCTGGATCCAAAGACTCTCTACCCACCGGTCTGTGCTGGCCTGCACTCTGTGTCATTGCATGTGCTTTGTGAGTCTGAGGAGGTCTTTATAGATTGGTATCAGCCATATGGGCTAATATCGGACTTCTGGATTTGATCTGGACTGGGCTGGGATGTTTTTTTCAATATTCAACTTCTCTTGTATATAAACCTCTTTCGTATACACATATGAGTTTCCATGGATTTGTTTCTCTAGTCTACCCGGACTCACACAGGTAAGAAGTACAGAATTTATTCTACAGTGAAAGGTCTGCATTGTCAGATGCCGTAAATACCAGGGCTAGTAGGTTCTGGTAATTAAAACATCATTCTGATAACTCTCAGAAGGAGTTGGATAGGAGCAGGTGGAAATAATGAGTTTATTTGAATACACGAGTGAAGTTTGAGAGTTAGTAGACCTGAGAAGGAGCTTGTGCTCCAACCCAGTGCTGCCCAAGCCCACAAGTCCAACATGAGCCCATCTGTCTGACACCCATCCCAAACTCCTCCTCCCTCTCACAAAACACACACTATGACGCCAGCTGCAGGAGGAAAGCCGAATCAGTTGACATGTAAGCATCTCAGCACTGGCAGGGGTCTCCATACGGCTGCTCCAGCACCCAGGGCTGCATGGGGGAGGTCCATGCGGCTTCTCCTGGGGATGTCTTGCAGGAAGTGAGCCTTGCCAGCTGAAACAGGGAACTGGCTAAGGCATCTGCCCCCTGGTCTGACCATCACAAAGCAAGAGACCTGAGAACTTGAAAGGCGAGGTTCACCGAGCCATTTATCTCGCCGCCCTTCAATTAAGCCCACATGTGTTTATCAGTCAGGTTGGCACAATAAACTTTAACTGTTTCAGTCTCTTTTATGTGTTTGAAAGATTTTCATGCATTTTTGAAGTCTGTCAGCATGTGTTTCCCAGTAATGCAATATTTTCTCAGTAAAGTTTATAAACCAAGCATGGCAGATGGGAGACAAAATAATGAGGAAAGACAATTTGTCTTCTGTGCCCTCTATGGGTGCTTTTAGTTCCTCCTGTCCCTTCTGGGGCTTCCCAACCTTCAGCAATTTAAGGTTCTCATACTGATTCCTGGAATCTCCACACTGCTCTCCAGACTTTCTCCTAAAACTCCAAGGCTCTGCTGTTCTACTCACAAACTTTCCAAAATTAACTCTTTCCCCAAGTGAGCTGAGAGCTAATACCAGCTCTGTAGCTGATCAGATTAATTCATTGACCAACGCCCAAGTGAATTATCTGAGCCTTCATTCGCTCATCTGTCAAATGAACAAATGGGATAAGATCAGAGGTAACAAATTCAAATATTTATAGAGGCAGTGTGTCTAAGGTGGATGGGTAAAACAAACTTGTGCTAGAAGTGGGAGGGTGGCTTCCTCAATGAGGTACAGAGCCCTTACCCATCTAAAAGGGGCAGCTTTTATTTGACTTCAGTGAGCTACTACTGTGCAGGCACAATATTACCAGATCCTCCGAATTTTCCCAAGAGAATTTGAGTATACAGAACGTTTTCATGTAATTCTCCAGTGTCAAAATGTTGGCAATGAAACTAATTTAATATTTTAAAATTTCTGAGCCAGAACTGTATAAGCCAAACAAAACATATCTGTTTGCCAAATTTGGCCTTCAAGCTACCAGTTGGCATCAATCTGAAGAGCCGACTCTGCGGCTTTCGCTGGCTCTTTCACTCTCAGAAATATTTAAGATGCCTTCACCTTTTGGAATAAATCTCAAAAATTGTGGAATTCTAGGCTGCAGGGAAGACCAGAGGTAAATAAAATCTTGCGACCATATGGTGTTCAGAATATCCCTAAAACTGCAGCAAATAAATGGCCTCCTGCTTCATCAGTGCATATAATATAACCCCATTCTTGTTGAACTTCTAACACTATAAAGTTTGAAGGTATCCAATCATGAGGACAGATTAACATGGCAATTTCTCAGACTAAGCTAATCATTGCTTTAATCTTGGCCCAAATTCAAGACTGTTTCCCCCACATATCCAATTTGACTGTAACAATATAAGGACTTTGTTTATTATTTTTCACCCTGTCTGAACCAGCCTGGCTTACCTGTGGTCAGCTGGTGGCTTGGCCGAAGTAGAGGCCCACAGCAGCCTCCCTGTCCAGCCAAGTGGGCTGTTGACTGGAGGAAGCCTCGGCGGAAGGCCTTGCTTCTGCTCCCTGTGCTCGCTCGCCTCCAATAGGTTAGTGAAAGCTTCACTGTCCAGCAGTCTAAGGGTTCTCCATAGAGCAACAAAGGGCAAGTGCCAATGGGCAAGTACTTTCCAAGTTTCCTGACGCCGTGTTTGATGCTGCTTTGCTGGCCTGGACCTCAGACCTTTCTCTCTCAACTCCCAAACCCCAGGCTTACACACAGCAAGAACGACCTCCCTGTACTTTAGGAGTGTGTAGTTTGATGGCTACTAAAAATAGCATGCCTTCATTGTTTTCTCTGCTAAAAATGTCCGTTTTGGTTAAGTGTACCTCTCCTCCATATTTTCAATGGATTCAATTCCCCGTTTTATTTTGATGTCCCTTCAACGTATCCACGGTTTCAACTGTCTATAGCCAGCCTTGTTTAAAGCCCTAAGACCTGTGGTATTGGAACTCTTTTCAGAGTGGACGTACATCCTAATGGCAAATTCCATTCCTTCTTATCTTTCCTTTGACTTTCTTGTGGCTCCTTTCACTTTGTCCACAGGAAAAGCATTTCTTGAATTGTATTTGTCTCCCTTCTGCTGCTCTACAGCATAAACTCTACCATTGGCTCAATGTTTCTCAAGTCAAATTCTGAAGAAAATCTCATTTGCCTTAGACCAGCAAAAGGCCTGATCATCACCCTCAGATCTTCAATTTTATGACTATTCAAGGGGTCAAAGAGGAAATCTTCATGCAGTCTCTAGCTCCATTAGAGGATATCCAATAATAGTAAAAGATTAAGATGATAATTTTGAAAATAAGCTAGCCACTGCTTCTCTCTTGGCATCCATTCAAAAAGAGGTTAACCACATTAAAAATGAATGACATCTTTGTGCAACAATATGCAAATAGGTTTTGTCCATTTATGAAATTTGAGAGTGATGATGCAAGGTGGTTTTTTAAAAGCCTAGAAAATGACTTTAATAATTTAGAATTGACATCTTAGTTTAGATTGTTTGAATCTAAAACTCTAAGTGTTAGTTTACTCTTAGTTTAGATTGTTTGAATCTAATACTCTAAGTGTCTATTAAAAAGAAAGAAAAAACAGTAATTCAGTTACCAGTTGCATGTTTAATTCTGTTTTCCAACATGTTCAAAACTCTCTCTTGGGAGAGTGAAGCAGTTTTTAATATTGTACTCATTAGCTGTTCCTAATAAGATAATGCTCTTAGCATGTTTATTTTTTATAATCTATACATCTGAAGTCATTTTAATTTTAGTTGACATAAAAGTATAGAGATGAGAAGCTAGTAACTTAATCCCAACTTCTTAGACCAGGGTGACTATAAAATCAACATTATCAATTCAACCCGGTCCGCTATGCTCATGGTAATTTGCAAAGCTCCATAAACACATGACGTTAGGAGAAAAGTCAATTACTGTCGAGAATTCGCATCGTACCACAGTCTAACTCAGCCTAATGACTAATGTTTGCCTTTCTGCATGCTATCTCTGAGTTATTCTTCTTCATATTTTGCAAATACTTTATCGGACTCTAAAGGCCCACAGGAAGCAGGTATAAAGATAATAATTTTAGGGTTCCTTAGGAAACAAATAGTGATAGAAATACGCTGTTCGGGATTGTCAAGTTGGCTCCAGTGGGTGGCAGCCTTATGAGAGTAGAACAGAACAGAGCAGCACCCAGTCCCATGCCATCTTCGAAACCTCCGATCTGCTAGGGATTGTTGTTACAGCCTCCGTAACTGGGGAATTCACTTTCTAGCATTATTATCCATAAGATTTCCATTGGCTAATTTTAGGAAGTAGATCACCTGGCCTTTCTTCCAAGCCTATCTTAGTCTAGAGGCTCTGCTGATATCGGGACACCAGGGTGAACCGATATCAGCAGACCTGCTGTGTACCTGAGCTCCGGTGGCACTACTTGCAGCAACATAGCAAAACACAGGCCACCGCAGCATGACAGGGGGTGGAAACAGAACAGAAGTTGCTTGCTAAGGAAAACTCTCTGATGTGATCATTTCTAAACTTCTTCGCTCTTGTCATCGCATGTTAGAAAGGGCATGGGGAAATGTGGTTCGTTCAGATGGTAGAAGGGTTGAAAATAATATCGGTTTAAAAAAATAAGATAAAAAGAAGGTAAAACCCCTAAGAGAAAGCACAAAGGAGATAAAGTGAGCTAAGCACGTTGAGCAAAGAGAAGATTCAGGGCCTTGAGGACGGCTCCCTGTGATGGGCTGTCACGGGAAGAGAAATCGGTCATGCGTCGGCCCTCTGAGCAGAACATGCACACTGTCGCTCAAATGGAAGCAACTGGGTGCGAGATTTTTTTCACAGCTGACGGTAACTGAGAGCTGTCAGAAGATGAAGCGAGCAGAGGCAGGAGGTTGCGGGTTCCCATCATGGTCGATCCGTGAAAATCAGCCGTGTGACAGCTGAGAGGGATGGCTAGAAGGAATCTGAGCGCCAGCCAGGTGGATGAACAACTGATCTTTAATAGTCGTTTGTACTCTGCGCCTCGAGATGTAGTCCAACAGCATGCGTGCTGAACATGTGCCTCGGGCAGATCAGCTTTCGTTCTCTGTGGCACTCAGTTTCACCGTCTCTAAAAGGGTGTCTACAGCACAGAATTCTTTTCGGGTAGTAAGCTTATCATGCCTGCTCGGTTAAGGCTCAGCGCTTGCTCAGTCATACCTGTGGTTACCTTTACTGCTAATAAGACCAACCAAACCCACTGCCATAGAGTCAGTCCCGAGTCTTCCCAGGGATTCTGGAAATCTTTACCGAGCAAACATCCTCTTTTTCTCTCAGGACCATTTGGTGCGTTTGGACTGCAAATCTCCCGTTAATAGACCGATCAGAAACCCACAAGCCCCCCAGAACTTCTTTACCACTAATGTTGAAACGTGCCAGAGTCATGTGCGCTCATATCAACCCCATGCACAACAAAACAACACTACCAGTGTCTCCTCTGAAGGATCCTTTCCGAGAATGGGGAACCCAGAGACCCAGAATCAATGTGGCCCGCCCTTGTATGCAGCCGACACTAAAGAGAGAAGACGCAGTGAGAATCGACCGAAGAACGGAGAGAAATCGAGTGTTCTCAACTTTTGCGCAATGTTGAGAACAATGCATTTTACAAAACCCTTTGAAAATATCATGAACTATTGGGTGGGGGTGGGGGTGGGGTCTTCTAGTGTTTCAGTCTTAAATACTACAATGGAAGTCTGAGTCTGGGCTGGGTAGACTGTTCTGGGTCTCTGAACTTATATCCATGTAACTGAACCCACTAGGAAATTTCTCCCCTTCAGAACCGCCCCCCCTCTTTCATTTCAGCCCCACTGACTCCCTTACCCTGTTCTTTAAAGTTCCTACTCAAAACGCAGCCCCGGGCTTAGCCCTGAGGTCTCCCCAACTTTTTAACCCAGTTTTAAAAGAAGATTATTTCTGGGAAGAGAATTGCAGTTGGACGGTTTTGCGGTAGAATAGGAGCAAGCTCTGCGTTACACCCGTAGAGCATCCAGTTAAACCACAAAGGGGTCGGTTGGTTTTGGTTTTTTTTCCGTTTATTTCAGCGCAGGAAACAAGCCAAATCTCATGTTTTCTGGTTAGTGAGTGACCCCTGCTGGTAAGAGGAGAAGTGACTGCCTTTTAGAAAAATTGTCTTGGCCTTCTGAGTTGAATTCTAGTTAGCAACCTGCGATTGCCCATTTTCCCGTTTCAATTCACCTTTATTTAATTGTGATAAAAATAAAATAAACTCGCTGCCTTCGAGTAGATTCGGCTTAATAGCGACCCTATAGGACTAAGTAGAACTGCCCCCAAGTGTCCCCAACGATAGGATCTTTATGGAAACAGAAAGCTTTATCTTTCTCCAGAGGGTTCGCACGACGGGTCTTTTGTCGTTAGGACTCTAACGCTTTAACTATTGCGCCACTAGAGATCCTGATCTATGCTGTGATGTTACTTTTAATACCTGTTGTGACCTAAATGTTATTTTTATGGCGTGCAATTCATAGTTTCTGAAAAAAGTTCCCCAGAAAATGATTAAATCCATAGCAAAGGAAAACATCTTTTTGTTATCGTCTGTGCTCGTGAGTCTTAATGATTTAGTGGTCTCATGCTGACAGAAGATGACCATTTCCTTGAAAAATACTAGGAACTGGCAGCAAACACGGAGACTGCCACATTTTTAAGCCCAGCTGGCGGCACAAAACATTTGCTTAACTGCTCGGCCCAGTGCACTCATTGATTGAATACACATTGTTACCCAACCATAGCACAAGGTAATCTATGCCTTACACAGCCAGAAAGGGATTTAAATAAGGTTAAAAACATCCCACCACAGTCTATCCTCTTGAGACCATTCTATAAAGCCATTAGCATTTATCTGTGAAATATATATTTTTTTATTTGGTGCACCTACAGAGTAAACGGTATTAGAACAGGGTAGGGACTTGGATGGCTGGTAAAAATATGAAATGGGAGAAAATAGTCATTTCTCAACTACAACAATGTTAAATCTATATATTTTGAGCCTCTTACCTAAGTGTATGTGCTAAGTAATTTATTTAAGTGGGGCTCAGTTTCTTCTGTCAGCAAAAAAAAAAAAAAAAAGAAGACCCCAGCGAGATAAAATGGCTGCAACAATGGCCTCAAACATAACAATCGTAAAGGTGGCCCAGGACTGGGCAGAGTTTAGCTCTGTGGCACCAAGGGTCACTCTGAGTCAGAACTGATTCAACAACAATAGCAGTTTCCTCTACTGAAGGTCTCATCCACCTTACACTAAGAATAAAGTAACAAAATGTGTCTAATTACCAGCAGTGTAAAAACCAGAAATACTCCCTCTTTTGTAATCTATGCTTAGCACAGCTAACCCTTTCAAAAGATTTTTTTTTTTAATCCTTTTGGTGGCAATGTGAAGTTGGCTACTAACCACCGACGTGAGCTTCAAGCGTATCGGGCCTCTGCTGGAAAAGGAGGAGGCCTCTTCTCCCACGAGCACTTACCACCGCAGAAACTCCGGGCCCAGGGCTGCGTCAGGGGGCTTTCTGAGCGACTTTTCGGTAGGTTCTCAGGCAGTGATGCAATTCAGTCAATTTACCCTGGTCCGGAAGAATCAATACCTAATTTGTTGCCTTCGGCGAACTGGTTGCTAAAATGGCACTTGGAACCAGGGCTCTCTCTTAGGTTCTCTCAACGTGGAAATCACAAGTTCACATTCCTTACTCTTTTTTAATGTTTGTCTGTGCAGTGGGGTATCCTAAGCACCCATAGTGACGATCATTATGTCCATAGGTATAAAAAACTAGACAGGACTATGATTGTAATATTTATTTATTCATTTCATGAAACTCATTATCTTTTTGATGAAATTACCTTCCATTGCTACTTCGGTAAACAAATATTTAACCTAGAGGGGGAAAGTGCCCAACACCCAGAGAGAGATACTCTATCATTTGTTTCAGCTTTATGTGCTGCCCCAAATTCTGCAGAGAGACTGTGAGTGACGTACGCGACTCCCGAAAGTGTGAAAAGAGCGCAAAACATTATCAGGGCAATTGCTGTAAATTCAGCACAAGCAGCCAGGGGTTTTTCAAAGATGAGCATAACGTATTCAGAAAAGAGAAGTCGCCTATAGCTAATCTATCAAACACAATGACGATTGTCTACTTGGCCTACCTCTAAAGGATTGGCAACCTACTCCTACAGTGAAAAGATGGTTATGGATAAATTACACAGCTAATGATGCTCAGATAAAAGAATAATATTGCAATAAATAACAGTTTTCTTGGTTTGGGTCAGGTTATTATTTAACATTTTTCATTCATATTTTGAAAGTCTTTTTTATAAAAAGTCAAGATGTGTGTGCCTCTTTTATGGTTTTATTTATTAACTGCATGAAATAATAAACTGTCTTCCAGAATATCTTTTTCTATACTGAAAACAGTCATCAGGGCAGCAACCCCGATGTTAAATTATTTGAACCTTGCTGCTGCTTGCAAGTGATCCGAACGTTCTGTGCTTGACTTCTAACCAAGGCTTGGCAGCGTGACCCCCCATCGGTACTGCAGAAGAAAGTCCCGGCAGTCTTCCTTCAAGATTACCACCAGGAAACCCTGCTAAGCTCGGTTCTTTCTTTTTTTTTTTTTTTAATCATTTTATCGGGGGCTCGTACAGCTCTTATCACCAGCCATGCATCCATCCATTGTGTCAAGCACATTTGTACATTTGTGCTCAGTTCTGCTCTGTAACACAGCCGGTCAGGAGCCACACGATGGTCTGATAGAGACTCTCATGTTACTGTCATGGTTGCAGTGACGATGAGCAACTTCCAGATTAAGAGAGACGAACAACACAGGTCTGGAGATACACTTCTGAAAATCAGCCAGTGAAAACCCTGTGAATCACAATGATCTGATCCCAAACTGGCCATAGGGTAAGACAGGATGAAGCTGTGTTTTCTTCTATTGGACACAAAATTGCCTTGCGTCGGGGGCCACGAACACCAGCACCATCGGTGCAATGCGGTGACTTGTTTAACATGGCTCTTCTAGCATTAACCTTAGGAACAATGGCCCTTCTCCTATTGTGTTTAGATGCCATCCAGTCGGTTCCGACTCACGGCCACCTCATGTACAATAGAATAAAACACTGCCTGGGCCCGCGTCACCCCGACAACTGTGCCTATGTTTGAACCCAGTGTTGTAACCACTGTGTCAATCCATCTTCACATCTTCATCTTTCTTACTACCCGCACTCTATCAAACTTGATGTCCTTCTCCAGAGACACATCTCTCCTGACAGCATGCCCTAAGTATATATATGACACAAAGTCTCTCCTCCTTGCCGCTAAAGAGCACCCTGGCTGTACTTCTTTGAAGGTAGATTGGTTTTCCTTTTGGCAGTCCATGGATTTTTATGTTCTTCACCACCACCATAGTTTAAGTGCATCAGTTCTTCTTCAATCTTCCTTATTCGGTGTCTAACTGAGACATGCATATGAGGTGATTACAAATACCATGGCTTGGGTCAGGCTCACCTTTCTCTTCAAAGTAGCATCCTTGCTTTTCAACACTTAAACGAGGTCTTGTGAAACAGATTTACGCCGTGCAATGCTTTATTTGATATCTTGAATGCTTCTCCCATGAGCATTGACTATGGATCCAAGCAAGATAAAATCCTTGACAACTTCAGACTTTTCTCCGCTTATCATAATGTTAACTTTTGGTCCAGTGGTGAGGATTTTTAACTTCTTTACATTGAGCTGTAATCTGTACGGAAGGCGGCAATCCTGGCTCTTCATGAGCATGGGTGTTCATTCCTCCTCACTTTCAGGAAGCAAGGTGTGTCATCTGCATATCTCAGGTTGTTAGTAAGCCTTCCTCCAGTTCTGATGCTGCCCTCCTCTTTCTATAATCCAGATTCTCTGATTATTTGCTCAGCATACAGATAGAATAAATATGGCGAGAAGCTAGAACACTGACACCCACCTTCCCTGATTTTAAACCATGCAGCACGCCCGTGTTCTGTTCACACAACTGCCTTTTCCTCCGTGTACAAGTTCCACATAACCACCATCAGATGTTCTGAAATTCTCGTTCTTCTAAAAGGTATGCATACCTTGTTGTGACCTACACAGGCCAATGCCTTTGCACAATCAATAAAGCACAAGTAAACATCTTTCTGGTATTCTCTACTTTCAGCCAAGATGAATCTAACATCAGCAATGATATCATTTGTTGTACACCCTCTTCTGAATCTCTGGCAGGTACCTGTCAATGTACTGCTTCAAGCATTGTTGCATGATCTTAAGAAAATTTTACTTGCATGTGATATCAATGAAACTGTTCAATGATTTAAGCATTGAGTGGAGACCCAAAGGCCATTTGTAGACCACTGGACATCCTCTTACAGAAGGGTCTCAGGGTGGAGACAGCCAGTCAGGGTGCGATGTAGCAACTATGAAACATATAACTTTCCTCTAGTTCCTAAATGCTCCCCCCACTATCATGATTCCAATTCTACCTTACAAATCTGGCTAGACCAGAGGATGTACATGGTACACATAGGAACTGGAAACACAGGGAATCCAGGATGGATGATCCCTTCAAGGCCAGTGGTGTGAGTGGCAATACTGGGAGGGTGGAGGGAGGGTGGGATAGAAAGGGGAACCAATTACAAGGATCTACATATAACCTCCTCCCTGGGGGACAGACAATAGAAAAGGGGGTAAAAGGAGACGTCGGACAGTGCAAGATATGACAAAATAATAATTTATAAATTATCAAGGTTTCAAAAGAGAGGGGGGAGCAGGAACGGGGCAAAAAAGGAGGAGCTGGTGCCAGGGGCTTAAGTGGAGAGCAAATGTTTTGAAAATGATAGAAAAAAAAAGAAACATACAATTTTCCTCTAGTTCCTGAATGCTTCCTCTCAGCGCTACCTCTCCCCCCCCCCACCACCACCACCCACCCCACACTCACTCTCATACCAGTTCTACCTTACAAGTCTGGCTAGACCAGAGGATGTATACTGGTACAGATAGGAACTGGAAATACAGGGAATCCAGGACGGATGATTCTTTCAGGGCCATTGGTGAGAGTGGCGATACTGGGAGGGTGGGTTGGAAAGGGGGAACCGATTACAAGGATCTACATATAACTTCCTCCCTGGGAGATGGACAACAGAAAAGTGGGTGAAGGAAGACATCGGACAGTGTAAGATATGACAACATAATAATAACTTGTAAATTATCAAGGGTTCATTAGAGAGAGGGAAGGAGGGAAGGAGCGGGGGAAGTGAGGAGCTGATGCCAAGGGCTCAAGCAGAAAGCAAATGTTTTGAGAATGATGATGGCAACAAACGTATAAATGTGCTTGACACAATGGATGGATGTATGGACTGTGATAAGAGTTGTATGAGCCCCCAATAAAATTATTTTTTTTCATTTAAGCATTCTGTTGAATCATCTCTCTTTGAAATGGGTATAAATATGACTCTCTTCCATTCAGTTGGCTAAATAGCTGTCTTTCATATTTTCTTGTATAGATAAGTGAGTGTTTCCAGTGCTTCGTCTGTTTCTTGAAACATTTCTATGGTCATTCCCTCAATTCCTGAAGCCTTGTTTTCGGCTAATGCATTCAGTGCACTTGAACACCTACCTTCAGTACCAATGGCTTTTACTCATGTGCTGTTTCTTGAAGTGGCGGAATGTCACAGAGCTCTTTTTAGTAGAGTGCCTTTGTGTGGAGTTTTTCTATCTTCTTTGGATGCTTCCTGCATCGTTTAATATTTTCCCCATAGAACCTTTTAAAATTGCAATTCGAGACTTGAGTTTTCCCTTCCCTTCTTTCAGTTTAAGAGATGCTCAGTATGTTCTTCCTTTTTCATTTTCTAACTCTAGGTTTTTACACATTTCACTAAAATAGTTTAACTTTGTATTCTTGAGTTGCCCTGTGAAATGTACTGCTCCCTATTTTATTTCATCATTTCTTCCAGGGGCCTTAGCTACTCTACAATTAAGGGCAATTTTCAGAGTCTCTTCTGACATCTTCATTCATCTTTTCTCTCTTTTATGCCTTTGTAATGGCCTTGTGCTTTCTTCATGAATGGTGCTCATCAGTGGTATTCTATCAGGTCTTCTGACACGAGTGCTCAACGCCTCAAATATGTTCTTCAGATGTTCTTGAAATCCAGGTATGATAGACTCAATGTCCTATTTTCACTCTTGTGGCTTGTGTTGAGTGGGTTTCCTTGCAGAAAGATGGCTTTCACCTGATTACAGATAGCATTGCACTTCAAGGTCGATCTTGAAATGCTCTTCTTGGTAATAAATGCAGTGCCACTCCTCTTGAACCTGTCATTCCCCCCGTAGTAGTAACCCATGTGGTTTTCTGTTTTACAAATGGCCACTACGAGTCCATTTGTACTCACGAATAGCTAGAATGTCAATCTTTGTGTTTCATTTCATTTCTTACAGTTTCCAAGTTTCTTAAATCTGTCCTTAGTATATTGCAAGTTTCGATTAGTCATTCATGCTTGCAGCTACTTCGCCTTCTGAGTCCTGCCCCGTCAGCAAATGAAGGTCCCATTTTCTTTCCTTCTACAGGCTTTACTCAATTTGCATCATCATGGTTGACTCTACTTTCAGAAGGCAGGTCTTCCTTGGTCATATTGTGAGTGCCTTCTGACCATATGGGCTCATCTTCTGGCACGATCTCTGACAATGTTCCGCTTCTATTCATGAATTTCTCAGTATTTTGATACTATCCGTGTTTTGATACGATCTGTTGCTCAGAAATGGACTTCCCATTCTTTCTGATTTTACTCTGGAAGCTCTACTGACACTTGTTCACTTTGAGTGAACTTGCTTGTATTTGAAATATCACTGACATAGTTTCCAGAGTCCCAGCAACGCACAAGCCACTACAGTATTACAAAAGCCTGGGAAAGCATCAGAGATCACTATTCTAGCCATAACCAATAAGCAAACAAATCTGCCTCGGAAGAAGGACAGCCAGAATACTTCTTAGAGGCAAGGGTGGGGAGACTTCATCTCACAGACTTTGGACGAGAAAGAAACCATGCTCGATTAAGTAAGATGGCATTGAAAAAAAGGAAGGCCCTCAACAAGACAGATTGGCACAGTGGTTGCAACAATGGGCTTAAACATCACAATTGTGAGGACAGCAGAGCATGGGGTGGTGTTTTGTTCGGTCGCTGTCAGTGGGAACGGATGTGATGGCACTCACACCAACAACTGTAGCCTTTGTAATTCCCAACAAAGGACCTTCGGGAAAGAAACAGATTGGATTACATGATTATATGATTCGGTTGTGAGTGGTTACTAATAAGGTTCATTGTGATTGCCATCTCACTGGTCCTCAAGCCATCCATAAGAAGCAAGAAGGGTGAGGGGAAGTCTCACTATAAGACCGAAGAGCCAGGAGAGAGCAGATCCATTGGACCTGGCAATGCCTGTCCATTGACACTCTCTGATCCAGCGTTTAGCTCTGACTTCAGAAGGGTGGCTGAAGAGCTGAAGAAGAGCGAGGAGTTAGGCCATGAAATACAGCAGAGGACTTCCCAAACTTAGGAGCAAATAAAGCTGAGGGCTTTGGAGCTGGCTTGTAGAGTGGGATGTCTCTGGGCACTTAACGGGAGAAATTTAGTTTGTTGACTCAAGTGGAGCTAAGTGCCTTCAGGTTGAGGCTGATGGCAGAGTGGCATGTCCTTTGGACATTTATTGGTAGTCCTATGAGAATTGTGTGACATTGCTTGAGCAGGGCATAGGCCAGACCAGGAGGCTTAGCTCAAGAGAAAGCCTCTGTACAAAACCAAGAAGAAGCTGTCCTCACTGAACGACTATCTCCTGAGCATTTCTCATGTGAATTGTAACCTGTTGACTTCCTTAAGAAACTCCTGAAGCGTAAGTATTGTCTGTGAGTTCTGCGTAGCCATTGCAATGACTCACAGACGCCAGCAGACAGCAGAGAGAACAGTGGCAGGGACAGATGGTGTTAGCATTGGTAGGAATAAGGGTGACCTCTGCCTTGTGGCAGTCACCTTTGGGAGCCAGAGGGGGTCCCATGTAAGACCCTTACCATTTCTTCAAATGGAAAAGAACAACTCACTTTTACCCACATTAAAATGGACAACAATTAGTTCAACCAGTCAAGTGTGGTTCCTTAAATCTCTTTAGAGAAAATATAAGAAACTTAATTTTCAGTGATCTCAGAGGTCAACAGAAAAAGAAAATGCAAAAGAAAGGAAAGGAAGTTTGGATGCATGTTGTCTATATGGATTCAGGGGTGTGTGCAAATCCAGGTATGTACGTGGCTACAAATGGTCACTACATACAAATATTCATAAATAGATGTCCATTGCTCTGCCCCTGCCATAACAAGAAAGATAGTCACATTAATTACTGACTAAATTCACGGCATATAAATGAGGCCCCTGATGGTTAAGGTATGATTTAGCTCTGCTTAATTTAAGGTGCCTACATGGTATCACTTCCTTCCCCCTAGGCTGTGCAAACCAAGCTATTGTGTGTTCTATTTATTCCCTCTTTCTCTTGAAGTCAGTCCTCCATGGGCTTTGAAATACTTTTGTTGTTTGTTTGCATTTTTCCCCTGAATTCCCTTCTCTGTCTGCCTTCATCTTCCTGACAGTGAAATGCCTCAAACTGAATACAATATCCCAGGCCTTTTAAAAAGATCTCATGACTTTCTAATAGTAAAGACTTTGCCAGGGTTTTGAAAATCAGTCTTTGTAAATAATAGAACATTCACAGCCTGGTCCATTTAAAGTCTTATCACAATGCTCTTTATTTATTGGCGTGATTTTTTATCTCTCAAAACACTGTCTATTTGATGTGGCTTTTCCAACATTGTGACCCCTTCAGCAGTTATATTTAATTTCCCCTGTCTTTCTGTGCATTTTCTCTTGAAGTTTTCTTTATTTCTTTCATTTTGTTGATGCCTTTTCTTACTATTTTCTTTTTTCCCATTGCCAATATTTCAGTGACCCTCAGACCTTTAAGAAAACATTTGCAAAACTACATTGACTTCTTATTTATTTGTGAGTTTTCCGCAGAGTTCTTTTCTTGGCAAAGAGCTCAAAGCCTCTAACAGAAGCTAGCGTCCTACTCAAAACACCTCTCATTACAGCTGAAGACTTCAGGAGGAATGAAGCCCCTGCACTGCGTTGACTCTGGTTCATAGGGACCCTCTATGGGGTTTCTAAGGTTTTACACCTCTACGGTAACAGACAGCCCATTTTTCTCCCACGAAGAAACTAGTGGGTTTCAACAGCTGACCTTGTGGTTTGCAGTCTAATTAGCTGCCCCTTGCATAGCCAACAGCTCCATTAAAATGACCAGTGGAGAGAGTGACCATAGCGGGAGGGTGGAGGGAAGGAGAGGGAGAAAGGGGGAACAGATGACAAGGTCTACATATGTCCTCCTCCCTGGGGGACGGACAGCGGAGAAGTGGGTGAGGGAGACATTGGATGGGGTAAGATATGATAAAATAATAATAATTCATAAATTATCAGGGGTTCAGGGGGAGGGGGGAGCAGGGAGGAAGGTGGGGAAAATGAGGAGCTGACACCAAGGGCTCAGGTGGAAAGCGGGTGTTGTGAGAATGATGAAGTCAACATATGTACTAATGTGCTGGACACAAATTACGTATGTACAGATTGTGATGAGTTGTATGAGCCCCTAATAAAATGATTATTTAATAAAAAAATTAGTAAAAACATTTTAAGAAACCTGAGCTGCTGAAATTTGATTTTAAGTTATATATATTAGGGTGCATCCTCCACCACCCAACACCCCCCAAATGAAATGGTATGGTTCTTTGGCTATATATCTTTATTTTCTTAAAAGTTTAAACTATATCCAATGTCATGAAGTGAATTCTCTAAGTCTTACAAATTGATCTTAGGACACACACAAAAATTTTTAAAGAAAATCTATTAGTTTTCTTATTTTAAGATCCTCCTCCGAGGGCACCAGTGTAAGTTTGATTCACAACTCCCCTCCACAGCCTGGATAGCTACTAAGCTCCTCTTCTATTTTTATATCTTTAGTTTTCTCCTTTTTCTGATTAAGTGTATATATTTCTTAATCTTAACTTTAGCCAGGCTTTACACAGTCTGGGCTATAAAACTTTCATTTCTTATGAAAAAAAAATCTCATGGTTCATATGAGCTTGTCCGTTCCTTTGATCTCGCACATGACTTTGCAGGTAACTCCCTAAATCCGTGATTACTCACCCGTCATCCCATGCTTTCAAATATCCAGAGAATGTTCAAAAAGACACTGGGAGGGTTCATCACTACCCTCTTCTACAGACAGCTTATACCAGACTCTGGTGATTGCCATTGTCTTCTTCATATCTTTATGCTCAACACTAAACACACTGGCCAAGGACCACAGCCTTGCACAACTGGAAGGGAAGTTCGTCTGTGCTCTTTAATTTTTAGGTGAAGGACTGAAAGCTGGTTCACAAATAAACAGGCTTGCTCTAAGTTACAAACGTTGGATAATGATAGACCTATGACACAGGTGTGTGTTGGTATGTACATGTATTATAAAATTTAGATACCAGGTGGAACGGATTCTGCCTCACTGAATTGTGTGACATGGGATTCTCAGTGGTTTATTTATGGTGAAGAAAGTTGCCCGGCTTTCTTCTGAGATGCCACTCGGTGGACTAGAACCACCACTATTGGTTTAACAGACAAGGGAATTAATGGTTTGCAACCCCCAGGAAATTCAGTTGATATCGAGCTTGCTGAAGACCAGAAACAGCCTGAGTACCTCACCTGTCATGATCCTTTTAAGCCGTGCAGCAATTCTAGGAAGTTGTTGTTGTTGTTGTTGTTGTTGTTGTTAGTTGAGTCCGTTCCTGACACATGACAGCCGCATGCCCCAGTGTGATCCATAGTTCTCCTTAGCTACTTTTCTAAAGTTTCATCAGGTCTTTTGTCCTAATCCATCTTAATCTGAAAGTCCTGCTAAAACTTTTACAGCAACATCCAAGCCTCCATGACAGATAAGTGTATGACTGAACATGATATATATCGACTAAGAATTAAAACTGGGTCTCATAGGGCCAGCCCCACCATGAGACACAACATCCCTCACAAGCCCCTAGCGCTACAAGGGTCAACACTGAAGGCCCAGTGGTACCCGATCTGACCCCACCACCATGGGATAAAAC
>NW_022109767.1:16974621-16975977 GCF_000313985.2 Echinops telfairi
ATTTTCTCAATATCCAATTGCTCTTATATATAAACCTCTTTCTTATATACATATGAATGTCTATGAATTTGTTTCTCTAGTCAACCCAGACTAACACAGGATGCCAGCATTCCACTGCTGAGCCACCACTTTCCCAACTCTATAAGAGAGATACTATTAGTATCTCATTTCAAATATAAGAAAGCTGAAGCACAAAGAAATTAGTAACTTGTCCAAGGGCACATAGGTGACAGAGCAGGTATTGAAGTCCAGGTAATTTGGCCCCTAAATTTTTGTTCTCTTTCAAACATGTCAAGCAATCAGTGCCACCCAAAGCAAAGCTGATCTAACATGGGCCTGTATGGCTTCCATGCTGGCTGAGCATAATGCCACATTATCAATGACCACATCATGGTATCCAAAGTTATCTTCACCTGGAAACTCGAACAGCAAGTACAAATATCGCCCCATAGAACTATGGCATGTGAACTCCTACATAAGAAAAAAATAGGAATAAAGCCTCACTCTTTTGCCCTCTGGGAAACAAAAGCCAAGCCAGAAGGTTACAGCAGATGTTTGAAAATCACCACGCTCAGTCTGCTACGGTCACAATATGTTTCCATCAGTTCCCGCTGTCCCTCTGGTGGGATGTGAGCATTTCGAAGACTAGGAGAGAGTAAACACCTTTGCATTTAATGGATTTGTTCTATTTCCCCTGCTTGCCTGTGGCTGCCTTTTGTTTTTCAAGAACCTCTGGGATTGAGACATCACACCAGGCACCTCAGGCAAGGCATACAGTCGATGTAAATTGTGGTCCTCGATCATTCAGGGTCTGCCATTGTCACCACCTTCTTGAACCTGTCACGCAAAGGCTTTCCACAAAGAACTCTCAATGGACATCAAGACCCTGAAGATAATGGTATCAGCTGTCAAGTACACAGAAAGCACAATGAGTCCACAGTGCCAGGAGAGGGGCTTAGATGACCGTAGCACCTGGGATATAAGGTGCATTTAGATTGTTATTATAGCAGCAACCACATAACAACAAAAACACACAAGAGAAATATGTTTTGATAACTCACCTGTTGTCCTAATGAATTTTTGTTTGTAAGGTGTGAAGAAAACATTGATATTATCTTCCCCTCAGACACAATCCAAACGATGTGAGGGGAACCACTATTTATGCTGTGGGAGCACTTACTGGCCCTGAAAAGTCTGAAGTAGTTTGAAGCGGTTTTGAAGGTGTTTTGTGGGAAATGGGACACAGACCCTAAAAGGGGGTAAAGGAAGCAGATGTCAGGTGTGGAACTGTCTACGTCTGCATGCCCACCCAAGGAGTAAGAAAAAGCTGCCAAGGTTTTATCCCACAGGAGCTGT
>NW_022109767.1:16977431-16979393 GCF_000313985.2 Echinops telfairi
CGACTAAAGACCTGATGAGCTGTGAGATGATATCAAGAACACAGTACACGAAAAAGCAAGATGAAAGAGCAACGTGAACGTCAAAGCAACCTCTGAAACCTGCTCTGGTACATAAAGTAGCTAAAGGAAATGGAAGAAACAATTAAGTAAAACAGATCGACAGAAGATTTCAAAAGGCAGCTCGAGAAGACTAGGTGTTATATCGAAAGGTGCACAGACCTGAACTTAGAAAACCCCAAAGGAAGCAGACCCTCAGAAGATCCCAAATTGAAAGAACTGAAAAGAAAACATTGAAGCCTCGAGGTGTAGAGTTGAAAGATTCTGTGGGCACAATCCACCGCTTGTTCGCACCTTGTCGTAAGGTGATGACTTGTGATGCTGGAAGCTGTGTTACCAGTATTTCAAATACAAGCAGGGTCACCCATGATGAACAAACTCAGCAGTTTCCAGTCTGAGGACGGACTATGAAGAAGAAATGACATGTCTGCTTCTGAGAGTTCAGGCCCTGAGAACCGTAGGAATAACAGCTGAATATGGTCAGATAAAGTGCCGGAAGGTAAGCCCCTCCGGTTAGAAGGTCCTTGAAATATGGCTGAGGAAGAGCTGTCTACTCAAAGTGAAGTCAGCCACAATGGCATGGATGGAGTGAAACTGTCAGGACCTTCGCCTTGTTGATGGGGCCCAGCTCAAAGGACATGACACTGCTGCAGTCTTTCATTCTGGGGAGGTGGTGATACCCCTGTGACTCCATTGTGCCCAACAACCACATTCTAATCATCGACGGAGACGTTCAAACATTCCCAAAGGCTTGCTTTTGAATGACAAGTAACTGTGTCAAACAATTTCAGATGGATAGAATGCCCACCTATAAGATCCATTATCATCAAGTCAATTTTGATTATAGTTGATTCTATAAAGGTTCCCTAGACTGTGAATCTTTACAAGGTCAGAGAGCCTCATCTTTCTCCCATTCAGTAGCTGGTGAGTTTGAACTGTCACCCTTATGGTTAGTAATCCAGTGCTTACTCCATGATGCTGCCAGGGCTATATAAGATATAAAGCACCAAAACTGTACCCTATTTCTGCTTTTTTTTCCCTTTGTTTGCTACTACTGCCCAAAATCAATTGTATCAAAGAACTCTCAGGAAGAATCTCCACGCTTACCAAAAAAGAGAGAGAGAGAGAGAGAGTTTGTTAAAAATCTGATTGATACAATAAATGTCAGGAAAACACCTGTGTGAGTCCGATGATTCATCTCAACTAGAAATTTCTGGCCAGGGGTGGAGTCAAACCTGGTAATCAGGTCACAGCCTGATAACGCCTCTTCGAAGGTGTGGTCTTCTTAAAGTGGGGACCCTGGGCCCACCCTTTCTGTCGCTTCCCCACCCCCTTCCTGGTTTCTGGGCATCCAGAAAGCTTCCAGAACGCCACCATGTTTCAGCTGACTTTGGACCTACATGACTCTGCGGCCTGTGAGCTTCCTGCACTCTGCACCATTACAGTGCCTGTGTGAGTCTGAAGAGGGACTTAGGGACTAGCACCAGACTTACGGAATTGACTTGGACTGGGCTGGGACATCTTCTTAATATATAATTGCTTCTTGATATACAGCTCTTTCTTATACATATATGAGCGTCACTGAATTTGTTTCTCTAGCCAACACTGCCTAACACACAGGCATGTCATCTTTAAGTAAAACTTCAAATTAAACACAATTTGACTTCTGTGCACAGCCACCACACAGATGTCAGGATGAGGTTTATGTTGCTATGATGCGGAACAGGTTTCCACGGAGCTCATGGACTAACATGAGCTAAGAAAGGCCTGTCAGTCTACTTCCAAAAGTCAGCTAACGAAACCCCCGTAGATCGCAGCAATCATGGGGATGGTGCGGAGCCTGGCAGTCTTTCCTCACGTTGCTCATTATGTCCTTACGGGGTGAAGCTGATCTGTTGACAACAA
>NW_022109767.1:16980358-16981614 GCF_000313985.2 Echinops telfairi
CTTTGAGAATGATGAGGGCAATGAATGTACAAATGTGCTGTACACAATTGATGTATGTATGGATTGTGATAAGAGTCGTATGAGCCCCTAATAAAACGATTTTAAAAAGTTATCAGACATAGTTCAGTCCTCTGAATTTATCTGAATGAGTGACTGAAGGTAGGTTTGACAGAAGTGAGTAAACTGTTCCTAGCTGTGGGCAGGTGACCTCCGTTCCTCACCCACACACTCTCCATGAGGTCATAGAGCTTCCTGAAGGCATGGTGACCTTACTTCCTTTTCAGGGGCATGGAGGGACTGTCTTTTGTGATCTGGTTGCTGAAGATACTCATCATAATTTCCACCACATTTTCTTGTTTAGAAGTGAATCACTAAGTCCATTCACATTCAGGGGGAAGAATTTAATTCAGAGAATTTGTGAACTTATTTTATAATCATTGCAGCTTCCATACCACTTCTTCAGTCTCTTATAATCCCTGACTATTTGTATCTAAAGCTTTTTAAAACATCATTAATGTACCTGGATTTTGAATACTCCCTTAAGTGCTATACTATGCTTTCTGAAAAAATCTTTGTTGCTAATCTCTTATTCGAATTTTCCACAAACTTTCACCATTTCAGCTCACAATGTTGTTCAAAAATAAATCTTCTGAGTAACTTGGGGTTCAATTATACAGCTTTGTTGCTCCTGAATTAACATCCATAAAATCAATTTTAATTCAGTCATATGTGACTAAATGTAATATTCTGTTAGGCATTGGACCAAACATCTGTTCTATTTTCTCTTGTCTACTATTCAGTAATTTAATTTTTTTTAAAGCAATCCGTTTTTCATAATTATAAACTGCTTATTGTTCATACTTCATGTTCTCTATTACACTTAAGTGAGAGTGGTTGTTTTTTGGACAAAACATTTGTTCTATTATTTTGCAAGAAGCTAAAGTAATGTGATTTTTCCAAGTGACCTATTTCAAAATTGAAGTCTCCTTCTTAAAACAAGACAAACAAAGAGTGTTTCTCTTATTGTTCGCAAATTTAAGGTATATTTCCAATTGGTTCATGCTGCTGAAAACAGAAGATATTTTCCAAAAATATTAGTTTAACTAAAGCAAAAATTTACCAGGCAAACATCATATGAGACCAGTTGTTTATTCACGAATTCACTAACAAGCACTTACTATACACCTGCAATATACCTTTAATATCATAATCTGTAACAGGAATAGTGGGCCTCTTCGGATTTTGGAGGCAACATA
>NW_022109767.1:16982735-16983758 GCF_000313985.2 Echinops telfairi
TTCCTCTGCCACTCCTGTTATCGCCCAATGGGCACATGAACAAAGTGGACATGGTGGCAGGGATGGAGGTTATGCATGGGCACAGCAACATGGACTTCCACTCACCAAGGCTGACTTGGCCACTGCCACTGCTGAGTGCCCCATTTGCCAGCAGCAGAAACCAACATTAAGTCTGAGGTTTTCCAACCCCATGAGACACACCACTATGGCTTCCTGGGAGATCAGCCAGTGAAACACCACCTTCGTGGGCCCACAACCACCCAACCAGTGTCCCGTGAGAGGACTATCGAAGTCACATTCCAAATAATGGAATACTGGTTGGCTAGGGAAAGAGTGAAACCACAGGAAGATACAGTGGTAGCCTGACCCCCAGTGCAGCTACTTGCAGGTAGTTCATAGAAGCACTCATACGAGTCCCCCAAGAGAGAGCCTAGTGCTCTTAGACTCAGGAAGATGGTGCCAGGCTCCTCTAAAACAACATGTAAACAGCAGCCAGTCCTAACAGCCTCAATGAAAAGGCAGGAGAAACAGAAGACAATGCCAGAAGAAGTTGTGAACCTTACGATATACATAGAAGAAGCAGACATTGACCTGCCACAGAACGAAATCTTCAGAATTTTGCTTGGGGTCATACAGGATATGAGGGAAGAAATACAGAAAAGGATGAAATTATAGAGGACATAAAAGCAAAGGGGAATACAACACTTAAGGGATGAAATAACAAAATCCAGTAGCAAGTTAACAGATATTGCCAACAGACTTCAGGAGACAGAGAATTGCATCAGTGACCTAGAGGATAACCAGGCAGACTTCAACAAACAGGAAAAGCAGTAAATAAGACACTGGTCTGATCATCAAAGATCAAGAGACAAGAAAGGCGAGGCTTGCCCAGCCATTTACCTTTCCACCCTCCAATTACTCCCACGTGTTCATTGACTATGTTGGCACAAAAAACCTACTTACCATAATACCCAAATAAGAATAGGTTCAGACCTATCAGTGGACATGATGAAGAAGAGGAGG
>NW_022109767.1:16983858-16985366 GCF_000313985.2 Echinops telfairi
GAGTCTTCCCAGACAAGGAAAATCTCAAAGAATAACAAAAGCCAGTAGCAAATTAACAGAAGAGGAGGGAGTGGAGTAACATATTCCAAAAACTGAAGGAAAATAATGCAAACCCAAGAATACAATATCTGGCCAAATTATCTATTAAGATAGATGGAGAAGCAAGAGTCTTCCCAGACATGGAAAAACTCAAAGGAAACCAGCCCTACAGAAGATCCTTGCCAACCCAGAATGGGCAGAAGATCAACAATCACCGAGCGCAAATAAGAGTGTCACATAGAACAACTCCACCCAGAGGGCGACAAAGAGAAAACAGCCCACGAGATAGCATTAGCTTAATAGTGGAAAGAATGTAAGAATGAAACACACACACAACACAAACTGGTAAGATAGGAAAACACCTAACACAAGAGGTGCAAGATGACATCATAGAGTCCACAGATTGAAGTAATAACACTGAATATCAATGGACTGAATTCAGGCATTAAAAGGCAGAGGCTAACAGACTGGCTTAGTAAACATAACCCATCAATCTGCTCCCTACAGGAGACACATCTCAAGCTTGCAGACAAAAATAGGTTGAGAATTAAAGGCTGCATAAAAATATACCAAGCAAATGGCAATGCAAAAAAATCAGGTGTAGCAATCTGAATCTCTGACAAAATTGATACAAATACAGAGGAGTCACAATTGACAAGTGGGATATACTGAAGATAAATTACCTGTGTACATCGAAAGAATTCACCAAGAGAGTCATAAGAGAGCCCACAGATTGGGAACACGTCTTTAAACATCAGATAAAGGCCTTATTACTAAGTATTACAAAGTAGTATCTACAATACTTTGCAAGCTTAAAAGGAAAAAATAAAACGAACTACCCACTAAGGAGGTGGGCAAAGGACCTGAACAGAGGTTTCACAGGGACAGAAATCCGAATGGCCAATAAACATATGAGGAAATGTTCCCGATCATTATCCATAAGAGAAATGCAAATTAAAACAACTATGAGGTACAACCAACACCTTCAAAGATAGCCCAATTCAAAAAATCAGAAAGTAACAAGTTTTGGAGGGGCTATGGTGAGATAGGAACTCTCATCCTGGTGGACCTGTAGCTATGTATAGATATTATGGAATTCGATTTGGCGATTTCTAAAACAGATGGAAATCGCACTACCATATGACCCAGCAATCCCCCTACTGGGCATATACCCAGAAGAGGCAAGAAACTCACCTTGACCCAGACATCTGTGCTCCAAGGTTCATCATGGCAGAGTTCACAATTGCAAGGACTTGTAAACAACCCAAATTTCCATCAACAGACGAATGGATCAAAAAACTGTGGTACATACATGCAATGGAGAACTATGCATCCCTAAAAAGCAGTGATTAATGAATGAAGCACATTGCTGCATGGGAAGAACTGGAGGAAATCATGCTAAGTGAAGTAAGCCAAGCACAAAAATACAAGTACAAGGTGAGTCCACTGAGGTAAGCTTAAAAAAAAAA
>NW_022109767.1:16986577-16992867 GCF_000313985.2 Echinops telfairi
AACATAATGGTGGGACAAGAAGAAAGTAAAAGGAAATAGAGGAAAGAACCAGGAGGCAAAGGACATTTATAGAGGTCTAAATACAGGCATGTACATATATGTAAATACATATATAACGAGAGGAGACTAGAACTATGTACTCATATCTATATGTTAAGAATTAAGGTTGCAAATGAGCATTGATCCTCGACTCAAGTGCTTTCCCAACACAAGAAAAGATAGGTCTTTTGTCAACTGGGAGATAAGATAGCAAATTAGTATATGTATCTGGTGTTTTCCAAGGTCCTGCACTTGCCATGGGCAAAGGTAAATCTCAGAAGGGGAAAGAAAGAGCTGGTGATCCCTGGCAGAGTGATCACTGTGTGTTTTGGGTAGACGGGGGTGAGGGGACAAGCAGATGGAAGCCAATTCCTACAACAGAGCCTTGAGTAAGTTGAGCAGGTAGATGTCGGAGCAAGAAGACCCAATATCTCCAATATCAGCCTGTGAGAGGAGCTAGCTCTGTTACCTGTAGGTCCTGGGAATGGCCTCCACAGGCTCAGGTGTTTCAGGAATTTTCATGACTACTCTTTGTGAGCTACATTAAAGTTGACATATGCTATACAGTATTTTCTCTTCATTAAGCTTTCTGACAAAAACACTTCTCTTTTATTTTAGATATCCACAGGAGTGCTAGAAAAGAGAAATGTACCACCAGGAATTATTCTAAAAATGTAATTACCTTGAGGAATTTGTGAAACAAGTGTCCTGATTCAGGTGCTACATGTGCTACGAGTCACATTTTAAAAATCTTAGTACAAAGAAGATATGTCTGTACCCTGCTGCTAGGAAGAGCTCTGGACAGGAAATATTTCAGTGCTGACCTGACAGTTGTGGGCCTTCAACAGCGGAAAATCAACAGGGAACATTGAGTATGGACCTAATTCCAACTGCACTACATCAGAACTTGTGCCCACAATTATCTGTGTGAACCTCAATTGAAAGAGGTAATTATTAGGTTAGTGGTTCTTAAAGTGTGATACCAAAACCAGGAACATCAGCACTAACTGAGAACTTATTAGAAAGGCAAATTCTCAAGCCTCATCTAAGAATCACTGGATCATTATTATTAATTCCCAATTTTCCTCCAACTTCCCCTGACCTGATATAACACTAAGAAATTATTATCTATATAGATTTACCTATCCTGAATTTCATCTAAAGAAGAGCATGCCCCCAAAACCCAGCAAAATTAACAAAGTAAAACAGAAAAAATTCAATAAAAAAGAAAGCAGAAAGCAATAAAAACTAGAAAATGAGTCCAAAAGGTGTTCAAAAAGAAAACAAATTACAAACGTGTTCATTTTACCCTAACTAAAACCTGCATTAATCCAATGCACTTTCACATCCCTCCTCGATGCTCAGAGGGGATACACAGAGGCTTAATCCGTGTGGGGACCTGCAAATGGATTTGGGGCTTTCGCTCTCATCCCTGTTGTTGCTGTTGGGTGCCATCAAGTTGGTTCCAACCAATAGAGACCTTATGCACAGCCGAAGGAGACACTTCAGGTGCTGGGCCCACTTCACAGTCGTTCATATGCTTGAGCGCTCTATCGCAGCCACTGTGCCCCCATCTTCTTGGGGGCCTTCCTCTTTTCACTGCTCCTCGACTTCACCAACCACGATGTCCTTCAGGAACGGATCTCTCCTGACAGTGTAGCCAATGTCTCTAAGGCAACGTCTCATCATCCTTGCCAGGAGCACCCTGGCCATACATCGTCCAAGAAAGATTGATTTCTACTTTTAGCACTCTGTGGTACTGTCAATATTCTTCTTCAACACTACAGATCAAATACATCAATTGTTTTTCCATCCTCCTTATTCCATGTTCACCTTTCACACGCATATGAGGCGATTAAAAATACCAGGGCTTAGGTTCAGACACGCTTCAGGCCTCAAAATTATACCCTTGTTTTTCAATACTCTGAAGAGGTCTTTTCCAGCAGATTTATCTAATGAAACTCATCTCTTTTACCTCTTGACTGTTGCTTCCCTGAGAACTGATTGTGGATCCAAGTAAGACAAACTCCTTGACAATGTCAACCTTTTCTCCATTTAGCATCCGTAGCGTTCTGCAAACCAGGCACTGGAATTTAAGCTCTACTTCCATTACCTCCTCTGGATTTGGATTTTATTATTTTCCATCTTTGGATCACCCAGCCTGGTGCGCCTCTTCTGTGCAGATGTAGCTAATACTTCACTTAAATGCCTACTTGTTTTAAGACAAGATTGTAAGGCCCCAGATGCTATGCTTCCTGATTGCCAGTCGATTTCTCCACCACACTTATACCACCCATATCTTCGATGATCTCTCATGAGGACAAATATCCAGTAGGGTCATGTCATAAGAACTAAGTAGTCTCAGAGTAGCGCTACTATGAAGTGTGAGCTGAAAATCCATTGATTTATCTATGGTCTGCGTATGTCTCTGGTCAACATTGGAGACATTATTATCATTTTATTGGGGAACATTATAAATCATTCCTATGTGCATTATGATACTATGATACTATTGATCGTATCATTAATTTAGACTATTGTATAGAATTCAAAATGGTGTTTAGAAAAGCAAAGTATGACTGTAGAGGATAGCTTTGTAGACTAAAAGACATGGATTGTTGACTTGGACAGATTAAAAACGTGACTGGACACTACAAACCATGATGGTTGGAGATAGAGCAAAACTTTCAATAATCAACAGAATCAATTCTTCAGTCATTCCTATTCATTACACAAGTCTTCATCCATTTGAGAAGATGGAAATACCAGGGCTTGGGTCAGGCACACCTTAGTCTTCAAAGTGACATCTTTCCTTTTAAATATATTTTGCAATATATTTACCCAATGTAATCACTCATTTATTTCCTGACTGCTATTTCCATATGTGTTGGTTATGGGTACAAATAAAAAGAAATCCTTGACAATTTCAATCTGTTCCCATTTATCAAAATATTGTCTATAGTTCCAGCTAGGAGGAGTTTTGTTGTCTTTATGTTGAGGTGTAATTTATACTGAAAACTATAATCTTTGATATATTTTTTGTTATCTTAAAGGAGTTAATTTCTCTTGGTTATCAGAAAACAGAGGACATTAATAACAAGCTCATTCTATACTGTGTTCAAGTCAGTCCCGATTCACAGTGACCCTATAAAACAGGGAAGAACTGCCCCTGTAGGTTCCTCAGAGCTTAAATTACTCAAGGTAACCCTATATAGTTTCTGTAAATCTTTACTGGAATAGGTAGCCTCATCTTCCTCCTTTGGAGCAGCTGGTTGGATTGCAACCCAGTGCTTACCCAAGAGCACAACCAGGGCTCCTGAGGACATAAATAGTGCATATTTCATAAGTATCTATGAGGATGGAAAACAATATAGCCCATGATCTGACACATCATCATTAGTACTTAATAAATATGAACAGCTGCCCTTCTCCTCATCGTTACAGTTGCTATTGTTAATACAGCCACCAATAGGGCAAAGCAGAGCTCTCCCTGGGTTCCCAACTCTGTAACTCTTCACAGGAGTAGAAAGCCTCATCTTTCTCCCGTGGAGCGGCTGGGGGTTTCAAACTGCTGACCTTGTGTTTAACAGCCACATTGGTATCCCACTACACCTCCAGGGCTCCTGCTATTGTTAATAAACTTTTGCTCAAACCAGGTAGTACAGAAGGGAGAACATGGTAGTGGTACATTAATTATAAAGAAAGGTTCTAGATATTTCTCTTTTTTTCCTACAAACATGTTATATTGACTAAACACCAAGAGCCAATCAAGAGTGCAGCTATGTAAACTATAGCATATGAAAGTAGTTAAGTCTGTGTTTTTCAATCATTTTATTGGAGGCTCTTACAGCTCTTATAACATTCCATACATCAATTGTATCAAGCATATTTGTACATATGTTGTCATCGTCACTTTCTAAACATTTATTTTTCTATTTGAGCCCATGGTAACAGCTCCTCTTTTTACCCTCCCTCACCCCCCTCCCCTCCTCGTGACCTCTTGATAAATTATAAATTATGATTCTTTTCACATCTTACACAGTCCACTGTCTCCCTTCACCCACAATTCTGTTGGGGGGGTGTGTTATGCGTGGATCATTGCAATCAGGTCCCCCTTCCTCCCACTCCCCCCACCCACCTTCCGCCTACCCTTCTGGTATCACTACTACCATTTCTGTTCCTGAGGGGGTTATCTGACCTGAATTCTGCATGTCATGAGCTCTTATCTGTACTAGTATACATACTCCAGTCTAGCCAGAACTGAAAGGCAGGACTGAGGTCATGATAGAAGGGGGTGAGGAAACCTCAAAGAACCAGAGGAATGTTGTTTGTTTCATTGATGCTACACTGCACCCTGGTTGACTCATCCCTTCCTTGTGACCCTTCTGTGAGGGAATGCCAATTGCCTACAGATGGGCTTTGGGTATCCACTCCATGCCCATCCCCCCAATTCAAATTGGGTATGAATTTGTTCTGGGTCTTAGATGCCTGATACCTGATCCCACTGATACCTCATGATCACATAGGCTGGTGTGCTTCTTCCATGTGGGCTTGTTGCTTCTCTGCTAGATGACCGTTTGTTTAATGTCAAGCCTTTAAGACCCCAGACACTGTATCTTATGATAGGCAGGGACCATCAGCTTTCTTCACCACCTTGGTTTGTGCACCCATATTGTCTTCAGCGAGCGTGCTGGAAGGGTGAGGGTCACAGAAACCCAGGTTGTTAGAACAAAGTGTTCTTGCATTGAGGGAGGGCTTTAGCAAAGGCCCAAAGTCCATCCACTACCTCAATGTATTGCCATATAAACATCTGTACATACCCAATACCTCTATTTTTATTAATTAGTATATTTACATATTTTAAATGCATGAATTTATCCTTCATGATATGAGCTGGATGAAACTCAATGGTAATGAGTTTGATTTTTTTTTTCATTTTGAGATAGCTCATCTATATAATGATTTGTCTAATACTTTCTACAAATAAGTTAAAGGTGAATGATTTGCATGCTTCTTATTACCCTCCGCCAGGTACCATAGAGAAATAATGTAAATGTCCTTTATGCTAATTTTGACAGTTAAAATATTGACTCTTAATAAATATCAGGAGAGAATAAGGAAAATTAATGACTATCAAGGGAGACTAAGGAAAAATTACGTCACCCACTCACCACGCTCTTCACCCCTGGCCTCCAGCGAGCTGCATCAGAATTTTCATCTGATCCAATTCTAATCTCGAGTAGCAAGAAGCAACAGAAATCCATGCTGCCCAACTGAAGGCAGAACATTGGTCAAAGAGTTATCGGGGGTTCAGAGGATTACAAAGAAGAAGAATTGAACTTAGAGAGGTGGTGATGACCCTGGTGAAGACTGTGACTCAAGTGCTTCAGAGAAAAGATCGTATTTTCAAGATTTTATTGTCAAGGGGCACATACTGGACAAGAGGAGTGGCCGTGCAAGCTGTTACTATGGAAGAACGTGCATTCAGATTTTATCTAGGAGGCGTGAAAGCCACTGGACACTGTTCAGAGAAAGCAAGATAAATACAAAACGCTGGGATGGAGTAGCAGAGAAAACTAATCTCACCCAGGCATGCAATTCCTAAAAAGGAATGATCGTGCAATTAGTTAAAGGAAGGAGACAAAATAAATCCCGTTCCTAACAAGTTGCCTTTGAATCACCGTGACCCAGCATGGCAGAGTATAACTGCCGCACACTCTTTCCACGACTGTAAGTTGATATGTGCTGTGGGAGTTAAATCATCTGTTGTCAATTTGAGACAGTTTAGCCTGTCCATCAGGTCGCAGCTGGATGATCTCATTTGGAGATGCAGTGAGACACACGCTCACTCCCTGGGAGACATTTCTGTGGACAAGACACATGGAGCTACACTAGAGCCCAGGAGTTGAAGGAGCCACATGGAGACCCCTGCCTGCACTGAAATGTTTCCACTGCCACTGGATCCACACAGCTTTCCACCTCCTGGCCTGTGATATTCCCGCATTCAGCGTCATTGCATATGTTGCATGAGCCTGAAGAGGAATTTACAGGTTGGTACCAGACATATGGGTTAATATCTGACTTATGGACTTAATCTGGACTGGGCTGGGATGTTTACTCAATATTCAATTGCTTTTGTATATAAAGCTCTTTCTCATACACATATGAGTGTCTATGAATTTGTTTTTCTAGTCTACCCAGACTAACACAGAAGCATACTGCCACGTCTCTCTCCATAGGGATGCTAACCT
>NW_022109767.1:16993347-16995877 GCF_000313985.2 Echinops telfairi
TCATTGGAATTACGAGAGATGCTAATTTAAGTGAGCTGGGCACCAAGATTTATTACTGCTCCCAGGTGGTTCTAATGTTAAGATTGAGAACTACACAGCTTCAGGGTAAACTCAATTCTCATTGCAAAGCAAACAAGTCATTATAGGGAAAAGCACTCGAGTGTTAATTTGACAAGAAATTTAAATATTTAATTTTATAAGGTGAATTAGTTGAGAAATTGAATAGCTTATAAAGTCTTTGTCCCAATAGAAGCAATACACAAAACTAAAAGTACATGACTGTTGTAAAGTAGTGGGAAGAAAACACAAACTCACCTACTTCTCTCCTGCTTCCTCTCTTCCCCAAATGATCTTTGTTTAGACCAGCAACCCCCCAAATTGGCCATCCTAAGAATGACACAAATATTGTAGGCTATTGAACCCATCCTACTCTGTTTTAAAAAGGCTGCATGTTATGTCACACTTCACACAGGATTTCAAAAATATTTTCTCATTCTTTTCAATATCCATGGCTGAAAACCCTGAGATGATGTGGGTCTTACTTTATTTCACACAACTGGAAAGGTTTAATAACTTTTCCAATACAATTACTCTCTCTTTCCCTTAAAATAACACACTGAAAACTCAGTATACAAATGAGTTTTCCTAACTGATTTGAACAGAACACAATTGGGTAAAAGTAGAACACAATTCTACCACAGCAGAGAATGTGATAGTGAGGCCATGTTCACAGTCTTGCAGAAGCAAAACCCTAAGATCCAACCCTAGTTAAACGCGCAGTCTCATGACAGGCAAGATACAGGTTAAACACTTTTTGTCTGACTGCACTCTCTTCCTAAACAAGCTCTTCAACCATGGAAAAGTAAACAATTAAAACATTTGTGCATCCATGGTTCGTTCTTGGGTCCTTGGGTGACAAAAGGTCCAGCCCTCAGTTACTTACCAGAAGGTTGGTGATGGAAATTCACCCAGAGGTACCTCAGAGGAAAGGTCTGGCAATCTATTGCTGAAAGTTAACAGCCATTGAAATCTACACAGTTCAGAAACAGGGAATCCAGGAGAGATGACCCCTTCAGGACCAGTGGTGAGAGTGGCGATACCTGGAGGGTGGAGGGATGGTGAGGTAAAAAGGGGGAACCAATTACAAGGATCTACATATAACCTCCTCCCTGGGGGACGGACAACAGAAAAGTGGGTGACGGGAGGCGTCGGACAGTGTAAGATATGACAAAATAATTATAATTTATAAATTATCAAGGGTTCATGAGGGAGGGGGTAGTGGGCATGGAGGGGGGAAAATGAGGAGCTGATATTAAGGGCTCAAGTAGAAAGCAAATATTTTGAGAATGATGATGGCAACAAATGTACAAATGTGCTTGACACCATGGATGTGTGTATGGATTGCAACAAGAATTGTATGAGGCCCCAATAAAATTATTTTTAAAAAATAAATAAAGGAATTAACAAATAAAAAAAAGATTATGGCAGGGGAGATTGGGAGGAAACAGGTAGCTAATAATAATGAATACAAGAATGAAGAAAATGACCTAAAATTGATTGGTGTGACATTGTGCAACTCTTTTTAATACATTGAAAACATCAAATTGTATGGTACACAAAATGTATGTCAATACATTAGCTAAAAAAAAAGAAATCTACACAGTTCTACTTTGAAAAAATATGGGGTCATTATGATTAGATGATTGGTTATGATTCATTCGATACTCTTATTCAACCAGTATTTATTGAGTATCTTCTACATACAAAATACTAGGGGTGAGGCCCCCAACAGGGAGCAATATGAACATGAATTAAGCACTGCTGAAGAGTTAACTCTTGGGACAAGCCAGGCAGGCCTGCTTTTCTCCATTCCTCTCCCTGCTTGCTTCCGTAAACCAAAGCACAAACCACCATCTCTGAGACCTGACAGCTGAGAGCAAGTTTGAAAAGCGGAGCTTCTGGGCTAGCCATTCCCTCCTCAGGGAGTCAGAGCCCAGCATACAAGAGGATGTTTGCTAACAGGGTTACGAAGACACAATTAGTCCCTTAGGCTGATGGTAAAACTATCTGAGAGCTATATGACCCTGTGAACAACAGAAAAAAATCACTGGCTGGTCCCGGACCAACCTCACAATTGTTTTGCTTCCGCCTATTGTTTCAGTCATTGTGTCAGTCCATCTCCTTGAGAGATTTTCTCTTTATCATGGACCCTTTCTTTGGTCAGGGACCATGTCCTTCTGCAGGAATTGGTCTCTCTTGATAATAACGTGTTCAAAATGCATGAGCTGAATCTCGCCATTTGTCATAAGCTGGATTCTCTAGAGATATAAAACCATGCAGATAGATGATACATACACACATATATACATACATACATAGAGAGAGAGATTTTGATTAAGAAAATGACTCACACAGTTGTGTGAACAGGTTCCATGTCTGAAAAATTCCACCAGATCTATGAGCCTACATTTATAGGTTTAGTATTAAGGTAGCAGAAGGACATTGGGCCTCCACTCAAGTACTCCCTCAA
>NW_022109767.1:17009668-17011235 GCF_000313985.2 Echinops telfairi
CTATGTCTCAACAACCATCATTTATAGTATTTTTCCCCAGTTCTTTCAAGTGAAAGGTAAATCCAGTTCCTATTTTTCCATATACTGTATCCTGAAAGCAACTGTCTGGGCTCCTTCCCTGCTCCTCGCTCTTTATTTATAAATAACCCGCCAAACGCATACACACACACACACGAAAGAGATCCAAATTGTCAGAGAATTTGAAAGAATAATCAAAGAGATTTGCATGACGTTATATAGATTTAACGATGATTAACATTTTATTGTATTTGATCTTTCACTTCATATGCACCTAGCTTCCCTCCACCCCCCACCACCCCACCAGAACATTTGGGTATAGGGTTTCATATATATGGCTTTGACTATTAAATCCTCCTATATTTGTCTCTTAAGGAAAAGTATCTCTGTTTGATATTGCCAGTGTTTTGAACATTGATACAAACTTTCCTTTCGTCTAGTTTCTATATTTCAGTTTTTCCAATTTAGCTAAGATCATCATGTACAGGATTCCTGCCGTGCCCCCCTCCCCCTTTAGTCTCCTTTAAGGAGTGCTGATGAGACTGCAGGCTGGCCATTGGGCTAACTGAAGGTCGTGGCTCAAGCTCACCAGCGGATCTTCGGGAGAAAGATGAAGCTACCTGCCCATCAATATTTACAGCCTCGTGTACACGTTTGCTGTGGCTCAAAATCAACCCTGCGGCCGTGGGTTTGTTTTTGTTCGGTTGGTTGGTTGGTTTTCTTAATCTTCTTTAATCTACAGTGATTGCTCAGTCCTGTCTCTTTTATTGCATTGCCATTTTTTGAGAACTGGAGTCAAGGAGTCATTGCTACAGCCCCATGTTCTTTCCTGGAAAAATCTCTTCTTAGAGCTTATCTTGCTCAAACATTGAAGGATTTTTTTACATCTTGGAGTCCTGGAGACATATAAGGCCAGTCAGGGCCGGAATTAAATCATAAATGAATATGTGAGAAATGCTAGAAGTACACACAGACTTTTTCTGGATAGAGACCTTCTCTAGTCAAGGAACAGAAGTTAAGGGATGGTGCTTTGAAGTATAAATTCTTTATGGGGCAGGAAAAAATGGTGCTATAAGAGCAAAGAGGAAATAAAGACACTGTTCAATTTCATAAAAACTACTAATAAGGTTGGGAAATACTAGTTTCCTTCAGCCATAGCTGATTTATTCAACACCGCATAGAAATAGAGCACAATACATTGAGATCATAATAGTAGAAATCTGTGCTACTTCTTGACTGTATAACTTCTGGTAATTTATTCAGCTAGGTCTCTGTTTTCCTGTATTTTGAAATGGACATAATAGAAGAATTCACCTCACAGTGGTTTACAGGGTCATATGAGGTAGTACAGAAAAAGTAGAGAGCACCTGCTAGTGGAGCGTAAGTATTGCACAAAAAGCACTTACATGTTCTAGATCATGTCAGTTCCAGCATTCTCTACATAGAGCCATAAAGGAAGGCAGGGCTCTGGGTTCAGCTTACCAGGTTACAAGGAGTCCCAAACACAGAGACCAGAAGTAAAATCCCTCCCTCTGAAAGTTGAGTATGC
>NW_022109767.1:17012375-17013609 GCF_000313985.2 Echinops telfairi
CAAAAGATATAGCATCTGGGGTCTTAAAGGCTTGAAGGTAAACAAGCAGCCATCTAGCCCAGAAGCAACAAAGCCCACATGGAAGAAGTACACCAGCCTGTGTGACCACAAGGGGATATGCACATATCGCACAGTGCCTGGGCTGAAGACCAGACACATTGGCAAGAACCAGACCAAACCCAACGACATACATCATCAAAAGAAAGAAAAAAGATGAGCCCCAATAAAATGATCAAAAAAAGAAAAAGAGGACAGAAGAAAATTAAAAATTATACATATAGGTATAAATATAGATCTGTATATACTAGAGCAGTGGTTTTCAACCTTCCTAATGCCGCAACCCTTTAACACAGTTCCTCATGTTGTGGTGACCCCTCAACCATAAAACTATTTTCATTGCTACTTCATCACTGTAATTTTGCTACTGTTATGTATCGGGCAACCACTGTGAAAGGGTCGTTCGACCCCCAAAGGGGTTGAGACCCACAGGTTGAGAACCACTGTACTAGAGGGTAACTCAAAAAAAGAAAAGAAAAAAACCAGAATTGTGCTAGACAAAGCTGAGCTTTCATAGTATGCATCTTCCTGCTAAGCGAGCATCAAGCAGCTCAGTCTGAATTAGTCCACCGAGTGGCTTTGCCTGGGAGGTTCTCTCTGATCATAATGAACTTTTTCATAAAAGCAATTTCTCTCCAACCTCATTTTTTGTGCTGGCTGATTTAAGAGAACAGCATGCGACTATGAAATTTCACTTCCTGCTCAGGAAACGTGCTGCAGACACTGTTGTGATGTTGAACACAGCTTACAAGGACAACACTATGGGAAAAACTCAAGTGTACACGTGGGTTTCTCATTTCAAAAAAGGTAATGTCGATTGATGACAATCCTCACTTTGGATGTCCATCAACTTCCTGAACAGATGAAAATGACCTGTAGTGATTTGGAGTTTGTTCCACCAGGTCAGACTGTTAAGCTCTCTATTTAGAAGTTCTGAAAAGATAGCGTAACAGTGTATGCGGCCTGATTTGTGGCAGATAGGGGACTGGTTTTGCCACCACAACAATGCACCTGCTCCAGCAGCCATCTCAGTGTGGCAGTTTTTGGCAACAAACAACATGCCTCTGTTACCCCATACAACTTACTCACCTGACCTTACTCTGTGTGACTTCTTTTTGTTTCCAGAAATGAAGAGTGACATGAAAGGACTGCGATTTGACAAGTAGAAAAGGTGAAG
>NW_022109767.1:17014525-17025650 GCF_000313985.2 Echinops telfairi
TAGCACTGATGAAGCACAGAACTATCCTCTAGTTCTTTAATATTTCCTCCTGTTACTATTATGGTCTTTGTCTTATCTCTTTAATCTCATAGGACCTGAATATGTTCATTTGTATAATCAAGATCGTTTGATGAATGCAAACCAAGATAGATAACCTTTCAGAAGCAGTAAAGGGAGTAATGATTCTCGGAGGGTATGGGAGGAGGTGGGATCGTGGGGGGGAAAGGGAAGCTGATAGCTATGATGACTGTATAACCTCACTTGCGAGGAACAAACAATACAATGGTAGGTGAATGGATACATTGGACGGTGTAAGATATGGCAAAAATAGTAACAATAATTATTATTATTACATATATAATGCAGAAGAAATGTGGTAGGAACATGTTGAGACACGCTAAAGCATCTTTAATACAGCAATAGGATAGTAATTGTGGGATGCAAATGGGCTTTCCCCAGGTTGTCCCCCATATTGCATGCTGGGCCTAGGAGGCTGCTGGGGCATGGTGAGTGACTGTAAGGAGGTCGGCTGCAGAGAGGTCATCTCCCTGGGGGTATCAGGCATGTAGGGTATCAGCCATCTAGAGCCATTAGACACTAGCTTCTGTCCCACCGTAGGGGAGCCCACTCCCTGCTGACAAGGAGGGTGGATTGCTTCCCTGAAGGAGAGCCCAGAGACAAGGTCAAGCCAATTGAAGGAGGACCAAGGGTTGGCTGCCATCTTGAATCTAAGATCCGCCCATCTTATCACATATGTACTCCTAGCCCCTCCCCTTCCTATTGCATGTATACCCCTAGATCATTCCCTTCCTGACCCGCTTATGCCTATAATACAGCCCCTTCCTGTTACGTATGTGGTTACCTGTAATCAGGGGTGCTTGCACAGCCCCTAAATGTATATCTGCCTTGGTTAGAAATACATTCTCTCTGTGCAGATCTGGCTGCTGAGAGCATGCTGCCAGTAAACACATACATACATACATATTACAATAATATATATTTCAATAACAAGGGTTCCTCCGGGGTAGGGTGGGGAGGGAGGCGATAAATGGGAGCAAGCTAATATCAAAGAGTTCAAGAAGAAAGAAAACATTTTGAAATTGATTGCTGCAGCAATTGTAAAATTATGCTTGATCTAATTGAATTATGGATTGTTATAATATCTGTAAAAGCTCCCAATAAAATGATTAATTAATTGTATAAAAAAGAAAGAATTCCAATAAAATATATATATCCCGATTTCTCTTTCTGAGGAGTCTAGAGCTGGCCTAGATTGGACCTCTGTTCCTTGTAGCGAAGCTATTGTTTTCTTTTTTCAAAAAATTTTTTCTCCTTATGTCTTTAAAGCAGCCGCAATTATACCACTACAGCTGTCTTAAAAGGAGTCATGGAAAAACGATGATAGAGAGGAATCTTTAGAAAATTATAATCACTTTAGCAATCGTGAAGGAAAACTTGCAAAGTAGAAGGAAAATTAAAGTCGGAGATGAGTCAAATGTTCACCCATAAAGGATTCTGAATGATAAGTTATTAAGCAGCAATAGCTACGCTTTTGATATTATTTTTAAGATGAAAGTGACTGGAATACATTTATAGGATGGAGAGAGCCGGGAAAAGGAAAAGTTTGAAGTTACAGGTGAAAGGGAAATGATTGAGGAATAAAGGGCTTAACAAACTAACGAGGATGAAATCAAAGGCAAAGTCCAGGGTCTATTTATCCATACCCTTCTCCGTTTAGATTTGTTCTCATTTTTCATATTCCGCTTTCTTCTCTATTGAGGTTTTTATCTATTTTACTTTATAACTGCTGTTCTTTTTGGGGATTTGGTTTTTTAATGTTTTTGTATAGGAAACCCAGGATAGGTCAATCTGTAGAGACAGTAACCGTATTAATGGTTCCTTTGGGATATAACAGCAGAAAATGGAGGGAAATGGGGAGCTAAGAATGATGAGCACCAGAATGAGGAAAACATTGTTCTAAAACTGATGTGGTGATGATTGTACAGGGCCTCTTATGCTTGAACTATTGGGTTCTGTGATATGTGAATTATATGTCAATAAAATTTGATGGGGAGTAGAGGATCAAGACTTAGACAGAAGAGGAATAAATCTCTATGACCAGAAGAGATACGAGATGACAACAATACAAAAAATGCATAACATTATGCACCAAAAAATTTTGTGGGAGAAGGTTATTGAAGTACATAGCACTTTAGGATCATCTTTTTTCTTTATGCTCATAACTGGAAATAAAGACGTACTGATTAGAAAGGAACTTCTTTTATAGCCTCTTCAAGTAAATACTGTACTTCTAGCTACAGTATGAATTCAAGATTATGAATTCAAACCCATCAGTCACTCTGGGGAAGAGATGGGTCTACCTGCTGCTCCCTGCAAAGTTTTGCAACCTCAGAAATTGTGTATAAAGTCACTATGAGTTGGAATAGATTCAATGGCAGGAAGTTTGGCTTTTGATTGGATTAGACAGGAGGTTTCAGAAGATTGTCCAACTTTTTAATATTTATGAAAGGCACGAAGAAAAGAGATAACTAAAATTAAGTATCAATATCAACAAAATTTACAGGGTTCCTTATACATATTTCTTCTTGATATATACTTGAACAAAGCTCATTCAACAGGAATATCACTAAGAAAACTGTGAAAGAATGATTCCTTCAATTAGTCCTTCTTCCTAAAATGAGGCAACTAATTTGGTGGAAATAAATCTCATCCTAGCAAGTAGGCTGAAGTTCAACTCATGTCAAAACCCAGCCTTCTTAGTAATCCCTTAGCCTCCCAGACAAGCAGTAATCAGGCACAAAATTTCTAAGAAAGGAACCGTGCGCTACGGGAGGTTGAGTAAAAAAGTTGTGAGGTCGTGTCTTACCTCCTCTAACTACACAAGGCGGAAAGAGAATACGATTAGTCAGTCCAAAGATGATTTCTATGAGGTGGAAATCAGACATGCCTCTGGTTTCCAGCCTCCTTCCTGATTCTCACGTTAACTCCCCCTTCCCATGTACGGCACGCTCTGCTTCTCTGCGGGATTGGAAACCCCACTGCAAAGGCCACACAGAACTGAGGATAACACTGAAGACAGCATAACGAGGAGATGTATTAGGGAAGGTAGCGGGCTGTAATTTGTGGACAGGAATGCTCAGGATTCAGCGGTTCTCCACTAAGGGGCACCTCTTCTCAGGTGTGTCCATAGGTTCTAACCCCTTAAGCCACTTGGTCCCTTGGCTTCTTGCCATTCGGGTAAGTATTTTAAAGCTCCTCTTAGTGCCACTAGTAAATGCCCAAAGGTTATGCCAATCTGCCTTAAGTGTCAGCCCAAAGGCATTTAGCTCTGGCTCCATGGATCTGTTAACCTGGCCCTGCTTCCATTAAGTGCCAACGGCATTAAGCTTTCTTGCTTCATGGGCCTGGAAAGTCTCCACTTTATCTAGTGCTCTCAGTGCTGCTGTCTCTGCTGCCAACTCTTCCCCACCCCACCTCTTGAACCCCAGCACTCCAGCTCTCTGTCTCTTGGATTGAGGAGGTTGAGTGTGTAGAAATCTGAAGGTCCAGAGGACATGCCCTTCTTACTTGATGGTAGGGAGAGCCCTCATTTCTGCTTCTGACATGGGTCACTTTATACTCAACAGTATAGTGAAACTGACCAATCCTCTCATTAGAGCGCCATACACCTTATTTACATGGGCCCACCTAATTTTTTGGTGGGGATTACAAAGACTATGGGACATCTTAAATAATTCACTGCATTGCAGGTACAAACAGCAAGTGTGCTGTAGCACTGAGACATACTGTCCAGACATCAAGTCTGGTAGACTGTGTGCTCTTAGGAAAACATCTGAGATGCAAGATAGAACCCCAGTGCAGGATACTGGATAAGCAACCAGAATCAAAGTCCCAATTATCATGCATGACTCAGAAGGCCATGACTCAAAGGGCCGAAAAGTAAAGTATATGGTTAGGGACAGATGAGCAATAAGAGCTTTGAAATGAATTCTTTGGGCATTGAAATGCAGCTGCTTCGGTCCCTAGCTCTGAAGGTCGTGACTCATGAAAAGTCCATGCTCAGGGAGAGGGTAGATTCAGAGAGAGAGCCAATGTCAGCCTGACATTAAAGCTCTCCTCCAGATTGAGGTCAGAGAGATGTCTTTTAACCCTCATTGCACCCTTTCTGAAGGGGCAGAGTTTACCTAGTGGAATGATCATTTTACTCCTATCTTCATATCTTTACTTATGTAAACTTGCTGTTTTCAGATAGTGTGAAAACAAAATAAAAAATCTCAATATACAGCTCCCAGAAAGGAAGTACAAACGACTTGAAATATGAATAAAGCAGTTTTCCCCCTGTGTTAGTCTGAGTTTGACTAGAGAAACAAATCCAGAGACACTCGTATGTGTGTAAGAAAGAGCTTTATATACATGTACAATTGAATATTGAGAAAACACCCTTCCAGTCCAGATCAAGTCCATAAATCTGATATTAGGCCTTATGTCTGATCCAAACTATAAATTCCTCTTCAGACTCACAAAACACATGCAATGATGCCAAATGCAGGATGATCAAAGGCTAGTGGGTGGAAAGTCTTGTGGATCCAGAGGTGGTAGAAGCATCTCAGCGCTGGCAGGGGTCTCCATGTGGTTCCTCCAGCTCCAGGGCTCTGCCTGCATCAGGCTCATCATCAGCAATGTCTCGCAGGGAGTGAGTGGATGGCCTGCCTCCAGCGAGGTCTTCATCTCCTGAACACCTCCAAATGAGGTCATCAAGCTGTGACCCGAATGACAGGCTGACAACAGATTATGTAACGACCACACCCCTGATTCCTGACCTCTGATATACACACCCTTTATAATCTCTTCTCTCCCGTATGATCAGGAAATGTGATCAGGAATTTGATGAGATGGCTATACTTTTTTTTATTATGTCACTTTATAGGGCAAAAAGTATAGCATAGTCATTCCCTTGATTAGATTATGTTCTGTATAACACAATCTTAGCAGAGATCTCCTACAGCTTTGGAACGATATTGTTGTCATGTGGGAAGGGGCAGCATTCGCTTCTAGGGGTTGAGGGGGATCTTAGGCCAACAGCCACAAGAATGAGATGTCCCCAGCCATACATCCACGGGGACTGAATGATGCCAACAACCTCAGTAAGGGTGCAAGCGTGTGCCTCCTAATTGAACCTCTACATTAGAATGGCACTTTGATGTCAGCCTAGTAAGATGCTGAACAGAGGAGGAGTCAGCTAACCAGTCCCTGGGTAGCTCAATTCATGGAAATTGAGATAATAAAGGCAAGTACTATTTTAAAGCACTAAATTTGTGACAATATGTTACACAGCAATAGAAAACTAATAAAATGTTCTACCTTATTCATAAAGAAACCTAAATTTGAATTATATTAAAATGTCACTTATTGCCTTGTCAGACTGACAAAGAACATTTTAAATATGCTATTTGGGCAAGAACGTGAGAAACAGGCATTTTGATTTATTCCTAGTGACAGTTAAATTAGTGTCATCTCTTCAGAAGGTGATTTAAATATCCGATGACTTAGTTATCTGATGTTGCTATAACAAAATAACACAAAGCAGGTGGCTTTAAAAACAGAAATTAATTATCCCACTTTTCTGGAGGCTAAAAGTCAAATAAGGGTCTCAACTAAGTCAATTCTTTCTGAGGAACGCTCTCCTAGTTTCCTTGGCGTTTGTTTGCTTATAGACAGGTCCTTGAATGACATCTGTCTCCTGTGTGTGTGTGTGTGTGTGTGTGTGTGTGTGTGTTTCTTTTTTTAATTAGACGTCACTCAAAAATGATTCTGTTTAGGACCCGCCCTAATAAGCTCATTAACATATCATAAACATATTTTCAAACCACCATTTTGTAAATAAATCATTTGATTGGGGACTCTTACAGCTCTTATAACAATCCATAAATCAATTGTATCAAACACATTTGTATATATGTTGCCATCAACATTTTCTTTCTTCCTGAGTCCTTGGTACCAGCTCCTCTTTTTTCCTCCCTCTCTGACCCTCCCACCCTGGTGACCCCTTGATAAATTATAAATCATTATTCTTTTCATGTCTTACACCATCTGCTGTCTCTCTTCACCCATGTGTCTATTATTCATCCCTCTGGGGAGAGGGGTGTTAAATATCCAACCTTGTGATCAATTCCCCTTTCCCCCCCTCCCCCACCCTTCCCCTAACCTCATAGTATCGCTGCACCCACTACTGTTCCTGAGGGGTTATCTGTCCTGCATTCTGTGGGTTGTGAGCTCTTATCTGGTCTAGATTGGCAACATACACCCCTGAAAATCTCCCTCTCCTGTCTTCCCTTGCTTCTAACTTTCCCTCGCCTCTAGAGGTACGGCTCTGGGCTTATGGAAGAGGATTCCCACTCACACAAGTTGCCAGAACAGTGTGTTGTTGATAGAGGGTCTCAGAAAGGCTAACAAACAGAGGAAAGGAAGTGAGGTGTCTCGCTAGGTCCTCCCTGAGCAGGTGACAGTCCTGTGCCAGACCTGTCCTGGCTGTGGGCTCCAGCTGAATAACCAGGTTGGCGAAGATGATACAGCTTCTCCTGCCAAAGCGGGTGGTCCCACTTTGTGGGGCTGTTTTAAAGTCTGGCATGTTGAAACAGCCTAGTGTTTGGTTCTCTAGCTCAAAGGCACAAAGAGAGTGGGCCCTCTTTTCCCTTTCCTTAGGGAAGGGAGATGTATAACAGAAGCCAGACAGACTGTGAGTGTGTGGCTCTTGGACAAGGACTACCTGGTTATCACAGCACAGTCAAAGCCCAAACACTGTAAAATCTTGTCTCTAGTGCACAGCTTGCTGGGTGTACTAGCTGACTGTTGGTTTCTCCCTTCACAGGGGAAGATTTAGCTTCTGTATTCTTGCTTCCTCGGGGGGAAAGAGTCAAGAATAAAGAGTGTTCTACCAAAAAAAGCAAAGCAAAGCAAAAATAAATTAGAATAAGAAGTGCTTAAGATTCTTTGATCAAAAAAAAAGAAAAAAAAAAGATTCTTTGATCTCTGAGGTTTGGAAGTTATCTGTGGATTGAGCAAGAAGTACTGAAGAAATGGAAAATTTCTATTCACCACCACTTGTAACATTTGTCCAAATTTGTTATTGCCACAGGCCTCCCAAAGAAAGAGAGGCCTTTCTGCAATAGTCCATGGACTCCAGTGCTAGCCGAGTACTTAGTCAATTCTGATCAATTCCAGCCGTGAAGCTCAGTCCCCCAATCTTGCTCACAAAGGAACCATAAAAGCCCATGCAATAACTCCTCTCTCTCTCTGAAGATCATTTTATTGAAGGCCTTCACAGCTATTTATACTTATGTTGCCATCATTATTTTATAAACATTTGCTTTCTATTTGAGCCCATGGTATCAGCTCCCTTTTTTTCCCTCCCTGCCCCTCCCACCTTCATGACCCCTTGATAAATTATAAATTATCATTATTATTTTCATATCTTTTTTATTAGTCATTTTATTGGTGGGATGTTATAAATTTTATGACAGTCCATCATTCAATTGTATTACCTGCTGCTCTCTTGACACATTATGTGCAATGCGAAAACACTAGACCCCCTGGTCAAACCAGAGTACTTCCCTCAACAGCAACTCTGAGCTGTCCAGATAGGCTGGACCCAAGATTCACCTCCTCACCTCACTATTGTTGTGCTTGCCCTGACTACAATAGGGACTGTGTGGCACTTCGGTAATCATGAAGCTTAGCAAGTCTATGTCCAAAGGTTGAGAGCCTTCTGCCAGGTCTGACACCCTTTCTGGCTTTATATCTTTATACCATCCTAGAATACAAATTAGAGTGCTGGCGGTGCGGTGGGTTACACATTAGGCTGCTAACCACAAGGTCGGTAGTTTGAAACCATCAGCTACTCGGTGGAAGAAAGATGAAGCTTTCCACTCCCATAAAGAGTGACAGCCTCAGAAACCCACCCGGGCAGTTCTACCCTGTCCTCTAGGGTCACGAGGGTCAGAATGCACTTGACAACAGGGAGTAAAAAGGCCATGTGCACACCTACTATTGTTCATCTATCCTTGGGCTTTAGCCACGATACATACTATTGCAACAACTGAAGTACGCGTGGTTCTCAGCTATTCATCCCTGCTAATGCCCATATAAGGACTTTGTATCTTAAAGAAGACTAAAGACATTTTTATTTATGTACTGGAGATCAAGGTAATTCATAGAAGGTTGGAGGACATGAGACAAGAAGGTGATAGTTGGTTATAGCTAATATCAGGCACAACTAGGTGATTTTTTTCCTCACAGCCAAGGAATAGAGGAATTATGTCTTCCTTAATAACAAGACACCACGACGTTGAAATCTCAAAACATCATTAATGTTTTCTCAAATATCTTAAGAGTTTTGCAGGACAAAAAATAAACACACTAATTCCTTTAAAATAAGCATTTTGTGATCTATTCACATCTGTTACAAATGCACTGGTGTCTGCCTGACAAGGTATTTTTCTTCTCTCTAGGTTGGCAGTTTGAACCCCTCCAGAAGCTCTGTGGGAGAACACTTGGCAATCTGCTTCCATAAAGAGTACATCCTAAAAAATACCATGGGGCAGTATTATTCTTCCACCTGGAAGTCACTTAAGGGCATTATGCATCAGAATCAACTTGATGGCCCAAAACAACCACTCAAGTATTTTGAAATTCTTTCTCCTCTGATGATGACAAGGCAATTCTCAGAATGGGCTTCGTGTTCTAGCGGTTTATCCAGCTACTGGCTGAATGTGACAAATCCTACACGATAGTCTTTTCTTTCCACCTTGCAAGGCAGTTCTGAGTCAATGGCAGTCTTAGTTTAAATTCTGAATCTGTTTTCTTAATTTCCATCAAGTTAGTGATTACTAATTATATGTGTCCTTTTGCAAAGCTTTCTGGTTAATGCAAGAAACACATCCATCATTCGCCAGTATTGAATTCTAAGAGCCACCTGAGCTACTTATTCTAGACCATCTGCATACAATCAGTGCTGGAGTTTAAGCAAGTGACAGGAAGCTAACGATAGCTTATGAAATGAGATCTGACTATACATGTGGTATAGCAAGTACCAAATTTTGTTGTAAACAATGAGACAGAAATCACATTGGAAATCTAGGGAAGGAGCTGACTAGAAATTAAGACAAAGGGGAAAGAAAGGACCGATGGATTCAATTTATTCTATTTGATTAATCTGTAACCCACCACAACTTAAAAAAAACCAATTTGAGCCAAAATGAATTTTCTGTAAAGAAATTAAACATTATAAACTTCAGAGTAACGAAGGATATTTTATCAATTATATTGATAGCTATATGTATATCCCATAAGCCAAAACCAAACCAAACTCACTGCCGCCGAGTTGATAGCAATGTTTTACTAAGGACTCCTGGTGGTGCAGTGTATTAAGCACCGAACAGCTAATCAAAAGATTGTTATGTGGGACCTTCCAGCCAATCCACAAGAGAATGATGAAGCAATCAGCTCTGGGAAGATTCACAGTCTCAGAAACCCTGCAGAACAGTTCTACTCTGCCCTGTAGGCTCGCTATACATTGGACTCTACAACATTAGGTTCAGTTGCGTTTAATGTTTCACAAAACTTGTGCATTTAAAATCGGCCTTCATAGCCTCATACCCCATTCGAAAAACCAAGAAACTAGTGAAGTAGTTAGCAATTGTTTTCATATTAATATTTTAGATTCTAATTTCAATAAGACACCAGATGATATTAACTTTTTAAAATACCGCTAACAGGCAGTCCACCACTGTGATCTCTAAATTTGTTCAAAATATCTTTGTAAGACAATAATAATAGCAAGGAAGTCAGGCTATCTGTTTTGATTCCTTGTCTTCTGGCATCAACAAAAGATTGATGTGAAGTAATATTCTGTTAGCTCTACGAGAGCAAGAACATTGTCTGCTTGTCCCCCACGCGTACTGGGGTGCCTGGCACAAGGAGAACACACAGGGAAGCGTGTGCACGTGATGACTAAAGTGTCAGACTTGGTACAGCCCGAGCTTTCCCTTGAGATCACCCTAAACTCAGACTTCATCATTCCACTCAGACAGCAGAAAGATCAAGTTCTCCCCGTCATGGTTTAGAAATGTGGCATCTCTGTTTGTATCGTACTCAGGTTCCGTCTGCCATGACCCCAGGAACCAGATGGCTGCCTCCTCTATAGCACTTGCATCCCAAGGAGGACAACATGGCAGAGTGTAAAGCTGACAGCATCTGTTAAGCGTTCTCCTTAAATTCTCCAATGAATTATAGCCCGCCATTCATTTTATATTCTTTGGAGCTGGTGAACTCTAAATATGGCCCATGAAATGAGCATTTCTATATTCTGGAGCCCCTTTAGGCAAAGAAAGCACCCCAAGGTTTCCAGTGGTATTTTCAGATCTTCACAGAGAGCTTCCAGTGTTGGGCATCCATTCCCCTACCCTCGGCCCTGCCCACCGGGGAAAGGAAGCCTCGGGTCCTCCCTCCGTTAAAGGCTAGAACGCTGGGGTTTGCTGTATTTTAACAAACAGAATACTGAAAATAGAGAGAGTAAAATGAAAACAAGGGGTATTCAAACGCAGGCTCGGCGCCTTCAGGGCCGTTTATCTCCGGTAGTTCAAGCGATGAAGCTATGTTGAAGAGGCAGCTCGAACTCTAGTCCTGGTCAGCTCCGAAGCCCCACTTTCCTTTCACGATGGAGATAGATGGGACTTCAGTATCTAATTCTGTCTCTCTGGAAATGACTGTGATGATCCTTGGCTTCTGTCCCTTTTCGGGCCCTGTTTTGCCTCTTCGTTGTTGGGGTGGAGCTGACGCAGAGCCCTCGGGTCCCTGGCAGTGGGTGTCTCTCTACCTTGTGATTGTGCACCTTCAGCTTCCTGACCTTTCATTTTTTCTAATTTCTTGTAGTCATGCTGGAAACCGCTGTGACCTACAGGTAAAATTTATAAGCAGTTTACATCTGCTTGAAAGGGAATCACAAAGGACTGTGATTTAGTGTTTGGGTTCCAGGTACTCTGAACCAAGTATATTTCTCAGTCTTTTGAAAAAATGTGTGTGTGTGTGTGTGTGTGTGTGTGTGTGT
>NW_022109767.1:17026371-17033708 GCF_000313985.2 Echinops telfairi
ATATGTTGCCATCATCATTTTTAAAACATTTTCTTTCTACGTGAGTCCTTGGTATCAGCTCACATTTGTTTGTTTGTTTGAGGCTTTAATAAACTAGCCCATTTTCTATCTTGGGCTGATGCCACCTTATAAGTACAGTCATCACTTATGAGTCTTCAAAGACATAAAAACAAGGTGACGTTATTTATTCACCATTAGAAATATGTTGAGCAATAGTCCGCTGAGGTAAGTTCCAACAGCAGAATGGGAAAATATGCACAACACACAATCCCCGGGCGGAGGGCCGGGCATTGTGGCAAAAGCCAGACCAGGGCCAATGATCGGTCATCAACACCAGAGGCAGACAGCCTCTTTCCTCCCCGGCTCATATGCCTTTAAGACCCACAGAGGTGTGGGGTAAGAATAACTATGGGAGTGGGGAGTCAGGACACTCGCCCACCCAAAGGAAAGTCTTATTTATATTTCCACAGGAAGGAGAGCGTGAGAGTAGACCTCATTCGGGTGTGCCGATTCACAATGGCAATGTTACTGCTCGGAGCACCTCCTTCCCAGAGACGACTGCAGGGCCGGCCTCAGCGCAAGAAGACAGTGCTGCAGAGGGAAGCCCTGAAGATACAGTTTGGGGGGAGCAGTGGGTCTGACCTGCCCACCTGGGGGCAAACCAAGATGAGAGTGCAACAGACCAGTGAAGTGCACACGACCACAAAGTCCCCCAAGAATCCCTAGCGTGGACTGCTGACTTAGGGGCAGCACTTGGCACCCCTTCTGAACTGGATGTGGATTAATCGCAAGGGGGCCACACTGAAAGACTAAGGGGGGCACTAGATCGCTCCATCCCTGATTGCTGGAATGGTAATTGGACCTAGAGTGCTCTCCCTTTAGACTTGATTACTGCAGATCTAAAAGGTTGTCTGTGTGGTAAGCTACGTGGGAGCCAAGACAGGTAACCCTGTAAGAAATGGGGACTGGGCTGATGGCTTTTTAACTTGTCCTTGTCTTTCTTTAAACTAGAGGGATTTATCAGTTCTATGTCATTATTCTTGCTAGACTTGTAACTGTGTGTATTTTTTGTTGTTGTTTTGTTTGTTTGTTTTTGTTTGGGGGGGTGTTTAGCTATATAAGTAATCCAGGACGTGCAACCTTACAGAGACAGCATCTGGACCGGTGCTTCCTGGGGGGCATGAGAGGGGAGGGAGGGAGAGGAGTGGGGAGCCAATAATGGCAGGTACAAGAGTGCTCTAAAAGTGTCATCAAAGAGAGGGTAGCATCTCTTGATGTATTTGAACAATTGAATGGTATCTGAGAGGAATTACTGAAATGTGAATTAGGAGTAAACATAATTGTGTGGTAAGAGGAAAATAATAAATAAAATTAAAATATCAACATATATTTATATCTTGATATGTATGTGTGCGTATAACAGGAATCCAGTACAAGAACAATTTGTTCTACTAATTTGGAATTGCATGACACTCACCTTCCTGAGACAATTGCTGAAAGCAAAATGGGTGCCTAAGAAAATGTGGTGAAGAAAGCTGATGGTGCCCACCTAGCAAAACATATAGCATCTGGGGTCTTAAAGGCTGTAATAAAACAAGCAGCCATCCAGCAGGGAAGCAACAAAGCCCACATGGAAGAGGCACACTGGCCTGTGTGCTCATGACGTTTCTACAGGAAGAGGTAGCAGTTCAAAAACACACAACCAACTCGATGTGAAGGGGCATGGATACAAGAGAGACACCAAACCCACCTGAAAGGTAATTGGACAGTCCCTCTCTGGAGGGCCCCCTGGAACATCCAGGGTGCGGTATGGCACTGATGAACCACATAATTATCTGCTAATTTTTAAATATTCCCTCCCCTCACTATTAAGGCTGTTATTTGTTTTCCCTCATTAATTATGTTAGATATGATTATGTTCATTTGTATATTTAAGACTTTTTTGGCACATGGAAGTCAAGATAGAGAACTGCAGAAACAGTAGTAGGGGAAGGGAGGGAGTGTGGGAAGGGGGAAATGGGGACCTGGGAGCTGGGACAACTGTACAACTGTACAACCTGAGACCTGGGACAACTGTACAACTGTACAACCTGAGACCTGGGACAACTGTAGTGCCCACTCAATGGGATTAAGCAACAGCAATCTATGTGAATGGATATACTGGATTGTTTAAGATGCCAATAAAACGATTATTTAAAAAATGTTTGAGCCTATACTGTGGAAATTTCTAAAACAATTTTCTTTACATATGATCTCAGACCATCATCCTTGCAGAGAATATATTGCTGTCATTCTTATTTTATTTATAGAGATGAGGTGATTGCCTCTCAGAGACCTTACTAACTGGTGAAGATCATGTGGCATTTGAGTGACAGCCCCAAGATTCAAGTCCAAAATCACTGATGACTGAGCTCATGACCTTTCCACAATACAAAGTGGTTGGGGCAAAACTCAAAAGGGAATAAGCACTGAGAGTCTATTCCCCGCACAGTTATGTAGCTAGCACAAGGTAATAAAACCAAAACCTAACTCACTGCCATCGAATTGATTCCAAATCATAGTGACCCCATAGGACACAGTAGAACTGCCTCATTTACCTTTCGGAGATTATAAATCTTTATGTAAACAGGCAACCTCATCTTTTTCCTACCAAGTGATTGGTAAGTTCATTACATGACTGGGGTTCCTAGGTCAAGGGAATAAACACCCAACAGATAATAGACTATCTAGCCCAACCCCTTATGTCGAGTTGATTGTGAACCATGGTGGCCTTTTAGGGGGTTCCAAAACTGTAAATCTTTGCAAAAGCTGCGAATCTCGTCTTTCTCCCACGGAGCAGCCGAGGACACTGTGTCCCCAGGACGTCCAAGGCGGTGGCTCTCAGAAGAGAAGCTCCAGGCCATTTTTCCCGGGCTTTTCTGGGCAGGTTCACACTGCCGTCCTTTCAGTTGATAGTGAAGTGCGCTATTGGCACCATTCACACAAACACTGCAGTGGGGTCAGTTCTGACTCAGAACAACTTAATAGGAAAGATGAGACCTGCCCCTGAGCTTTCTGAGGCCACAAATAGGGGAGTAGAGACCCTCATCTTTATCCAGGAAAACAACTCGAGCAGTGGTTCTCAACCTGTGGGTCACGGCCCCTTTGGGGGTCCAACGACCCTTTCACAGGGGTAGCCTAAGACCATCAGAAAACACTTATTTTCGATGGTTTTAGGAACCAAGACACCGCTCCTCTATCCATCTCCATGAGGGTCCGCCCACCTGCAGATACACCCACGTATGAGTACCAGGCGCGGACCGTTAACTATGCTACACCATGCTTCAAGACAACATTTCATTGATTTGTAATTAGAAATAAATATTTCACAATATATAATTACCTATTGTTTTTGTGATTAATCACTATGCTTTAATTATGTTCAATTTGTAATAATGAAAATACATCCTGCACATCAGATATGTACATTACAATTCATAACAGTAGCAAAATTACAATTATGAAGTAGCAACCAAAATAATTTTATAGTTGGGGGTCACCACAACATTAGGAACTCTATTAAAGGGTCACGGCATTAGGAAGGTTGAGAACCACTGAACTAGAGAGTTCTGATGTCTTATCTTGTGGTCAGCAGCCCAACATGTAATGCACTATGCCACTTAGGGCTCCTAAAATACATACTAGGTAAAACACCTGTATACATCAAAAGACTTCTCTAAGAGGGTAATAAAAGAGCCCACAGCCTGGGAAAACATCTTTAGCAATGACACATAAGACAAAGGGCTAAAATCTACAGTACTCTACTAGCCTACATAAGAAAAAAAGCAAATAGCCCACTAGGGGATGGGCAAAAGACCTGAATAGATGTTTCACAAGAGTGGAAATCTGAATGGCCAAAAAACCTAAGAAAACGTTTTCCTGGTCATTAACCATAAGGGAAATGCAAATGAAAACAACTCTGAGATACCACCTAACACACTCAAAAATAGCCCAATTCAAAAGCTCAGAAACCAATGTACTGGAGGGCATATGGTGAGATAGGAACTCTCATCCACTGCTGGTGGTCCTGCAGGTATGTGTAGCCACTATGGAAATCAATCTGGTGATACCTGAAACAAATGGAAATCAAGCTACCATCTGATCCAGAAATCTCCCGACTGGGTATAGACCCAGAAGAATTAAGAAACAGACCAAGACCAGACATCTGCGCTCCAGTGTTCATCTTGGCACAGTTCACAATCACAAAGAAATGGAAATAATCTGAATTTCCATCAACTGATAAATGGATTAAAAAATTATGGTGTATACATGAAATACAGTACTATGCAGTCCTAAAAAGCAGTGACGACTGAATGAATTACACAGTGTCATGGGAAGAGTTGGAGGGAATTATACTAAGTGAAATTAACCAGGCACAAAGGCATAAGTACAACATGAGTCCACTGGGGTAAGCTCAAGCAGCACAGTGGGCGTAGAGGATAAACTACTTAATTCCCAGGTCGACATCCAGGCACTCTGGCAGGGTTTAGACCCAACCCAGGGATGCATATGGCAGCCAACTAAAAAAGGAGGGGAACAGAAAAAAAGAGAGATGAGAGGGTGGAAGAACAAGGCACTAATCCACCCATGGGGACGGAATTGTTTATGTCTCCACAGGAATGGACGAGAGGGACCAGACATCATCCAGGAATGCCAAGCCTTGACGTCAACATAATGGCATGGAGCAGCGAACTACCAGAGAGAATGAAGGGGGCGGAGCCAAGGTGAGCTAGGTTAACCCCCGCCCAGGAATAGTGATGGGTCTGTCCAGACAAAATGGGAGCAAACTAAGAAGGCAAAACAGAGAGAGAGTGGACTTCACTACCAAGCCCCGAGGAGGACATCCCTGCTCAGAGCAGCCAATGCACAGAGAACTGATCCCCTCACTGGCCCACAATGCTACAGCAGTGGACAGACATTGCAGAAAGTGTGCCCAGTCTGCCCTACACAGAACAGGGCAAAATACAAAAGGAGGGCAACAGGGCAGCAAGGGGAGCAAAAGTAATGAAGTCCCCGAGGAATCCCGACAATACACTTCTGACTCAGGGGGCAGGGCTTGCCACCTCCTCGGACCCAACTGGACACATTCATAAGGGTCAGCAGACAGACCTGGAATTACTTATAGGCTTCTTTTTCTTTCTATTCTTTTTCTCTATGTCTACCTATATAAGACAGGCAGGATAAACAGTCCCAAGGAGAAAACAATGGGACCAGCGGTTCCAGGGGAACATGGGAAAGCAGGGGGCAAAGAGGGGAGCAGGGAGCCAACAAACTCAGGGACAAGGGAACAATGAGGGACCTAGAATCGATGGGAAGAGGGTGCAGAATGTTTGGTGGGGGTTGATCAAGTGCAACGTATGCAAGAGGAATTACTAAGAACCAAATGGGGGGCAAGCATGATAGTGGGACAAGAGGAAGGTGAAAGGAAATAGAGAAAAAAACTAGGAGGAAAATGCTATTTATCAAGGTATAGGTATAGGCATGTATATATGTAAATATATTAATTTATAATGCTAGGGATATAGGCCAATGTACATATATTTATGTGTTAAATATTAAGATAGCAGACAGACTTTGAGCCTCTATTTAAGATCTCCCTAAACACAAGGACACTTTGTTTTATTAACCTGGCACTCTGTGGTACTCACCTTCCCGATAGGATTGCTGAAGACAAAATAGGTGCGTAAGCAAATGTGGTGAAGACAGAGGATGATGCCTGGCTATCAAAAGATATAGGCTCTGGGGTCTTAAAGGCTTGAAGTTAAACAAGCAGCCATGTAGCAGGGAGACAACAAGGCCCAAATGGAAGATGCACACCAGCCTGTGTGATCACGAGGTGGTGATGGGATCAGGTATCAGGTATCAAAAGATCCAAAGCAAACTATTATACCGATGCTAATGTGGGTGGTTAGAGTGGAAACCCAAAGCCCATCTGTAGACAACTGGACATCCCCTCACAGAAGGGTCACAAGGAAAGGATGATTCAGCCAGAGTGGAGTATAGCACAGACAAAACACACAACATTCCTCTAGTTCTTGGATGCTTCCTCTCCCCGACTATCATGACCAGTTCTACCTTACAAACCCGGCTAGACCAGAGAACATACATTGGTACAGATAAGAGCTCTGGACACATGGAATCCAGGACAGGCAAATTCCTCAGGAACAGTAGTGGGAGTAGTGATACCATGATAGTGGTGGGACAAAGGTGGGAAGGGAAAGGGGAGAAAGGAGGAACTGATCACAAGTTGGTTATAACACACACACACACACACACACACACCCGAGAGGGATGAGCAATAGAAATGTGGTGAAGGGAGACAACGGACAATGTAAACTTGAAATTATAATAATATATAATTGATCAAAGATTCACAAATGATGGCAGCATATGTACAAGTGTTTGATACAATTGAATTATGGATTGTTATAAGATCTGGAAGAGCCCCCAATAAAATGATTAGTAAGATAAATAAGTAAATAAATAAAATGCATGCTAGGAAGCAATGACTATTGTTTGAAAGTCATGAGTTGTACTGGATGTAAATGCTGTGATTTGAATAAGTAAATTGCATTCATCCCTTCTGATACAGTCTGAAGTAATACGTCACCAAGAGAAAAGCAGTAAATAAACAGGGAGTTCCTGAGTGGTGTACATAGTTAAATGCTTGACTATTAACAATAAAAAAAAAGATGTTTCTAACCCACCATAAGTCCCCTGGAAGAAAGGCCTGATCATGGTCATCTGAAAGGTCACAGACTTAGAAAAACCCCTGGAGCAGTTCTATGCTGGAACACGTGGGTTTCCATGACTCGCAATGGACAAGATGGCAAAGGGTTTGGTGTGCTTTTGAAAATAAGCAGAACCGAGAGACTGTCTTTCCTTGTGGGACTTAGATGCTAGTGAAAAATAAACCAGATAATAAATATGTATGAGACATGTAAATCATATAACAAAGTGCTAAGAATAAAAGTGTGTGGAGAGAAGGGATAGAAGGGCACAGTGCACCATTTTGAATAGGAGATACTGATATAGTTAAAATTTATTGTGCCAACCTGGCCGATAAACACATGTTGGGTTAATTGAAGGGCGGGGAGATAAATGGCTCAGTGAGCCTCGCCTTTCTAGTTCTCAGGTCTCTTGCATTGTGATGGTTGGACCAGGGTGTAGCTGCCTTAGCCAGTTCCCTGCTTCAGCTGGCAAAGCTGACTTCCTGCAAGACATCCCTGAGGAGGAACCACATGGACCTACCCTGATGCAGCCCTGGGTGCTGGAGCAGCCACGTGGAGACCCCTGCC
>NW_022109767.1:17033971-17038935 GCF_000313985.2 Echinops telfairi
ACTAACATAGATACCTCTGTGGGATACACTTTTCACTTATGACCCTAAGAAAATTAAAAAGAAAACACCCCAGTGATAGGTAGGAATGTCATTCTAAACTGATAGAACAAGTACAAAGGCCCTGCTTTAGGATTCTATAAGGAAAGAGAACTAATGATATGTCCACATATACATAGGGGCTTTAATAAATTCATGGAAAATGGAACTCAAAAATAATAGAATTTCTCCACAAACTTTTTGAAACCCCCTTGTACATACAGACAGCGGGGAATTTATATGCCCATGTAATCAGCCATCAGGAAACCAAAGGAAGTACGTGCATTGGGTGAAATGCTTGAAAATGCTAAAAGGGATAAAAAGAAAGAAAGAAAGAGATGTCACTTGAAGACTAAGGTACACCTGACCCCAGTGATGATCATTTCAGTTATTTAATATGCATGGGGGAAATGGACAATGAATAAAAATATTGAAAAGGAATTAATACCTTTATCTTATGATGCTGGGGAAGAATAGTCAATACACCATACACTGCCAAAAGAACAAACAATTAATGTGCTGGATGTACAGCGAGAATACTCCTTAGGAGCCAGGATGGGGAGACTTCTCATACGCACTTTAAATATGCCATCACTAGGCTGACTGGCCCCTAGAGAATGGATGCCGTGCTTGATAAAGTGGAGGGCCAGTGGCAAAGAGGAAGACACTGGATGAGATGGATTGGCACAGTGGCGGCAACAATGGGATCAAACGTAGAAACGAGGGTGAGGGTGGTGCAGGACTGGGCGAGGTTTTGTTCTGATGTACAGAGAGTTGCTATAAGGCGGAACAGACTCAACCATATTTAACAGTAACAAAAAATAAATGATTGTTACATGATGTAATATATGGTTATGGTTATATATATATATCTGTTATTGTTCTATATATACGAGTAGCTAAACACTTGTGTACACACACACCTACAGAGAGAGGTGGATTTATTTCATGCGATTGCCTCCAAAAGTCAGGAGACAGGCTGGAGAGTCCTGGTGGCTCGTGTTTCATCATCTGCAGGGCAAGTGGTAAGAAGGGTGAGAAGTAAGAGTGCTTCAACAAATGCCAGCTCACAGTCTGGAGGCACCATGTACCCTACGGAAACGCCCCAAAGGCTCTTAAAGGCGTCAGTTAATTGATCGAAGCATATCCATGTGAGGCGAGGAAGATGTTTTGCTTGAGGAAAACTGCTTTCATCACACACAACCGTTTTATGAAGTCCTTGAGCTGCGTAGACCGCTCAATTGACCTGCCGCTAACTGAAATTGTGAAGGTTCAAGGCCTCATGCAGGTTCCCCAGAAAATGTCCTAGCAGTACTTCTGGAAATTCACACACTGAAAACCCTGTGGAACACAGTTCTCCTCTGACACCCATGGCCTGAATCAGCTTCCAGGCGTCCAGCATGTTGGCAGTTCTGTGGTAGCATTCTTCGTGTGAATGACCTTGATCAGTTCGTGCTGCCTCATGTTACGACTCAACAGGTTTCAGTAGAGCTGCTCGATTAAGTCGGGCTAGGAATAAAGGTCTGATGATATGATAGAATCGCACACATTAGCCAGTGAAAAATCAATAGATCGCAAAGGCCCAACCAATTACTGATCATGGAGATGGCCCGCACCAGGCAGTGTGGGTAGAGTTGCCATGAGCTAGGGTTGACTCAATGGCTGCTAACACAGTAATGGCTTTTTAACAGCAATTACACTAGTGCTTTACCAAACAATTGGGTACCATGGGCTAACCAAATTCACACGTAAAATGATCTATCACAGGCTCTGGGAAAAGCCCTTTTCTAAGGTCTTTCCAAGTAAAATAGCCAGTATTTTGGGGTAGAGAAAGCCAACAAGAAAAAGTAGATACTGGAAGAATATGCAGACATACTTACCTGGCAGGGGAGCTACCATGATCACAAAGGTGCTTTTCCCAGGGCGAGGCTTCTCCGTGGCACCCCGGCTGTGCTGACCCCTGTGATTTCCCCAGATGTGGGGAACTCGACTGCATAATTTGTGGTACTGGGGGACCGCCTTGGCGCTCTCCCCTCGAAAAAAAAAGAATACGCAGAAACAAGATTGTGTCTGTTTGTCTGGGCACCATTCTCAGTGGTTGGCAGCTGAGGCCTCCTCCCCTAATGGGAACTATCATAATGTAATGAACTCCGTGACCAGACCTGCTAGGAGCCAAGCAGTTATTCAGGCCATGTTGTTGTTGTTGGGTGCCAGCTGCTTTGACGATTTTCTCAGCACACAGATTGAATAAACATAGTGAAAAAATGCAACCCTGTCGCACACCTTTTCTGGTCTTAAACCAAGCAGTATCCCTTGTTCTGTTGGCACAACTGCCTCTTGATCCATGTACAAGTTCCTCACGAGCAAGATGGAGGGTTCTGGGATCCACATTCCTCTCACGATTATCCATAGTTTTTTATGGTGCACACAGTCGAATGCCTTGGCATAGTCAATAAAACCCAAGTAAACATCCTTCTGGTGTTCTCTGCTTCAATCCAAGACCCATTTCACATCAGCAATCATGTCCTGTGTTCCGTGTCCTTTTTTGAACCCAGCCTGAACTTCTGGCAGCTCTCTGTCAATGTAGGGGTTCAAATATTGTTGGATGATCTTCAGCCAAAGTTTAATTGCATGTAGTATCGATATTTTTCTGTAATTTTCACAATCTGGTGGGTCACTTTTCTTTGGAATGGGTACAAATACAGATATCTTCCAATAAGTTGATGAAGTAGCTGACTTCCAAATTTCCTAGCATAAATGAGTGAGTGCCTCCCGTGTTTCATTAACTAGTTGAAACATTTCATCAATTTCTGGAGCCTTGTTTTTGGCTAATGATTTCAGTGCAGCTTGAACTTTTTCCTTCAGTAAAATTGATTCTTGTTCATTTACTACCTGGTGCAGGGGTTGAATGCTGAGTAGTTCTTTTTGATACAATGACTCTGTATTTTTCCCATCTTCTCTTGATGCTTCCTGCATCCTTCTAGATTTTGCCCATTGAAACTTTCAATATTGTAGCTCAATGCTTGAATTCTTTCTTGAGTTATTTCCTTTTAATATATGCTGGGCATATTCTTCCTTCTTGATTTTCTAACTCTAAGTCTTTACACAATTCATTATAACATTTGACTTTGTCTTATCAAGCTGCCTATTGAAATATTTCTGTTCATCTCTTTGAATTCATCATTTCCTCCACTTGCCATAGCTACTCTAGGATGAAAGGTCAGTTTCAGAGCTTCTTTTGACATCCACTCTGATCTTTTCTTTCTTCCCTGCCTTTTTAATGAGTTTTGATCTCTTCAAGTATGATGTTCTTGATGTCCTCCCACATCTCCTCAGGTCTTCTGGAATTACTATTCAAGTCAGCAAATTTGTTTTTGAGATGCTTCCAAAATTCTGGCGGGATGGACTCAAGTTCATATTTTTGACTCTCATAAACTTGTTTTAATTTTTTTTAGCTTCAACCTCAAATTACATGTGAACAGTTGACCCTCGGCCTTCTTGTAGCTGATGATACTATGCGGATATAGTCAATTTGATTTCTGTGTACTCCATCTGGAGAAGTCCATGTGTATAGTTGCCTTTGGTGGTGTTGCTATGAGTACGTCATTGGTCTTGCAAATTCCATCATGTAATCTCCAGCTTCATTTCTATCACCAAGACCATACTTTCTAAGTACTGTTCCCTCCTCTTATTCCAACTTTTGCATTCTAACACCAATAATTATCAATCCATCTTGATTGCATGTTTGATTGATTTCAAACTGAAGAAATCGATAGAATACTTCTATTGTGCATCATTAAATTTACTGGTTGCGGCATAAGCCTGAATAATAGTTGTATTAACTGGATTTACTTGTATGTGGATAGATATTAACCTATCACAGGCAGCATCGTACTTCAAGCTAGATCTTGAAATGTCCTTTTTGACAATGAATTTCACTTGAATCTTAAATTCCCAGCATATTAAACTATCTGCTTTCTGAAACAAAATAACCAGTGCTGGTCCATGTCTACTCACAGACACTGTGGTAGTGACATAATTTCATGTCAACTTGAAGCTATATAAAAGGGTAGGGGTGGAGTTCAACCTGTCAATCAGGTCACAACCTGATGGTACCTCCTTGTGGGTGTGGCCTTCTTAGAAGGAGGGGCCTGGGAAACCACCCCCCACCTTCTCTGCCTTCACCTTCCTGTTGGTGAGCCACTCTGAGACCTGCCAGAGCCCTATATTGAACTGCATCATTGGCTCCACACGCCCTGGCACCCGGCGGCCTGTGGTCTTCCTGCATTCTGCATCATTACATGCGGTTGCATGAGGCTGAAGAGAGACTTACGAACTCGTATGGGACTTACGGACTTGAGTTGGACAGGCCTGGCATGTTTCCCTGAACTAGAAAGCTTCTTGATATAAAGCTCTTTTCACACATATATGAGTGTTACTGGATTTATTTCTCTAGTCAGACACCTACTGGATTTGTTTCTCTAGTCAGACATCTCTAATAGAGACACCTAGGGTACTGATCTTTATGCATTCCATACCATTTTTATGACTCACAATTTTTTTAGAGTCACACTTTGCACATTCCAGGTTCTAGTTATTAACTGGTGCTTTCAGCTATTTCTTCTCATTTTGAGTTGTGTCCCATCAGCAAAGGAAGACACTGAAGACTTTACTCCCACAGGCGTTACTCCCTCCAGGTCATTATGGGGGCTCTAGGCAGCTTGTCTTCCACCAGACTTTGAATGCCTTCCTCCCTGAAGGGTCTGCCTTCTGGCACTCTCTCTGACATTGTTCTGCTTCCACGTATTAGGCTTTCCGTATCTGACAATGTCTCCATATCCATATGGGTTTCAGGGACTAATCCCTCTGAATTGGACAGCCCATTTCTGCTTCATCGTCTGTTCATCGTCTAGACGTTTTGCTGAAAC
>NW_022109767.1:17039261-17041354 GCF_000313985.2 Echinops telfairi
GTCTGTCATATAGGGTCTCTATGAATCAGAATTGACCCCAGTGCACCCCACAACAATCGTTGCAGGACAGAGATGAAAGTGGCTCATAGTAGGTGATATGGGGGATGTAGAGGATGCCTTGCTTATCGGAAACACCCCAAATGGATGGCTTTAAAAGAGAAATGTATTTTCACAGTAGGAGGCTATACGTCTAAACGTTCATGCTGGCTGTCGTAGAAAGTTGTCTCTCCTTCCAACATCTGTGGGCCTGGTATTTCTGGTATTCCATGTGTGTTAGCATAAATCTTCCCCTTAGTCTAGGACAGTGGTTCTCAACCATCCTAATGCCGCGACCCTTTAATACAGTTCCTCATGTTGTTGTGACCCCCAACCATAAAATGATTTTCAGTGCTACTTCATAACTGTAATTTTGCTACTGTTAAGAATTGGGCAACCCCTGTGAAAAAGTCGTTCGACCCCCAAAGGGGTCACGCCCCACAGGTTGAGAACCTCTGGTCTAGGAGGTTCCCAGGATAGGGAATGCAGGTCCAAAGAACACACTCTGCTTCCTGATCTTCTTTCATTGTGGGAATAGATCTCTGCCCCTCATGTACTTCTCTCTCCTTTTAACGCTTACAAGATAAAAGGTGATGCGGGCCACACTGGTTTACTTAAATTAAATCATGGCTATGGATTGAATAAGTGTTCTGACTTAAATAAGAGTGACGTATCCCACGGTAGAGCTGTCTCATTAACATAACATAGTTCTCTTTAATATAACATAATCCTGCTTCATTAACCACAGACAGATTATGACAAACACACAATGCTGGGAATCAGCTTGGCCAAGTTGCAGCATATTTCGGAGGAACACAATTTTACTCATAAGAGATAGATTGCATTTTTAAGTACAATCTATACGAAATGGTGACAAGATGGATGTGAGTCAAGAGATAAATAGAGAAGTCAAGAATAATTATGTTTTAGAAATCATTATACCATTATATCATTGTTACTGAAATTGTTAAACCAGTATGGAGTTGGGAGGGGATTTGGGAAGTGAAATTAAGAGTTTGGTGTTGGATATATTATAATGAAGACTCCCATTTACAAAAGTAATAACGAATGATCAATTTGATTTGTGACATTGAAGTTCTAGAGAGATGTACAGGGTGGAGAAGGAGACTTTTTAAAGAAGGAGTATTTTAAAACATAGAACTGGATGAGTGATATCTTTTAGTGCAGAACAAAATGTGGAAGAGAAAATGAACATATAAGGAATGAGTCTAGGAACATTCTAACATTTGTACACAAGGAAGAGGAGGAGCCCGCATGCAAAGGAAAGAATCAGTGAGGGAAAGAGAACGTGAAGAAAATCGATCTCTGGAAACCAAGTGAATACAATGTTCCCAGAGGAGGTGAGCAACTGTACCAAGTGCTACTACAAGTTCAAGCAAAATAGCTGAGAAGTGAACGTTAGATGTGGTTATGTAGACTTGTTGACATTCACAACAGCTGTGGACTTGGAAGCCTGAATGGTTGATAGAAGTGCTAAGAGGGGGAAAAATATGCAGTGAAGAAGTAGAGGCAAAGTAGACATCTTTTCTAGACTTCTCCCATAAGAGGGAAACAGAAAATCCAATTATTAATTAGAAAAGGAAGTAAAATCAAGAAAAGTTTCTTGTTATGCTGTCATTGTGGTTGCTACTATTATTGTGGTAAAATTGGAGATATTATAGCATGTTTGAATATTGATAAGAATAACCCAGTAGAAGAGAAAAAATATATATTAAGAGAAAGGAGAATTGCAAGCTTTTAGTCCTTCAGCATTAGACATAGGATAGAATATAGTCCCACAGTAGAGAAATTGACTTTAACTAAGTAGGGGGGAATCGACCCATTGCAAGTGGAAGGAAAAGCAAAACCAACAATTCACTGCCTTCAAGTGCGTTCTGACTCATAATAGCCCAAAGCACAGAGTAGAACGCCTTGTGTTCCTGAGGTTGTAAGTCTTCTCATCTTTCTATTGAGGAGAGATTCGTGATTTCTGTCAACCTTCAGCAGCCCAATTTGTACCCTACTTTGTGAACAGAGAAAATATATGGCATAAAGGT
>NW_022109767.1:17042125-17044759 GCF_000313985.2 Echinops telfairi
TCACAACAAAAGATGATAACAAAAACTTGCCTTCTGATGATTTACTTTATTTCTCAAAAGCTTAGGAGGAGGGAAAGTACACTGACAGTTTGGGAGGGTGTGAGGCAGTGAGAGCAAGCAGAAGGACAGGGGCATCCTGATGGGAAGCCCCTCCTGGGACTGTTTCCCATAGGAGTCCCCACTCTGTGGGAGAGACATCCAGTTCTCAGAGGAATGCTTCTGGGATTGAAATGAGCTGCCTCTAGCCCCATCTTTCTGTGAAACCTTATCTGGGTTGTCTACCAAAAAAGAAAGAAAGAAAGAAAAGAAACTCTATAAGATGGCTTTTACTAGTTGATCTAATTTTAGACTAGCATTCGACACAGGTCAGAGAAAGATTGGCACTGGCTGAATTAATTCAAATTGGTTTAACTCTAGCCGGAATCACATTCTCTCTAGGAGCCAGGCAACCTCATCTGTAGCAAGGAGATGTTACAAAGTCTGACCTGAACATAAGTATCAGGCACTTGTTGTACCTTCACACTCACCATCCCACCTTAGGATTCCCTCCCTACTGTGCCTGCACTAATCCCTGACCTGGGAAGGAGAGGCTGAATTCAGCAGCCAGAGAATGGGCTGCTGCAGAAGCTGTCTGCTCAGGCAGGAGATGAGTGATCCTGCCCTGCCTGCCCTGCAACAGCCTTCCACTCAAGGAGTGACATGCACATCACGTGCGAACATCTCACAACCCAGCAAAAAAACCCTTTCATCCCTCCCCCTCTTCTCCTGTGGCTCAAGAAGCAGACTACCTGAGGGGAATCCTTGTTCCTCTGCCCACTGGACCTCACGGGCTCCACGTTCTCATTTGTACAATGGGAACAATAACTATCGCACCTTCCTTATAGGGTTTCTATGTGGGTTGAAATGTGTGAAGCACATACGAGACTGTCTCGCATTCAGAACCAAGTCAAGCCCAAATTCAAATTCGCTATCATCAAGCAGATGCTGACCCATTTCCTGGACTGTAAATCTCTACAGGGGCACACAATCTCATCTTTCTCCCTCCAAGTCACTGATGGGGTTGAATTGCCAAGTTTATACTTAGAAGTCCAATGACTAACTCAGCACCACGGGGACTCCTTAAGGACGTGGGAATATTAGCTATTTTCATAGTCATCGTTGCAATTCGTTGTTCTTTGAGTATTTAAGCATAGACTGTACAAGATCTTACTGCAAATAAGATAGAGGATGGTAAACCGTCTAGACTCTCGTGGTGGAGCTCTTCTGGGTCCCTTGCAACATGTGGCCAGGATATGATCCTTTAAAGAAAATGGCATCTCACTAATTTAAGTGGAAAGGAAAGGACACATTTGACTCTCTTCGTGGGATGATTTCAGATGAGCTCCCAGGCTTCCCAGAGCACAGATGAGAAGCTTTTCTATGGCTTCCTCGTGGAGCGTCGCTCATGAGCAGCAATGGGATAGAAGTCCTTTGCACGGTCAATTTGGGACATGGCTTTAATCATCCTTAAATCTGCCTGCTTCAGAGTCAAACATCTGCTGAATCCCAAGAACATTTCAAAAAGCCAAAGTAAATAAAAAAGAAACCCTTTTCCATGGCTCACCAGCCAATTTTCCCAACTATAAAAAGATATTTCAACTGACAGGAAATAGCTTTGTGACTGACACACTGTCTCCTGAGAGGAAGTTTAACTTCTTGTCTATCAACATTCAAATCTGCTAAAGAATCACTTTTGAAGCTCTCCTAAAACACTCTCTTGAGTCATTAGCGTTTCAAGTCAGAAGCACCCTAGTATCATCGCAACCTGATGATCTTTTAAATAACCCAGCCTGAACAAATAGAGAGGTCTGAGGGGCCGACCCCAAGCCCAACTGCTTGGACAGCTTCCCCTTCCAGCAGAAGAATTCACTTCAGAGGGCAGCACTGAAGGTACAAGTCAGGGGGAGGGACAGGTCTGATCAGAGCACACAGGAGCAAATGAAGGGAGAAGAAGAAAGAGTGGAACACATCCTGGCCACCAAGCCCGAGGACAATATTCTCGCTCAGAGCAGCCAATGCACAGAGTGGACCATAGGGCCGGCCTCACTGACCCATAGCCCTACAGGGGACAACACTGGAGACACAGCGCAGGAATTACGTCGGATCTGACACTAAAGGTGTGCAACAGAACAGCAAGGGGAACAGAGCAGCAAAGTATCCAGAGAATACCGAAAATAGACTGTGGAGCCAGGGCATGGCACTCCATCAGACTCGACGGGAAAACACTCCTAAAGGTCAAAAAACAGACCTTGAACTATTTACAGGATTTTCTTTTCTTTTTTTGATCATTGTTTTGTTGTTGTGGTTTGGTTTTCTTTTGTTGCTTTGTTTTGCACTGTCTTGTTTTTGTGCATGTTATTGTCTCTGCAGGTCTATCTAGATAAGATAGGTGGGACAAACAATCTGGAGGAGAAACAACAGGACCAATGGCTCTGGTGGAACATGGGAGAGGAGAAAGCGGGGAAAAGAAGTGGGTGTTAACAACCCCAGGGATAAGGGAACAACAAGTGATCCAAAATCGATGGCGAGGAGGGTTGTAGAAGGCCTAATAGGGCTTGAGCAAGGGCAATGTAACCGAGAGGAATGACTGAAACC
>NW_022109767.1:17045820-17047863 GCF_000313985.2 Echinops telfairi
TCATCTATACAGACACCGTCTTTTTTTTAAAAATCATTTTATTGGGGGCTCATACAACTCTTATCACAATCCATACAGACATCAATTTTATAAAGCACATTTGTACATTCATTGCCCTCATCATTCTCAAAAAGTTTGCTCTCCACATAAGCCCCTGGCATCAGCTCCTCATTTCCCCCCTCCTTCCCCAATCCCCCGAGACATCGTCTTTAAAGGAAAATGTACTACGATTTTAAAAATCTAACTCTGTACCTCTGTGCTTCAGTTAGCAGGGCTAATCTGTTGTTTATGGATTACCCAACAACACTGGCGGCAGAGCAATATCCCCCTTTCTTATGCCTGAGGCTCAATCATCAAAGCAGTATTTTCTTTCCATCGTGACCCAATGCTCTAGGGTGACCGAATCACATCACAAACGTCTCAACCCCTAGGTAGCTCTGCTAACCCTGTGACAATTTCAAAGAAAGCAAGGAATTCCATGGTCCAGAAGATTAAATGGCAAAGAAGACATGATGCTGCGAGTGCTATATTCTCATTTCTAGGAAGATACAAATTGATGAGTATCTGACCCAACAGTTCTCGATTGTCAAAGCTCTGCTCCCTAAATGCTGCCACTAAAGCACTCCGTGTCATGCCTTTGAACGTTTGTTCTCACAAAACAGTCGTTGGATTCTTGGAGTCCAAAATCTATTTTTACATACCCTACTCTCTTTAACTATGAGCAGCTACATATCCTGTGTCTGACTTTAATTTGTCTCTTGCTTGGAAAAGATGGTCTAGAAAAATTGGGGGGGGGGGCGAGCAGCAATGGTGACATGTATATAAGAATCTGCAAATCATGGTTACATATTTCTCATTATGCTATTTATCACTTGTATTATAAATGTAAATCTTAGTTTCATTTTCAGAATTTAACATGGCATAGTCAGACAAGGACATGCTGTGTTAATAAACTAGGCTGCAGGAAATTCCATTCGACTGATTTTTTTCTGTTTTGAGTGACAGAATTTTATAGGTATTCTTTATAACGATCAGAGGTGGATTACCCAGTGAGCAAGGTAAAAATACTAGTGTAAAACATATAAAACTATGCACCAAAGATTATTAAGTAATCATTAAGCATAAGTATGCCCTGCTCCTTGCTTACTGAGTATTGTGTCCTTATAGATTTCAAAAGAGGCTTTGGTTCTGTAGAAAGGTGTTGTGGGTTGGGAGAGAGACAGATGCTAACTAGACCTAGTAGCAGAATCTTTGCTCTGCTGGGGGTAAAAAACGAAATTGTGAATTGTTCACAGCAGAAGTACACACATATAAACTCATGCATACCTTGTTTATTGAGTAATCCAATGTTGGTAGGGATCTTCTTTGCCTGTACAACTGTGGCAATGTACAGAAAACCAAAAAGCCCTCTGACACCAAGCCAGGTTCAACTCAGCAAATCTCTCTGTATCTTCATGACAGCACAGAGCCTCTTCTTCCCCCCTACAAGTGGATGGTGAGTTTGAAATACTGACCTTTTGGCTAGGAGTCCAATCCTTACCTGACAGTCCCACTAGGCTCCTTGGGAAATGTAGAGAAGAGCTCTTTAAATCAGGGCATCATAAAAGGAACTGAGAAGTTAACAAAAAGTATGGCACTTGCATTACAAAGTGAGAATTATATATTGTTATTATTATTACTAATTCAACCTCATATGATAAACAATAATAAAATCAGAGAATTTGACATTTCAGTTTGTGGTACTTATTTAATATGTCCACTTGGCTAGGCTAATTTTTTGATGAAATGCTATTCTAGATGTTGTTATGAAACATTAAACTCTAAACCCAAACTCACGGCCAAAATGAGTCCATTCTTACTCATTTATACCCAATAGGACAGAGTAAAATCTGCCCCTTTGGGTTTCCGAAACTATAATTCTTAATTTTCCAATCATGTTATTTCCAATTCCCTGACCAACCAGCCATTAGCCACAGCCCATGAATCAGTATACAGTGAACCCTCGCCACTTCGCGCTTCGACTTCCGCGGCTTCACTCTATCG
>NW_022109767.1:17052691-17054513 GCF_000313985.2 Echinops telfairi
TATATATATATATATATATATATAGAGAGAGAGAGAGAGAGAGAGAGATAAATATCTATATTTATATCTATATATATTTCCTTCTAATTGTAGAAAAAGACTTAGTGTTCAGCCTTTTTAAAGTTAGCCTTAAAAAAGTTGAGAATTTAAATAGTCTTTATCCTCTGAATTATTTTTTAAGGAGGAAATGGAAAAAGCAATGATAGGTTGAGGGGATTGAGATGGTTGGATCGTATCAAAGGATGTATAAATATTGAGTGTAAACCTTATTATCTGCTCTGTAAACCACCTAAATTACAATTTAAAATTTTTAATGAGATTTGTTTCCTCTTAGTCATATATAAAACTCCTGAAAATAGCTATATATGTCCAGGAATGGTCTTCCTAGTAAAGCATGTGAAACCCTAATGAAGCAAAAAGCCTCTTGTAGTCGTGTTTCCATTCACAGTTTCATTCATAGACATCCCATCCAGCAAAGACAATTTTTCAAGATGCTCCAATCTTTCCCTGCATTTATTGAAGGATATCCTATTTCATTTCTTCAATGTCTTCCTCCCTCTGAGCCCTCTCTCTCTCCTTTCTTACAACTACCCAGAATCCTCTCTGATTGTAAACATAGCACTCTCACTTGCCCTCCTGCCTGTGTCTTTAGTCTCTCTTCCTCCTCCCTCTCCACTGCCCTCCCCAGCTTCTGTACAGTAATTGTACAGATTCAGTCTCTCTGCATAAGCTCTTATCCTTTCTTCTGCTACTCAACAGTCCAACCTATCTAGCTACGAACTACAGCACCAAAGATGGGAAGCCTCAGACTACCAAGTCAAAACATTCCTCAAAGAACAGGGAAGTGTACATTCTTTACAAAGAGAAAAAAAAACTGTAGTCAGAAAAAGACAAATGGGGAAAGGGCACAAGGAATACTGTGTTGTGTGGGAATTGTGCCCGATCAGACCCCACCACACGGGGCAAAATGCTATGGGTGTGCAACAGAGCAGCAAGGTGAGCTGCTATGACGTTCCTGGGGAATACCAAAAAATAGAATTTGGGGCCACGGCATGGCATTGCATCAGACTCAATCAGAAGACGCTCCTAAAGGTCAGCAAACAGACCTGGAACATTGATAGGCTTTTCTCCTTTTTTGTCATTGGTTTTTGTTGTTGTTACTGTTGTTCGGTTTTTTGCTTTTCTTTTGTTGTTTTGTTTTGCTCTGCCTTGTTTTTGTGCTTATTATTGTCTCTGCATGTCTATCTAGATAAGATAGGCTGGACAAACAATCTGGAGGAGAAAACAATAGACTGACAGTTCCAGGGGAGGACCTGGGAAAGGGGTGGCAGGGAAAGGAAATGGGCGTTAACAACCTCAGGGACAAAGGAACAAGTGATCTAAAATTGATAGCCAGGATGGGGCAGGATGCCTGGTGGGGCTTGATTAATGGCAATGTAGCCAAGAGGAATTACTGAAACCCAAATGAAGGCTGAGCATGATAGTGGGGCAAGAGGAAAGTAAAAGGAAACAGAGGAAAGAACTAGAAGGCAAAGGGCATCTAAATACAGGCATGTGCATATGTAAGTTATTTGTATATAATTATAGGGAAATAAATCTACGTACATATATTTACAGATTTAGTATTAAGGTAGCAGACGGACATTGGGCCTCTACTCAAGTACTCCCTCAATGCAAGAACACATTGTTCTCATAAGCTGGCATTCTGTGATGCTTACCTCCCAGACATGGTCACTAAAGACAAAATGGGTGCATGGCAAATGTGGTGAAGAAAGTTGATGGTGCCCAGCTATCCAAAGATATAGCATCTGGGGTCTTAAAG
>NW_022109767.1:17055125-17056697 GCF_000313985.2 Echinops telfairi
TAATATGACAGTCAAAAATCTGTTTCTTAGATGTAGATGCAATTTTACACTCACCTGCTTTTTAGAGAAAAGTAACTTGCACATGGAATCTGAAAAGGAGTTTGGTTCTGTTAATGAGATCATGTCAGAAGAGAGTATCTCCAAAACCTAATCATGTCTGAGTGATACAAAAGCTCTCACAAACTCATTTTCATTGAGTGGATGTCAACTCAAAGCAACCCCAATGGACAAGGTGAAACTGCCTCTGTCCATTTTGAGACTGTCACTCTTCGGGGAGTAGAAAGTCCCATCAGTCTCACTCAGAGCAGTTGAAGGTTTCGAACCCCTGACCTTACAGTAAGCAGCCAAACCTGTAACCATTAAGCCATCCTTGATTGATCCAAAGAGTTGCAGAAATAGAGGAGCAAGCAAGCACAAATGTGTAGGATGGTGGATGGCGTGGAGGAACAGATGTAGATCCTTGTAATCGGTTCCCCCTTTCCAACCCACCCTCCCTCTACCCTCCCAGTATCACCACTCACGCCACTGGTCCTGAAGGGATCATTTGCCCTAGAATCCACTTGTAAAAACAATCAGAACCACCGGAAGAGCAAAACCAAAGAGAGATAAGCCCTAAATCACTATCAGTCACTCACTGAAAAGCCTGGGGAACCACTCTGAGAACCACGGGACAAAAGGGACAGGCCTCTGGGGCCTTCGTTGTGCAGGTGAGTGCAATGCAGTAGCAGAAACGGCTGAGGGTGCTGGACCTGATGCGGGGCTGTGTCTGGGCGTTCTTGAGTGTAAAAAGCAGAGCAACCCTCTATGACAGCTCTGCAGGGAGAGTGGTTGAGTTGAGTTGCACAGGGAAAAATAGGGGGAAGGAAAGAGATGATCCACGTGAGATGAGGGAAAACCTCAGAAAGTTATTGCCATATTTTTGATTATTATTTTGTGAACATATAAGAGAGGTCTAGAGCCATGGCGTGGAAAAGCTATCCTGCCTCATTTGTCCCTCTTAAGGATATAAAATATCAATTTAAATTTAAAATGAGATACAGAAAAGGATTGAATCAGATCCCAACCAAAGTTAGTATTACTATGGGTGGGGGGGGAGACAATTAATAGCAGATTAAATTTCTCTCTCATTGCCATCGTTGATTCAGAATCACAGAGACCACTATAGGACAGATTAGAACTGTTGGTTTCTGAGACTGTAACTGTTTATGGAAGTAGAAAGCCTCATCTTTCTCCCATGGAGTGGCTGGTGGTTTTGAACTGCTGACCTAGTGATTAGCAGCCAAACAAATATTCCACTATGCCACCTGGATTCACTGATTAAATTCCTACCTATAATAAAATCATGCCAATTCAAGCCCATGCTGGCCTTTTAAATCAGCCATTGCAAAAAATGAGGTTTGATGGAAACCGCTTTTATGAGAAAATTCACTGTGACAAGAGAGAACCTTCCCAGGCAATGCCACTGGGTGCACTAACTCTGAGTTGCTAGATGCTTGCCTAGTGGGATTTCCATTTTTGCGGGGGTACACCCTCATATATTGAGAAAACATCCCAGCCCAGTCCAGAGCAAGC
>NW_022109767.1:17057844-17090797 GCF_000313985.2 Echinops telfairi
TCACGCCTTTACAATCTATTCAAACCCAGCTAGAACATGGAGAGTGTTTGTTCCAAATCTCCCTCTTATAACTCAACTGTAACAAAAATAGTCATAATTTTTCCAAGACTCACAGATTTATCGTTTGAACAGATAAATGACTCTTATTTTGTTTTCAAGCGATCCTGGTTCAAAATTCCCAAAGTTCCACCTATCGGGTTAGAAGATCATCATAGTTCAAGTACTTTTTTAGCAGAGACAGGTTTCTATCTGTTTGTTCTCCTGAGGGGAAGGAACAAAGGGGTGTGGATAGCAGAAATCCAACTAACACTTCAGGCATCACTTCCCTACCTTGTTGATGAACACATTTTTTTATGTCACATTTTAAAAATCAGATTTTACAGCATATTACCACCAGTCTCATCAGAATAGTCTTTAACTTATGAAGACCTTTCAAGTTGATATTGATGACAGATGCAAGCATTTCAAACTTCAAATGTTCACTGGTAAGCTTCGACAATAGGCAGCAAATACTATTGGTTGGATGGCTGTCTGTAGTGTAGGGCAGTGTTTGGCAAATGTGAGTCTGAGTGACCAGTCCTCTAAAGGGAAAAACATGTTTGCTTGGAACTTAAACTATAACAAAAACTTTCTCATGAGACCGTGTTCGTACTTCAGTATGCTGCTGAAGTGCTTTATTTATATTTTCCATTTCTTCACCCAGAATAGTGAAAAGATGGATGAGACTGAATGAAAGGAAAATATTTTACTCCCCTGCAAAGATTGGTGTGCTTTGGTGTTTGCATGCTTATGTTACTGCAAGCACAGGATGATGAAAAACATAATGACGGCTCCCAGTTTGCTGCCACTGCTTTTGCTCAGGTTAAGAGGCCGGTGAGCCTATTCACCACTTGCAGCATCAGGGGAGGAGCCTGGTGGCATCATGGTAATGGTTTTGACTGCTAACCACAAGGCCGGCAGTTCAAAAACACCAACTGCTTTGTGGAAGGAAGATGAGACTTTCTGTTCCCATAAAGAGTCACAATCTTGGAAACCCACAGAGGCAGCCCTACCCTGTCCTCTAGGATCACCGTGACTCAAAATCCTCTCTGGGACAGTGAGCTCATCAGCACAAGGTCAACACAGAGAAAACACACACGGTGTCTTTGAATGATTATGGAAATAGCGCTAATGCTGGAGCTGTAACAAACGTCTTCACCCTGCAGACACCCTAAAAGCCTCTCAAAAACGATTACTTTCAGTTGTTGCAATCATTGGGTGTGGGGAACAGAAGGATTTCTCTTAAGTGGTCTCCCCAAAATATGTACCAGACTTAGCTGCTTAAGAGTGACTGTACAATAGGTGATCAGCGAAAGTAGGTCAGAGGTTATTCTCCTTAACATCAGCCATCTATAGTGACTAGACTACTAGTCTGACTCACCCTAAATAAGACCCACTCCCTTCTGATAGGGACAGTGGTGGTCTGTTTACTTGTAGGAGATAGCAAAAAGGGCAAACCCGCCCAAGGATGACCAAGGTTAGATAGCCATTATCAGCTGTCTAGATCAAGCAGATGCCATTGTTATCCCCACAACAAATGTGGGCACACCCCTAGGTGATTCCTCTCCTATTGATTGTATTGCCTATGTTAATACCCCTCCCGGTGACTCGGGTTATTGTCTGCTATCAGGGAACTTGCATGCCTCCCAGAATAGTAATTGTCTGTTTTATTATATGAGACATTAGGGTGATCAAACTTGTTCTAGAATGAATTGTATTGCCCCTTTCTGTGATGTATGACTGTGTAATCAAATATGATGCGTGGTTAGCAATAAATAGAGAGGCTCCCTGGTTCTCGGAGGGGTGGCTGGCCAGGGGTGGCTGGCCGGAGGGTGGCTGGAGAAGGTGACTAAGGAGGACGAAGCAGCGGCTTCTTCTCTGACGGCTAAGCCCCCTCCACGAGGACCATTAAGTGGAGCTGAGGTGAGCTATACTACCATGAATTGCATCTGACTCCATTACTTGACTCCATCCTTTAACTCTCATGCTCTCTATGACTTTACTATAATCTCTACTTATTATCGCTGTACAATTGCGCCTACCAAACCTGTGATGTTTTGTGGGGTTCCCTCTTCCCCTTAACCCCACAATTGGGTTCTAATAATTTTAAAATTTTCTCTTAAGTCATTTTCCTTAACTGTGTTGTCTGGGCCCTTGCTCTGGGCTCATCTTCTCCATTCACACTCTGCATCCATTGGGTTCGCCCAGCCAACTCTGCCAGTTTACCCATGGCTACTTTAGGGGGCAAAGAGCTGACCGAAGCAGCCCCTTTTCCAGTCCAACCCGGCCCTTTCCAAGGGGCTGCTCTGGGCTGTGCGTGTGGACCTATCCCGCAGGAGAAGTCATAGGCTTCAACTGGGGTGTCTAGGCAGCAGCCACATTTCTAGCGCAAGGCCATGACATGATCTATTGCCTGATACATTATAATCCATCCCTGCTTAGCTCACATGTGACCACTTACACTGCTAAACCGTCATTATGGACATGTAAGCCTCTCTCCCCTTCTCAGCAGAAACAAAGCAAACCCAAACCCCTCGGACTGGAATGTTTTGCAAAGGGTTCTGTTAGGTAGGCCAGCATAGGACTGGGGTTTGTCCGTTAACGCGTGCCCAGAGGGTCAAGCTAGGGGAACAAAGGAGTGGCACCCCGCACGTGTTCAGGGTTCCCGCCTGTAGGCAGGGGTGGGCGTGAATTTGAATTGGTTCACCTAGCCAGGTAAATTCAATTCAGCCAATGGGGTCGACCAGGGGTCTTCCACCACGCCTCCCTGTGGAATCCTTGAAAAGGCAGAAGCCCGGAGGGGAGGGAGAGGAAGGAAGAGAACGGAGACGGGAGAAGAACTTAGAATGGAAGAGAAGGACCTAGACGGAAGAGAGAGAACTCAGGCGCAGAGAGCTTTGGCATGCGTTGCGGGACGCAGAGCCGCTTCCAGCTAGGCCGCATGTCCGGAGGAGCCTCTTGGGTGCCGTGTAAACCTGAAACTTCTTCTAACTTTCATAAAACTCACTTCGATCACGAACCAGGCTTCGGCGTGAATTCTTTCTCGCGCGGAGCCAAGGACCGAGGTATACATCTAGCTCCAGAGAGATCTAACAGTTCTGCTTTTCAGGAAAAATGATGCAGCACTGAAAACCAAGGGCAGAGCACATTGATTTTGAAAGCTTGGACTCCCCTGGGAATTTCCTGGAAAGGAAGAAATGCTGAGCCTGTCGGGTGGCTGCTTGTTTAAGTTCAAGTCTTTGAGACTCCAGATGCTATATCTTTTAGTAGCCAGGCACCATCCACTTTCTTCACCACATTTGCTTCTGCACCCATTTTGTCTTCAGCAATTGTGTGTGTGTGTGTGTGTGTGTGTGTGTGTGTGTGTGTGTGTTGGGTGGGGTGGGGAGTTTGAGCATCACAAATGCGTTTGTTAGAACAAAATGTTCTTGTATTGAGGGAGGATATGAGCCTAGGCCCAAGGCCCATCCACAGCCTCAGTGTATTGCCTTATACATATATGTACATAGGCCAATACCTCTATTTGTATGGATGAATGTATTTACATAAGTACACATCTCTGTTAATACCTCTATCTATAGCTTTGCTTCCCAGAGCATTCCTCTGTTTCCTTTTGCCTTCTTCCTGCCCCTCCATCCCGTTCCCCCTTCTTCCACCTCTTAATACTTCCTCTCAGTTAGATGGGTGAAGCAAACCGAGAAGGAAAAAGAGAAAGAGACAGTCGGCCCAGACTCCATATTGGCGCACCAAGCCCAGAGGATGAGGTCCCTCCGCGGAGCTGCTGAGGCACTGAAAGGACTGTAGGACCTCCAACAACTCAAGACATGTTGTCCCCGAACTGGAGCATCCTGTGACAGAGGACAATAATGGGGACACTTGGCAGGGAGATAGTGTGACCTGAATACCCCCACCCCCCCACCCCCTCACCCCCGACTGCGGGACAAACCAAGAAGGGAGCATATCAGATCAGCAATTGGAGTAAAGTCAATCTACCAAGCCCCTAAAGAGCCCCCCAAATAGACTTCAGGCTAGGAGGGGCAACCCTCGGAACTCCCCCAGGACCAGCGAGGATAGATTCATAAAGTCCAACGGACAGAACTGGAAGTATGTTTTTTGTTTCCTTTTCTTTCTTATTTTTTCAATATTTTGTTTTCTTATTGTTTGGCCTAGGACATTGCTGGTTTGCCTACTCACATAAGACAGGTGTGGAAAGCAAGCTCGGGGAGAAAGCAACGGGCCAACAGTCCTGAGGGTCTTGGGGGGAGAAGGTGGTTGTGGAGTGGGGGGGAGAAGGGTATGGTGAGCAAACCAAGCCATAGACAGGGGAACAGATAGGGGATTAAAACCAACAACTAGGAGGTTGTAGAGATCCTGTGGGGAGCAGAGAACCGCATTGTCAGCTATATGAGCCCATTATTGCAGCCACTGTGTATAGCCTTCTTTAATGAAGGTTTTCCTCTTTTTACTGACTCTCAGAAAGTCCTTCTCCAGGGACTGGTCTCTCCAAATGACTTGCCCAAATTATAGGAGGTGAAGTCTGGTCATCTCTGCTTCTAAGGACTATTCTAGCTGTACTTCTTCCAACAAAGATGTGTTTGTTTTATTCTTCTGGCAGTGCACAATATGTTTCATAGTCTTTGTAAACACCATTCAAAGGCATGAATTCTTCTTTGGTCATCCTGATTGCTCAGCTTTCACATGTGTGGTAGTGACACAATTTCATGTCAATTTGATAAAAGCACGAAGGGGTGGAGTCTAGCCTATCGATCAGGTCACAGCTTGATGACCTCTCCCGTGGGTGTGGCCTTCTCATAAGAATTCTTGTAACGTTCTCTCTCTTGATTCTACCATCAGAAGAGGCAGGTCTCTCCCTCGCTCACTCTGCTACACATTCCTGTTGACACGTGACAGGGAGCCATGCTGCTGGCAGCTAAAGCCCTGGAGATGTTTCCATTGTCATTGGATCCACAAGATTTTCCACCCACCAGCCTGTGACCTCCCTGCTTTCAGCATCACTGCATGTGATGCATGAATCTAAAAAGAAATCTATGGACTAGTATAGAATATATGGGCTCATATCGAAATTATGGACTTGATCTGGACTGGGCTGGGATGATTTCTCAATATACAGTTGCTCTTTGTTATAAAACTATCTCTTACACACATGTGAGTGTCTCTGGATGTTTTTTTCTAGTCAATCTGGCCTAACACAACATGCACATAATACAATTAAAAATACACAGCTAGGGCCAGCGGCCCCTTAGTTCTAAGTGACAGCTTTGCTTTTTAACACATTCAAGAGGCCTTTTGCAGCAGATTTGCCCAATGTCACGAAACATCGTTTGCTTTCTTGACTGCTGCTTCCTTGGCTCTTGAGTATGAATCTAAGCAAAAGAAAATCATTGACAACTTCAGTGTGTTCCCTGTTCATTACGATGTTGCTTATTCAAGTTGTGTTTTTGTTTTATTTACATTTAGTTGTAGTCTTGAATCTTCCTTAGTAAATGTGTTAAGTCCTTGTCACTTTCAGCAAGCTAGGTTGTGTTGCCACTCGCATATTGCAGGTTGTTCATGAATCTTCCTCCAGCCACGATGCTGCATTCCTCTTCCTATAGCTCAGCTTCTCGGATTATTTTCCCAGCATGCAGATCAAATTGTCATCATTGTTAGGTACCATTGAGTCGGTCCTGACTCACAGCAACACTATGTACCAAAGAGCAAAAACATGGCCTGGTCCGGGCCATCCTCACAATCGTCCTTATGTTTCAGCCCATCGTTGCAGCCACTGCGTCAATCCATCTTGCTGAGGATCCTCCTCTTTTTAGCTGCTCCTGTACTTTATCAACCATGATGTCCTTTTCCAGGGACAAGTCTCTCCTGAGAACATGTCCAAGAATGTGAGACAAAAATCTCACGATCTTTGCCTCCAAAGAACATTCTGATTGTACTTCTTCCAAGACAGAGTTGGCTTGCTCTTTTCGGGGGGTAGTGCAGTTGTCGTAGGGAGGGAATCCTAAGGTGGGATGGTGAGAGTGAAGGTACAGCAAGTGCCTGATACGTATGTTCAGGTCAAACTTTGTAACATCTCCTTGCTACAGATGAGGTTGCCTGACTCCTAGAGAGAATGTGATTTTGGCTAGAGTTAAACCAATTTGAATTAATTCAGCCAGTGCCAATCTTTCTCTGACCTGTGCCCAAAAGCCCATCTGTGGGCAACTGGACATCTCCTCACAGAAAGGTCTCGGGGAGACGAGCCAGTCAGGGGCCATGTGGGGCTGCACCTGGAGCACTGCCTGGGGCAGATGCCTTACAGGATATTCCTGAGAGCTCCCAGGAAATACCCTCACCACCTGTTATTTTCTCTAGATTTGTAACTCGAATTAAGGCTAAGAAAGTTCCTAAAAGTGAGGTACAGATGGTGTCTCAGGAAGAAACGCGCTATGCTCATACAAAGCTCCTTCAGAGTTCTAATACTTACAAACAGAAACCTGGGGAATATGCATGGGAATTGATATTAAGGGCGTGGAGCATTGATGCAAGGAATATAAGATTAGACCAATCTGAGTTTCTTGATAAGGCCCCTCCCCTCCCTAAGCACAGATTTTTCTTTTAGTGTCTCAGCTCGAGAGGTTGAGAGAGGATCTAATAATTTATTTGGTTGGTTCACTGAAGCATGGGCTGCCAGATAGCCTAGATTAGACTAACTTGAGGTACCTGACCTACCTAAATACACTGTAGAAGGATCCATAACAATAATCCCATAGACCCACAAAAGGAGTGCCCCAAGGACATACCTTTCACTCAAACCATAAGGATCAAGTTTGTGAAGGGGCCCCAGTATCTCTGAAGACTCCTGTGACTGCTATTTTATGTGCACCAGGTTTAACAGTGGAAACTGGGCTAATGGAACTATGGCATTTGCCTACAGTGGGACTGATTGGGCCCCGCGGTGGAAGGGGGCAGGTGTCAGCCCTGAATTGAGAGAGAGGGTGGACATGGTTATCATAATGGACAGCAAGGGTTCCATAGTCATCAGAGCAACCTATCTCATGTGGACTGATGGCATTGGCTACTTAGTCAAGGTGTCCCTAAGAGGAAGTATTTGGGAAACCTGCTAAATATTTACTTTATTTATGCTCGATCAGGTGAACGGTAGTCCAATTCAGATCACCGGAATAGAGTCATGACCCCTTAGTCAATTCCAGACTTGAGCCAGTTTAACAGACCCACGACTCCTTAAGTAAAAGGGAGGCTGTGTCTCTTTGAAGAAGGACACTGCTACATCACTGAAGGTTTATACAGTTAGTCTTTCTTCTAGCCTTTCCCAAAGGGATTTTCAGCCTTTCACAAGAGTGACTGTTCACTGGGGGAAAGGAAATAATCAAACTTTTCAGGGATTACTGGACACTGGCTCTGTACTGAGACTAATTTCAGGAGACCCAAAGTTTTTGAAAGCACACCAGTCACAATGGGAGCATATGGGGACTGTCAGACCCTGTCATCTGGCTGACTGTTGGTGGCCTACCTGCCTTGCTGTTTGCTGCCTGTGCCCGGATAGCCTGTATTGCTCTACAGAGGACTACCCGGCGACCCTCAAGACTTGAAGGACTGCCAGTGTCTCACAACTGTCTCACAGGAGTGAGTTGCGCTGAACCATTGTACTGCTTTATAGATTAACTGTTTCTTATGTGAACAGCTATATAGATACATATAAAATTATTAGTGTTCGGGTTTTGTTTCTCTAGAGAACCCTGTCTAACATAACCACTGTTTGGCATGTACCCTAAAGACAAAACACATGTACATGAGAGACAAAACACCAGCGGAGGTATGTTCTCTCATGTTCACAGCAGCACAGTTCACAAAAGCAAGAAACGGTACATACCACAATGGAATACGATGCAGCCCTAAAAACAGCGATGACGGCATGAAACACCACGACATGGAAGAACCTGGAAACCATTATACGGAGTGAAGTAAGTCAATCGCAAAAGGGTAAGTATTGTGTGAATTCACTACTATAAGAAGAAACACGAATTAAACCAGTCTTAGGAACAAATGGAGAGAAGGCTACGTACTGGTCATGAACCATACATCATCTCCCTTTCGCACACAAGAGCCAACTTGAAGGAGACCTCATAGAGCCTGGGGTCAGTCCTTCAACAAGGAGGAAATGGGAGATGACCATCCACTAGGAGTCCATACAGCATCCAGACAAGCCTGCTCTAGGGCAGGGGTGTCAAACTCAATTAAAACACGGGCCTTTTGGCAACAGGCAAAATTCATGCGGGCCACACATCACATTCACAAATTTTGTTAGACTTATATTTTGAAGTGAGGATTCAGGAATATGGATAGGATAATTAAAACACTATATAATTGCTTTTATTTAAACATTTATGTGTTTATAAAACTAAAATTATTCTTTTTTACCCCAAACTTTCCAGCACTTTCCTCCTACTAGTTTTCACTTAACTGATGTTGTGACCAGAAAATATAACAAAGTAACTAATAAAAAACACAAAATGTTGGACAGCTGACAAACGTGATGCACAATTGTAATGGCTTCCCTCTAAAAATGTTAACTGGCGCTGCCGCTAGGTCTGTCTGATTCATAACAGCACAACCCAGAGTGCTCTTTTTAACCTTTTCACTATTGGGATCTGTTTGCATGACGTTGACACTCAGAGTGGCAGACATATCACTTCCAAATGTTGCCGGAACTTTCAAACGTTGTCAGCACGTTTATCCACATCCACAGCCCCCCAGGAAAGGCACTGGGCCACGTGTAGACTTGTCTTCAGTAGTTGCAGGGATAACGAGGGAATCGTGTGTACGGTATTGCCTCCATCTCCCCTAGGTGCTCTTTCCTTCATAGCAATTTTTTCTATTTTCAAATTATTTCAGAGCATTGCGGGCCACAAAAAATTACCTTGGGGAGCCACATGTGGCCCGCGGGCCACCAGTTTGACACCGCTGGTGTAGAGCAACAACTCACGGGTTGCAGCTCAAGGTGGAAATGTACTTGCATAGACTCCTTATAACCTGCAATGTCCTGAGTGCTGTCACTGGGGAAACTGACAATGTTATCAGTGCAATTGTTTTATACCCCAGGAGGAAGATTCACAATGTTGTGCTTTTTTGTTCCTGTGGGTTTTTCTTTTCCTGCCTGTAGCTTGTTTGTTTGTTTTCTGGTTGGTTTGTTGCTATTACTGGTGTAGTTGATTTTATGGGGTTTTGTTACAGCCACCAAATTAACCTTGAGTCATGCGTAGTCCACAGACATGCAAAAGGATTCTGGTCTCCTACTTAACTCTAGGCCAATCCAAGAACAGTCAGTTCTGATAACATGGCTCTGCTTGACACTCCCCTGCATGAAGTGATCACTGAAGATAAGGGCGCTACAGCAAAGTGTGGTGAAGAACGCAGGTGCTGGCTATCCATCAGAATAGTGTCTGGGGTCTGACCAAGGCTTGTATTCATACAGCCATCTAAGTGAGCAGTCAACCAAGTCCACATGGAAGCAGCACACCAGCTTGTGTGATCCAAGGATGATAATAACAAAATTCAAATATGACAAAGGGAAATGTATCGGAGCTAAAAGTATGAATCCCCACTTGGTAGGATATGGAGGACAGTGGGAGCCCAAAACCCATCTGCAGAGTAACTAGCTATTAATCAGTAGCCGCAGGCAGGGGTCTTGAACAGCCAGACAGATCGTTGTAATCGTAATTATGCTGGATCAGCCTTGATACTTACTCAGTTGACCTCCCTATAGGCCCAACCTGAATCTGTTGTACATGCAAGTATCTCTTGCTTGTTTCATGACAAACACTTCTCCCCTGTATTTTAAATATTGAGGGTGGTCTTTTCTTTCTTACTCATTATTTTTAAGAAATGCAAATTTGCATTTGTTTCTTACTTATTTTTATCTTTGTATTTTTATCTTTAGATTACTATTATTTTATCTGACACTTTATTTTACTGTTTCTATTCGGTTTCCCAGTTTGTGAAACACAGGAGTAGATGCAGAGAGATAATACGGGATGCAAGGGTTTTTAGGGGATGTGTGGGTAGCGGGTGGGAGACAGGGAGGGTGAAGGGATTTCAGGAGTAAACAGTGAAGGCAGGAGCGGGGAAGAAAGCATGAGAACTGATTGCGACCATACAACTCATTTTAAAGGTGATCCAATCATGGGGGGAAGTGTCCTAAAGTTGATGGCGGTAATGATTGTACAATTGTTCTTGATATGATTGAACTATTGAATTGTATGATACATGGATTAGTTGCCAATAAAAAATATATATATATAATAAGAATGTAATCAATACACTACACAGTACATATAGAACAGAGGAATTATTGTCTGTTCTATGTTAATACTTTCAAAACGAATTTTCTTTTCAAAATTTATTAAAAGCTTATTTGTCATCTAACACAAAGGTTGAAGCTACTTCCTCCTGTGTGTGAATGTGCAAGTGTCAGATGATGTGAGGAGTCTCATAGCAGTCAGGTAGGAGGTCCTGCTGAATGCATTTTGAAAATCTTCCCACCACCAGAGCAATATGGAAGATTAAAACCTTCCCAAGTAACTTGTCTAGACCTAGCACACCACCACCACCACCACCCTGTTACCTGACTGAAGTGTTGTTCAGGCTGATTGTGTACACATAGCCCATATTCTACACACAAATTCCTCAGTCTGTGAACTGAGAATCAAAATACTATGTCCCACAGAGACTTGTATTGGAAAAAGGGTGAGAATATCCAAGTGCCATAAAAATATATAGCAGTATCTTCATTTTCCCACAGAATCTAAAGTAACATGGTGGATTCAGAACAGGGATCAGTTGTTAATATGACGTAACCTCTTTCCCCCGTCTCCACAGAGCACTACATAATAGGAGAGACCTATTTGAGGCTGTATCGCTTCAGTCTCTTGAGGATGTCAATAAAAAAAAAGGGTGCAAACGGATTCAGGAATAGAGGCAAGTCTTTGTTATATTTATTTATTCTCCAGCTTGTACAAACTGGATGTGGAAGCATAAACGTAGTACATTTCTACCATCTTCAACAAAAATATAACCAATATGTACAATTATTGTATTAAAAATACAAAAGGGATACAGACTCCACCAATGTCTTTCTAAAAGACATACAGGTACAAGTAGTATCAAAAGTATGAGGAAATCACCAGTTAATTGTACATTCTGCACTTGACATCACAGAGCGAACTGAGATTAGCAGTCCTATGTTCTACAATTACTTAATGCTTAGATAATATTTGTGCAACTTGTGGTAGAGCTAGATTTGTCTTTCTATATGCACATGAGGTCCATAGCCTATATAATAAAACTGGCAAATAATGCATATTACAAGAAAAATTACAAATGCATAATTGACAATGTAATATATAAGCAAGTAGACAAATGCCATGATACAGAAGAAAATTATTAAATAAAGCACTGACAATGTTTGATACAGTGAAAAAACACTGCAAAATTTGACTTTTAAAATTTGAAGCTATTTACGTTTATCTACTGATCAATATGATCAGCTGAATTAAATGGAAAAAAAAAAATCCAAGACCAGCAGTCGCTCACATTTGAGTACTACTCGGATTGGCAGCTTCACTTTCCCGGAGCCTGTGCAAAAACAACACACAATAGAGTGGAGGGGTCACTTTCAGGCATAGGGTTAATAGCAGCTGTGAGCAGGTAGGCGGTTGCTACACGTCGGCCTTCTCTACACGCAGTGTCCAAAAGCCACTTCCAGGTTAGTCTTTGGTGACTAACCTGCCTTGCAAAGGCTGGCATAGCTAACCAGGTCTTTGATCTTTTATCCTGATAAAGGCTTGTTTATTCCCTAGTGTCAACTCAATCAAGGGAGGCTGTCTTGAAAGAGCAGTAGTAACAGCTCGCATTAGCTCCATCATCCCAAGCTGCTTTCACTGCCGTGCTATCCAGTTATCAACAACTCAAAAGAATAACAAAAAACCTCTCTAGAACGCTAAAGGAACAGAAATCAAAGAAAGGACTTAAACCTTGGGTTTGCCATTGATCTCAATGGATCAGACATGTTCTTAAATGACCCTGCCCTGCACTCCGTAAGGCTCAGACACAGGACACGGAAGTCCTAGTTTCCTTCCCCTGGCCGTGTGCAAACAGTTTCGCTGAAGAACCCCACCCGCCAGGGGAGAAGCGGATGAGGCGTCTTGGTACTTCAGTAATTGGCTAACATTTTAAACTTCCAGGATCGGGCACTTCACGGCGAGGCCAGGAGGACACAGGAATCACAAGCCCGGGCTTCCTGCTTCTCAAAGGGCCACGCCCTGTCCGGTATATTTGGTTTGTTTAGAAACCCAGGCCGGCAACCCTACTTAAAGGTTCAAAAATAATACTGTAATCGTTGCATGCATACATCAATCTCCGAAAACGACACAGAAACTCCTTTGGGGGCTGGGGAAGGGGCGGGGGCTTTGTAAACTAGTGGACAAGCAGGGTACTCCAAGGATGGGTTTTCCTTTTGTCTTCCTTGGTGGGTTCCAGGCCCCCAGTAGTTCAATGGCTAGATTTTCTCATTATCCCTATGAGACCAGGTGCTAGAACTGGATGGAATACACAAGGAAGAGTTGGGGGGGGAAGAAAAAAAAAAATCCTTCCAGGCCTTGAGAAGTGCAGCCAGCGCGGACAATCGCCTTGCTCTGATGGTCTTGGAGTCTGGAATGGTGTTGTGCGATGTGGCAGGCAGCAACAGTGCGAGCTCCAAGATGGCTGCACCGTGCGTTTCAAGCAACAAACTCGGAAAAGTGCCAGGGCAATTGCTTCACAGTATTTCACATGCAAAGGGGAAAGGACGCGGGAGGAGAAGAAGCCCCATGCTGTCTTAAGGCAGGGGAGGAGGCAAACTGGTCCACCACCCTCAGATGTGAGTTCCACGGCTCCGATGCTCGGGACCCCTTTTCTTGTGCTCTCCTTGCCGGGGAGTGGCTCACGCTGGATCCGGAAAAGCCTGTGCCTCAAACAGCAGACACTTGTTCATCTTCTGCAAACACACGGGGAGAGAGGAAATTCTGTGAGAGGCAAGTCACGAGAGAAGACATTTCGTGGTGTGCTGAGAAAATAAAAATAACGCAATTCTTCTTAGTATAACAGCAACAAAGGACAAAACCCTAACCCTACTGACATCAACTTGACGCTGACTCATGGTAACCCTATATGGGGTTTCCCCGCACTGTGCGTGTTTCCCAGGAGCAGACAGCCTCACCTTCCTCCCTGGAATGTCACCAGGGTTCCTGTCTTTTTGGGTATAGCTCATGCAATATCTGTTATTTTTACCTAGGCAATAATAATGATAATCTTTTAAAAGTTTTTTTTTTAAGTATAAACCATGTGCATCTTTAAAAATGATACAAGGTTCTGTGACTGGTGGTCTCCAATTGTGTGACTGGTGGTCTCCAATTACCTGGAGAAAGGGCAAGGAGAGTCAGGAATTGTGCAGGGTACAGCATGTGCGGCTAATTGCCTCCAAGAACAACTGCTCCTTTGTGCCATGGGATCAGGAGAGCTTTGACTTTCGATGAAAGACGCTATAGAAAGGGGTGAAATGTACAATAGAATTGGACATTCTCATGGACCTCAGATTTCCTGGAACCACTAGGTTGCATGAAACCATGGAAGGAGTTAACAGACTACATGGGGTATATTTTAATGAAAACATATCCCCTGAAGTCTTAGCTCAACAGAGCTAAAAAATGAGCAGTCTGGATAGATCGAACAGAAAACAGCGACTTGGAAGATGAGATGGGAATGTTAATGTGGGAGGAAGAACCCAGAAAAGGTGGGGAGAGAAGGTCGCGGGGCTCAGAGAATGTCATTGATGGTACTGGATGGTACATGACGGGAAGGTCGTTAGTGTGTGTTTTGCCATGTATGCTTCCAACCCAAACCAATCTCACTGCCATTCAGTCCAGGCTGACTCACAGGGACCCCCACCCACAGTGAGTTTCTGAGATTGTAACTGCTTACAGGAGTAGAAAGACCAATCTGCTTGCCAAAGTAGATCGCAGCCCACTACACCACCAGGGCAAAAACCAACCAACCAACAAAATACATATAAATAAAAATGTTCATCATAGTTACCTGCAAGCGACAGAACTATACTTGTGTTTTGTGGCACCCCTCTGTAATGATTATTTGTATAATATACATTTGTTATTATTTTTTTGCATTGGGCTTTTTTAAAAGTAAAAGGTCTTTTTATTGGGGGCTCTTACAGTTCACATAACAATCTATACATCAATTTTATCAAGCATATTTGTACATGTTGCCATCATTATTTTCTAAACATTTACTTTCTATTGAGCCCTTAGTATCACAACTCCTCTTTTTTCCCTTTCCCCCACCTCCAACATCTTGATAAATTATAATTATTATTTTCATATCTTACACCGACCACTGTCTCCCTTCCCCCATGGTTTTGTTGTTCACCCACCCTGGGGGGGTGGGGGTTATGTGTCGATCATTGTGATCGGTTCCATCTTCCTCCCCTACTCTCCCACCTTACCCCTACTCTCCTGGTATCATGCTTTCACTCCTGTTCCTGGATTCCGTGCGTCCTGTGCTCATGATAGTGGGGGGGTGAGGGTGGGTGGGGGTGTTGGAAGCTTCAAGGAACCAGAGGAATATTGTGTTTCATGGGTGCTATACTGTGCCTGGTTAACTCATCCCTTCCTTGTGCCCCCTCTGTAGGTGATGCCCCATTGCAAACAGAAGGGTTTGAGGTCTCTGCTCCGACCTCCCTTGTTCTCAACAGTCTGTTTTTTTTGGTTTGTTTTGGGTCTTCTAATGCCTGTTACCCAATCCCGTTGGCACCTCATGATTGCACAGGCTGGTGTGTTTCTTCCGTGTGGGCTTGTCGCTTCTCTGCTAGATGGCCACTTGTTTAAGCCTTTGGGCCTCTGCCCATGCCCTCCCACAGTGCAAGAACACTTGGTTCTAATAACTTGGCATTCTGTCATGCTCACCCTTCCATCACTATCACTGAAGACAAAATGGGTGCATAAGCAAGTGCGGTTTAGAAAGTGGATGGTACTTGGCTATCAAAAGATATGACAGCATCTTGGGTCTCATAATAAGCATTTTAAACTCAAAATTTTAAAAATTGCTGGTGGACATGATCCCCTTCTTTAAGCTCAATCGAGCAATGGCAAGGTAGTCTTGTAGATAGGCAATAAAAAGATAGAGAAAGTCTATCTGTATCAGACTTTCATTTGGAACAAAGTAGAAGTCCAAACAACACTTTCACATAAAATTTTAAACACCCAAGTTTTGTGTTTTCAAAATTCTTGAAAATAATATAAACTTGTGAATAAGAATTTATTAATTTCCTTAAAACAGAAGTACTTCAATTCCAGTGGGAGATAGACATGAGAAGGAGTTGTGTACCCAGTTCATTACATATGAACTCTTCCCCTTGCCTCCAGTTTTGTGGGGAGGAGGTGAAAACAAAACAACGAAAGTTAAAGCAGTCTGTCTGTCCTATGTTTACAACTCTGAATAAAGAATGGTTTCCACTTTGGCATACGGTAAGAACCGCAGCTATGTGCCTGGTAGCAACAGTGTGAAGGGAGGGGACACTGCAGAGGGTACATTGGCCCTAAGTTGATACCCTTTGACAGTAAGGTCCGGAGAATGTGCACATACCATCCTCCTCAGCGGAGAACCCTGGAGACTGATAGGGGGCAAGGCGGGGGTCCGACTCATTTGGTTTATGCCACTGAGGTTTGTTCACGGGCCGGTTGCTGGGTGGATGCCCCTGCGGCTGCTGCACGGGAGAAGGCCCGGGCGCTTCAGAGGTGCGGGCCACCATCCGAGATCTCTGAAGTGCTACGTTGTAGTCTGGCGGCTTCCTGGCTGAATGAGAATGCCCTTCTGGAAAGTCCGTGATGGGGATTCCGATGTAACCTGGGGGGGTCGGTGGGGGCTCCCGATACCTGCCCTCCTTCCGTGCTGGAGTAAAAACAAGGCATCAGCAATTAGAAGTCTTGTGCTATTTCATGCCAAAGGGTTGTACATGATAATTATGGGGAGGGGGGGGAAGCAGACAGTATGCACAGTGTAACAGTAAAGGTGATTCTACTTGGTATGGGAAAAGGTGTGTGGGAAGAGATGGATGTTAACTAACATCTTGTGGTTGAAATAATTGGTCAGAGATGCTACCAGATGTCTAAGTAGCTTTAGCTTTAAATGTGCTAGTTCACAACTATCTTCAACTATCAAATAGCAATAAGGTTACTATCTATCCTTTGAGCTTATCGCAAGAACAAAGCAAAACAAATCTAAGAGGTATCTAGTGCCATGTCTGGAACATACGACCTAGCTTCTGTATGACTCCTGATGACCCCGTCCATGTCAGAGTAAAACTGTGCTCCACGGGGCTTCCTCTGGCTGATATTCTCGAGTGGGTCACTAGGCCTTTCTCCCCAGGAATTTCCGGGTGGACTTGAACTGCCCACTTTTTGTTGAGCAGTCAAATGTTTACGGCTCCCACTGCCACTCCACTAACACCAGCTCCCGGGGAACGTTCTCTCTCCTCACGTGTCTTGCCTGCCCCAAAGACCAGGCAGAGGAGTCCAACTTTGCTGGGGCATCTACCATCGCCAGGCAGAAAGCCAGTTTCAAGAATAACTTCTAGGTATCTGGGCCTCACTTTGGAAAATAGTAAATTAAAAAATATTTAAAATACTACCCCCCAAAGATGTAAAATTTCAGGATACGTATTTTTCTTATAATCCTTTTATGAATGCTGTGGCCTGAAATGTGTAAAGGCACATTAAGTGTAAGTTTCCCTTTCTTGAACTTCTAAAATTCAACTGGTGGGAATGAAAAAACAGTATTCTCCTATTTGCAATGTAAATTTGGAGCACAGTTTAAGACCGTGCTTTAAGAAAATAGCAACTCCAAAATATGTATTTACTGTTCTCTCCTTATTCATCTTCAAATGACATTACATGGCATTCACCAGTGATAGTATACACAGTATAATAACTATAAGTTCTCTACTAATAAAAGTGAGATCTGTGATCACATCCCGGAATTTTCCACTCTACGTCCTATGTTCTTTCCCCTGCATTTTAATTATGCAGATGGTGAAGAGGGAAATGACATGCCAGAAGGACTGAGGGAACACGAGCGCTTTTGCAGCAGAAAGAGCAGCATTTTCCACATCCATATGCAGTCACCACTCTAAACACTGGTCTAAATGTTTTGCATAGTTCATTTAGTCCTCTTAATAACCCTACCCCATGAAGCAGAGATTATCAAACGCATTTGGCAGATATGGGAAGAGGAACCGTTTAACCTAGTCCAATGTCATAAAACGAGTAAAGTGGCAGAACGGGGATTTGAATCCCAGTCGGCCTTAGGAAAGCCCCTCTTCCTCACTCATTGCACAGTTTTCCAGCACACACTCTTGTTCTAGTGTCAGAGGGGGTTCATTCTTTACCACAGACACTGAAATCAGTGGGGAAAAAATTGAGTATGCAATATTCTAAATCAAGAGATGCAAACAGAATAATACACAGCTTAAGAGTTTCAATGAAACAAAAGTTCTTTTAGAAAGAAGGGCATCCTCCCTGATGACTTTCGTGATAACCCTTTCCAGATTGGTGACACATATCACTCAGTCACATTTTTGGCCTCTCAGGTTTCTTGGGAAGCCACTATCCAGGATGTAGTGACTTGTGACACCACAGGGTGGCGGGGGGCTGTGGGGCCCTGCATAACTACGTGAATCTGAAGAAACTGGCCTCACTCCACTTCCCCTATCACCAGAGGCCACTCTGGGGGACATATGTGTTCTATATAACTGTATCAAAATTCACATGCTTCCTCTGCCCCCGCCTCGTTTTTCCCCCTCTAGATTTCAGTACGCCTTCCATTACTGAAAGAAAACACATGGTATCAACAAAAAATACAAAGCAGAAGAGAGGCTGGTCACAAAGGGGTTAAAAATCGCCTCCAGACTAGATGATATTCATGACAACCTACTGATTCTGTCTGTCAAGTGTTCTGTTGACAAAAATGGGATATGCCACTGAGCCTACGCTCTTAAATGGTTGTTCACGTCAAAATCTGAAATTGGTTGTGACTTTAGAAGTCCTCCCTGTATAGCAACAGAGGAGGCCCAAGGGCTCTGCACCGTCTCTACCCTACAGGCTGACTGCGCCCACCTACAAGGGTGCTGCAGAAGGAAGGTCTGCTTCTGAAAGGGTGACAAGGAAGAAGAGCCCTGCACTCTGGAGCACCCGGGGCCACCCGTGTCATCAGAAATGTCTCCGTAACAGTGGGCTTTTTGGAGTCCTCCAGCCAGGGGCAGTCCCTGGGTGGTGCAAATGGCCAGTACGGCCGGAGTCCACTCAGAGAGGTACCTTCGAAGAAAGGTTTGGTGAGCTAATTCTAAAAAGTCAGCCACCGAAAACCCCGTACAGTTCAGTTCTACTCTGACACACAGGGCCACCAGGGACTGAAGAGGCAGTGATGGCAAGGGTGGTTTCTGTGTAACGATGGACAAAATGAGGGAACAACTACAAACACACATTTTACTTTCCAACCGATTAAAACCATATCCAGGTGTGACAAAGCAATCTGATTTTTTGGGCTTACCTATAAGCCCCTTTGTAGTACTGGGGGTCACGGCCACGTGAGCTGGCATGGGGACTGGCTTGGTTTCTTCCGTGGTCACCAAAGTCATGCTGCTGCCTTCAGCTTCGAGGGACACATCTTTCCCACCTCTTCGCTTTATTGTGCCCGTGTCCCCCTCCGTGTCTTCTCCCCAGTAACCCGTGGATGATGCCCAGCTTGCCCGGGACTGGGCTTGTTCAAGACTCTCTTTACTTTGATTCTGCCTGTTATATTTTGTGCTATGATCAGAAAACATGATCTGGTCCATATGGCTGCTCGAGGCCCATAAACCTGCAGGGTCCCCTGAATAATCAAAGTGAGTGTGCCCAAACGGAATGGTTTCCCAGCTCCTCTGGTGCTGGATAGTTTGTATGTTATCGTGGGAGCCACTTGAGCATGAAGTCCAGCTCCCACGGCCACTGTCTGCGGCATCAAGGGACGCGCGGTCCCCCTGATCTTGGGAAAGTTCTTCTGTGCTGGGAGAAGAGATTACTGTGGCTGTCGCATATAAGCCCCGGCTTTCAGACATTGGTGCATAGGACCTAAGGGGCAGAAGAAATGAGAAAGAAACAGGACCCATGAACATGGTTAACTACAACTTATAAAAGCGAAATGCCCCTCAGACCCCAGAAAGGTGCCGCAAAGGACCACTGACTTGCATTATCCCCGATTCTGCCATGTTCAGGTTTTTCAACTTATGATTTCATAAAATATGCAAAGATGGGCAAGAACAACTGTGTTCCAATAAAGAATATGCATCGCAGAAGCGTTGCCGGCACAGGAAAAATAGCCTTGGTACTTTAAAATAATCTAGAAATTGTGAAAATTAGAACTGGAATGGGAGAACTTTCCTCAAGCATTATGAAAAGTAAACAGAAATGTGCATCTAAGAAGAAAGGCAACTCGGTTATACAGAAAGCTGGATGCGGGATGTAAAAGAACATTGAAGAAAAGCCTCCTACCCTAAGCTGTACTGGTCGGGCTCAATCATGGCCCGCCTCTCCATCCGGCCCACACCGAGGCTTGTTTCCACAATGCTGACAGAGTGTCTTTGGTGCCTGTCGTCATGCAGCGGGGCCGGCACTGAGTCGAAGGAGGAATTGCTGCCGATCCTGGACCGTGAAGAGATCTCACTGTGACCCGAGTCTGAGAAATTATCCACCGTGCCACTAGGCCCCAAAGCATAATCTGCACAGAAAATACAGCCATCGAATTACTCACTCCGGGCTTATAACAGTGCAATGAATAATGATAATAAGATCTACAAAACAGAAACAAAATGCAGGCAAAGATACCAACACTGACATGGGGGTTGGGGAGGGGCACAGAGCCTTCTACTTGTGGAGATCTGGTGGTAGGAAATTCAGATAAGCATTTACTCTAAGGAACCTTCAACTTGTCATTGAAGTTTTAGGGGGAAAATGCAAACATGGTATATGTGACAGCAAGTGTCATGGTGCTACTATCTATTCTTAGCTCCCTCACTCAAACGAGAAAGAGTGATGGTTAACTCTGAGCAGACTTAAAAACATAACTGAACATTCCCCCCCAAAATGTAAAGTTGCTAATGTGTTCAATTTTCAGAACTAAAATATTTGTAGTATACTTAAAATTTCAAGTGGACATAAAACAAACAAAAAGCAAAAAAAAAAAAAATACCTTTAAGACTTTTCATTGGAATTTTGCCATTTGTTTTTTTCAATACTAATAATACATTATATGAATCACATAAAATCAACTAACTATTGAAGAATATGATGCTCAAATCTTCGTATTTCCCCCAGACTACCACCATAAAACGTCTTTAAACAGCTATCCATTTTCTGACCTGGAAGGACCTTTAACTCCTTTTATTGATAAAAAAATAATTTTGAAATTCACCAAGAAGACATTTTCAATGAAAAAATCCCAATCTTCTTTCCCATTACTCATTTTTTTTATACCATGACTACACGTTTCAGATGCTACTTAAAATACAGCTTTAATATATTTATGTGGAATGCAAACTTTATAATATCACCTAACAAAAAATTAACTCGAGATTATCTGAATGTTTCACATCTACTCTCTACGTCATACTTCCCTGGGTATTTTCAGTGAGCTGTGGATTCCTGATTTTCCCTAAGTATTTTCAGTGAGCTGTGGATTCCTGATTTTCCCTAGGTATTTTCAGTGAGCTGAGGATTCCTGATTTAGTTTGTAAAGTTTGCACAGGTCTTGATAAGAGTTAGTGTCTTCATCTCTGAAACATCTTTTTAAAAAAACCCACCATGTAAACGCTGACAAATCAGACTTGAAGCCATCTCCAGTGTGCTGAAACAAAGTAACAAAACAAAACACCGCTAGAAAAATGATTCATGGGGCGCTGTTCATATACGGAGGCATACTCCCGTTGTCTTTAACCAATGAGACGACTTCCTCCTTTCCCTCCCGTTTTTTGGTTCTATGAACCCCACCTATCCCATAGGCCCGCGGTGCATTGTTATTCTTGTTACTGTTCTCACTTCCAACAGAAGAGGAAGAACTGGTTAAGTCCAAATGCCCGGAGCCAAAAGATCTCAGCTGATTGCCACTGCCACCTAACCACAGGACGAGAAAAGAGTTTAGATGTATCCATTTAGTGAGGAGAGTCAGACTGCACAGATGGCTGAAATATCTAAAAAGGAAAGCGCAAAAAGGCCTGACTGTGCATCCGGCAGACCCAGCACTGGATTAACCTTCTTGGCCGTCTTCTAGGGAAAATTAGTTCTTAACCCTTGACTACTGACATTAACAACTCAAGTGCCACTGAGCCCATTATGATTATTAGTGACCCTATAGGGCAGAGTAGAATTTCCACTGCAGGCTTCCCAGGTAGAAAGCTTCACCGTTGTCCTGTGGTGATGTAGTTGGTGGGTTTGAAATGCCACCTTTATGGATACCAGTCTAACTCATAACCAGAGTGCCTTACTACTGGCTTACATTTTGCTAATTAAAAGGTAATAAGAGGGAGTGAAGGAGGGTCGGTGGTAGAAATTGATCTACGATTCTAATATGAGACAGTATCAGCAAGAGAGAAGCGAGTGTTAAGTTGCCTAAAAATCAGTCTTTTTAACATGAAACAAGAGGAATGGTAATCAAGACCTGTGCTAACACAATGATAAAATAAATCAGGAAGATACCCAGCTTTTCTCAAGCTTTTAAAAACTTTTTTCTCTAAAACGTTACGTAATGTAAATTTAGTCAGGATACACAAACGCAATTTTAAAAAGGCCTTCTGAACTTAGACTTTTCCGATGAGGGTCTTTAAAAGGTGTGTAAAAAAGTGAAATGAAAAGAGCATACAAAATTTCCACAAGCCTTTGAGCCCCCTTGCATTACTGTAGGTAAGATTTTTAAAAAGGAACTACTAAAATTCTTCCAGATTTGGAAAGAAACACCTACGGTACATTGGGATATTTTTAAAATGACTTTATAATATTAGAAATTGCACACAGCGAGTGCAACATAGCTGAAAAGCAAAACTGTCATATAGAAAAGAAGTAACCAGCCTACCTTTCCTGGGAGAGCTCTGTGGAGAAGTGGGAGGGGAAGACAGCTGCAACGACGCATTGGATATCATCGTATCTTCTGCGTGCTTCTTGTGACGTTCCAAACTTCCTTCTTCAGACAAAGAGAGAATTTTCTTTAAAGCTTGTGGTGAGTTTATACCTAAAAGGAAAGCCAATACCTCAAATGCTGCTTTTAGGATGGAAAAAGATGTAGCATTAGTTACTAAAATACTTTTTTGAAGTAAGAATTGTACCTCAAGGAAAATTATTTAGCCCCCGGGGGCAAACAACGGTAACGTGCGTAAAGGGAGACAGCGGTCGGTCGGTGTAAGGTATGAAAATAATAATAATTTACAATTTATCAATGGTTTATTAGGGTGGGGGAAGGAGAGAAAAAAGAAGAGTTAAATAGAAAGTAAATGTTTAGAAAATGATGATTGCAACATATGTACAAATATGCTTTATACAATTGATATATGGATCGTTATGAGCTATAAGAGACCCCAAAGTAATTATCTTAAAACAAATTATTTAGAAGAAACTGTTCATTTATAGCCAAAAGGCCACACTTTGAACGTCTGAGATGGAGGCACCAAAGGTTAAAACGATAGTGACTCATGTGTGCTACTCCATCCAGTGACATAGTCTAGGTCTAATATAACATCAAGTTTTCACTTATTACACTTTAAATGTAATAAGTGAGGGAGAAAGACATAAACAGTCACCGTCTTGGAAACCCACAGGGGCAGTGAGTTCCCTGTCCCCTCGGGTCGCCATGAATCGGCAACGACTCAGTGGCAGTGAGTAGGCAGGAGGTTGTAGCCTTCATGGTGGACACTGGCATGATAGAAAGACAAGAAATGTCCGTAGTCTGAATTCGGACCGAGCCCTATAAGGATGGATATTGAGAATACAGGAGATATACAAACAAGCAATTCAGCTAGTTTGTGAGAGGGGGAGTAATAAAAAATATCTGAAAGCGACAATGTCAAGTAAAAGATGTTCTTTTCTCAGCTCGCTCAGTCTCAACTCACAGGGCACCTACTGATGATAAAGTTAGGAGGACTCTTCCCCAGCTCTCAAGGATGAGTGGTAATTTAGCAGAAGCTCAAGGTGCTATAGTTACTAATGTCTAATTTTGCCCAAGAAAGACTCTGCTATGAATTTTCAAATATATATGTATATATATATGTGTTGTTGTTGGACTCTTACAACGCTTGTCACAATCCATACATCGCTTGCATCAGGTGAATTTGTACACATGTTGCCTTCATTCTTTTCTAGACATTACTTTCTACTGAGTGCTTGGTATCAGCTCCTCTTTCCCCTCTCACCCCCCACCACCCCTTGATACCTTGTCATTGTTTTCATATCTCACACCGACCTGTCTCCCTTCCATGCTTTCTGTTGTTCTGCAGCATGGAGAGGGTTGTACGGTTACGTGTCGATCACTGTGATCGGTTCCCCTGACTCCCTTCCTCTCCCCCTCTCCTATCACTATTCCCACCCCTGTTCCTGGATTCTGTGCAGCGTGAGCTCCCATCTCTTATCTATACCTGTGTACAGGTTCCGGTCTAGTCTGAATCGAGAAGCAGCACTGGACATTTTTTTAGTTAATGTTTCGTTTCTTTTTTTAACATTGCTTCTGTACACATATACATAGAACTAGATTTTATAGATGATGATTTTGTTGACATCTTTTAGATAAATGAACTAGGAGAGGTATTATTTAATAGAAAATATGAAGCATGATTTGGCTCTGTCCCATGCAGAAATTACTTGCATTTCCTCCTCAAGTTACAGAATCAGTGATTCAACAAATAAAAAAATTACCTCCTGGTACTGACCTGACTTAAAAATATTCTGCCTAAATTCTAGTAATTCACTGATAATATCACGTTTTAGATAAAACTATTTTAAATTATTTGTATGGACAAGGCAACTTTGTATTCAATAACAGTTCAATTAATAAAAGCGTAACTTCCCTACCCCATGTCCTGCCATGGTGAATAAACCAGATTAAATGATATACCGTTTTAAAAATGGTCCCTCCCCCGGTAAAAGTACAGTTACACTTATCACAACAGAAAACCTGCTGCCCCTGAGTGAATTCAGACTCTGCACCCCCATGAGCTGAATTGTGGAATTGCTCCATAGGGTTTTCTTGCCTGTACATTTAATGAAGCTGGTCACCAGGGCCTTTCTTCCATGGTGCTGTTAGGTGGATTTGAAATGCCAACCTTTAGGTTAGTAGTTGAGTGCAAACCATTTGCATCGCCCAGGGGCATGAACATTGGTGTTTTATAAGAATTCACAATCATAAAAACCTCAAGAGAAGTAGATAAGTTTACCCAAGACAAACATTGTTTTTTTTCCTCCCCTAATCGGAAAACACGGCAGTGAATAGCAACAGAAATGAAAATCGAGTCAAACACTTACCAAAAGGCGGGAGATCCTTGACGGGCACTTTCTTTCGCGAGGGATACAGGGACACAGCGGGAACCTGAAGTCCTTGGCTGATTTTATGTGGCGGCGGCGGCTGCTGTGTCTGCGGCTGGGGCTGTGCTTTCTGCTGTGACCCTGCCCTTGGAGCCACAGGGGAGGTCTCCGATTTGACAGGCTTTTTGTCACCAGGGTTTTTAGGCACTGATAAAAGGTTAGGTTTGGAAACAGGACAAGCAATTCAAAGTGTGAGTTGCTATGAACAAGGTAATTTTAGAACTGCAAGAGTGCTTTCTGCCATGAGAATAATACAGAACATGTCATTTTTCCTGCTGCCAGGACAAAGGATAGAAATGCAATGGGGACTGGGTGACAAAGAAGCGACAACCAATCAAACAAATAAACCTAGTTATAGAAAACATTAAAGGCATGGCAGGACAACAGTACTTACTTTACGGAACTTGCTATCTCCACATAGTAAAAACAGAACTACAAGGACAGGGCTACTTCAGGATGCATGCATATTTATATAAACAGATACATGATAAACACGACGAAAAGAAAATCTTCCAAATTTTTTTCTATAACCCCGGCAAACTTCCAGGGCATGTCTAAGTTAACATTTCATTAAATAGATGGCATTCGTGACAATCTTTCTACTAATGAATTCCCCACCGAGGTAAACGATTGTCTGTGTTAGTCAACGGTGGCCAATGCTGCCAGAGATTTCTCAGTGTACAGTCAGGGGTAGCCAGATGGTAAACCATGACAACAGGGCAACCGACTGTTACACGGGAGAGTCTTCATCCTTAAAACAATCCCAACACATGTATGGGTCTGCCACCTTACATCTAAGGAAGCTGACACAGGGAGGTGAAATCATTTGTCTGTGTTCGCATTCTAGTAAGAACCAAAAACAGGATCTGAACTCACACTAATTAAAGCTCCAAAAGGAGAAACTCTTCACCATAGAGCGATACTCTCAGAGGATCTCAGGCAAATTTAATAACGAGAATCTTAAACCTCTAACTAACATTTACATTTTTTCCCTAATTGTCTTATTAGGGGCTCATAGAACTCTTACCACAATCCATATATACAGCAAAAATGTAAAGCATATTTGTACATTCACTGCCCTCATCATTCTCAAAACATTTGCTCTCCAACATTTAAATTTCATAGAAGGTATTTTCAAGCCCACCCATAGAAGGTCCCCAATGGTCACAAATAGAAAATGCCTCTGCCTTGTAAGTGTAGATACCCACAACAACAACAACAACAACAAAGCGAGAACACAGCTCCATTTCAAGCCTGGCCAGAGTTTTGAAAGAACGAGAACCTGTTTATTAGAATGAGCGGCAGTTCGTTGTGTCACAGAATTATTGCTCTGGGAGTACAGGGGGTGGGGGGAATAGGAGTTGACAGAATTGATGACTCTATAACCTCACTTAATGGGCTCGAACAACAGAACTCTATGTGAATGGATACATTTGATATGTAAGTACGGCAACAAATAAATAAATTAAAGAAAGGGCTCCTGGAGGTAGGGTGGGGTGGGCTAAAGGGAAGCTGATACCACGGGGTTCAAGAAGAAAGACAACGGATTTGTGTTAGCATTTGTACAATATTGCTTGAGGTGATGGAACTATGGAGTGTTATGATATCTGTAAAAGTTCCCAGTAAAAGGACTAAACAATTTTATTGCCCTGGTGACAGCTGAATTGGTTACTGGGTGCTGTCCAAATTAAAGGTGTAAATGGCGGCCAAACTACTGAGATTCTGTGCTCTTCTATCTAGTGGATCCCATGAGATTTTTCTATCACTTCGGGGGTCTCTCTATGAGAAGGTAATGGAGACAAAGGGGCTGTTCACAACCCCTGAGCTGCATTCCTTGCACAGTGCACTGCTGCTTGTAGGAAGTAGCCTGAGCTAAGAAGCCGCAGTCATGCTAAATAAGCCTACCATACCACCCTTCCCGTGTGCAGGGCACAGACTGGCAGGAAAGGTCAGGGAAAGGAGAGTCTATCTCAGAACTGTTACTATTTCCCCCTTTGTGCTCAGCCCTGTTTCAAAGCCAACCCAAACCATGGCACAAGGTAGAGGTCTGTCTTCTGAAAGTCAGAGTCTAGTTGCTTGAAGGGAAAACCCCCAATAAAACAAAAACAACTCACACGTGTTGGTTGCTGGCTCACACTGCAGGGATAAGGTCTGAAGGCTCTCCTCATCCATTTCTAACTCCAAGTTGGACAGGTACTGCTTCACTTTTCGTGCCATCTGGGCATCTTCATATAGCTTTTTGGCATTGAGGAAGGAACTACGACGTACCCGCTTTTTGTGACCACCTGTCTGAGCAACATCTAGCACTGTTGCATTTGTACTACCCTGGCTGAGAGACCTGGAAGACGAAAAGGTAGATATGCAGCTCATTCTAGCATGGGATTGAAACACGCCCAGACGTACAAAAATAATCTCCCTTCAAAAGGTTATATGCCTCATTCAAGTGGGTAAACTTCTCTAAAGAGAATACGGAATAATATAGATTTACAAATTTTAGTTAAAATTATACATACATACACTCACTCCTCACTTGTCAACATGGTTGGGTCATTATATGAAAATTGTACTATTTAAAATGGAAATGAAGAATCACCAAATTAGCTCATTACATTACGCAACTATCAAAACACATCAGGAGATAACTGCCAAATCGCACCGATACATGACTGCCAAACCGCCAAGAATCATAGCCTAATCAAGTCCAATTAACTTGAATGATCAAAATCAGCTTACTCCTGCCTCACACTTCAGCATCTGTTATTGCCAAATGTACGGTTAATGTACAAAGTAGTCAGTTATTTTCCTACTGCCATTAACATGGCATGCTGGCTACGAGATGGTTGGTAAGTGAGGAGTACGGGTGTGTATGTATACATGTGTTTGGCACCTGTTCTATTCTAACTAGGAAACTCTACTTTCCATATCTGTAGAGTCTTCAAGGCACTTCTCTAACAGAAGGCAGCAAAAACTAACAATTATCTACAAGGGTACACCAGTACTATCATGAAGAGTTACAATATTAAGTTTATTTCTAAAAAGAATGCTTTCAGCAGTCTTAACAAAATTAGCTACAAAGTTCATAATTGCTTTTGTACTCTTTGGGTTGAATGTGGTGAGTTTTTAAGTAATATGGTCAATCTGTTAATAAAATGGTCATGCAAATACAAACATATGTAAGGAAATTATTTAGCAAATGAGTTGTTAAAGAATTATTTTTAAAGATGATTGGTTCATAGAATGAAAACAGTCGTTAGTTGAGCTGTAAAAAATTTTAGTTTTAACAGCTGGGGGCACTGTTTACATCATATGTATTAACTTCTCAGATAGATGTGCAATACTATTTTAATTGCACAATTTTCCTTTTAATAGTTATTCCCCCTCCGCTTCAGGTTTTTCCAATTTTAAAAAACACAAATTACATTACAATACATCTTTCTGTAAGCTCAGAAGCATGCCTGCCCATATATATTCCCCAGAACGAACATCCGTCATGTCACAGCTCTCAAGGATCATGACCTCAAAAGCAAAGCCCCCACCATTAAACTCGAAGTCAGTTTGCCATCTGAAATCTGCTAGAGCAAAAGGGTTACGTGGGGGCGTGGGGGGAAGCAAGAATGCAAAGCAAGAGAAACTATGACAGATCAGAAGACAATGCAATGAGCGGAGAAGAATTGTGTGTGGGACGGCGAAGTCTTCACCACTTACCCCAAACTCCTCCACTTCTTCTTCCTGTAAGTGAGAGCCATGGAGATTGAGGCATGGGTGTAGAAAGAGAGACAGACAGATCACAAGCTCAGAAAGGAAAGACTAGACTCCTGGATAAGCAGTACTAGAAGCCCACAAAATTATACTGCATCATCACCTCTCACACACAGTTTTACCTGAAACACTTTTCGGGCTCAAAAGAAAAATGTTTTAATTTTTTTGTTCTAAAGGAGTAAATGTCTCTACTGACTGAATCCATTTTTTTTTTGAGGACATGAATAGCTACATCCAATGGACAGTGAGACAATAGTGTTTGGTTTACTTACATATTTTAGTTGAGACAACCCAGCGAGAGAGAAAGTGAGGGCTCTCTACTCGGATAGGTACTGTCTAGAAAACTCAAAGGGGCAGCTTACTCTGTCCTCTCAATAGGGTTGCTATGGAGAGTTATCCAGTTACGAGTTTAGCTCTCAAAGTCAATGTTCTGAAACGTAAGGATTTAAAAAAAAAATTGTACCTAATGTCAATTACAAATATTTGATGACAAATGGCTTCCACTGCCAATCAAAAGGACATGTGATGTGGGTCTTAATTCTAATATCTCATCATTAACAATTCAATGGAAATTCTCAGCATGTATTAATAAAATATCTGCCATGTTACAAATACAAATGCTCAAATGTTCCTGCTCATAAATCAACAAGTTCTAAACTCGACCTTCCCCAATTCCACCTTTGCCACTGCAGGTGAGAGACTCACCTAGTCCTGAACATGAGGGCAGGGTCCATGTTGACTGACGCCATTCGGCCAACATGACGAATTTCTTTCGCAATCATCCTTAACTTCTCAAAATTGACCAGCCCATCTACTTTCGAATCATTTCCTGCAATGGGCCAGACACAACACAGGAGATCACAATGGCATGTACTCTATGCTGCCACGCGTGAAGGTGAAATGCGTCTGTATTCTTACCTTCATGAAGGAATGTGAGATCCTTCTTGATAACCGGGAACAGTGGGATTATGGGAGGCTGTAAATTCTGACTATTCAGAACATTGCGATACTTTGCCATGTTTCTGGAAGGATCAAACAGGTCCTGGAGGTCTTGAAACAGCTTTTCATATTTATTGGGAAGTTTCTCCCAGGTGGTTCGCAGTCTTGCCACTGGTGCCAGGTTCAGGCCACTGAGAATAAAGGCAAGAATGGCAGTTGCACAAAATTACACGAGCCATCCTTATGAAACAGAGCAAGCAAAACAGTGTTGTTTACACTACGTAACAGCTCTGTGTGCATGCCTTATAGATATGCGTATACATTCACACACATCTACTGTCAGAAGGGTAACAAACAAGCAATGATAATGCTGGTGATGACAACAGGTAAGAGCTATAGGGCTTTCCTCTTTTTCCCTTTATGCCCTCCTGGTCCATAGAAGCATGTGTGCACCACACACACACACACACACACACACACACACACACACACACACACGCGTACACAAAGTGTTCTGAGGATAGGCTTTGGGTTGTTTTCTCTCCATACACAGGGCCCTACTTGGCACACACATCACAGGCATGGATCAAGAGGATCGGGCAAATACTCTGTAATAAAATAAAAGCGTCATGATGGTAATGAGTACGTGACTTAACTCTAAACAGAAAGAATGCCACATAGCCAATTGCTTCGGTTTGTAATGTATTTTGTTCCAGCTTCAATCTCAGCAGAAAGGAAGGAAAATTAACATGTGCTAGGTATTTTCTTTGTATTTGTCTGATGGAATTCAACATGCATTTATACAATTGGATCTTCTTGGCAATATCCTTGAGGAACGGTTACTGTCCAGATAAAATTCTGAGGTCCATAGAAGTTCAATTAATTTGCTCAAGGACAAAGATTTTAAAAAACAAGAAAAAAGAAAGGTGGATTCCGAATCAGAATGTTAGAGATTTAAAACTGAGATTTGGGATTACAATTCAGAGAAACAGAATTGTTCGTGATGATTTAATTAAATACCACTGAATTTACTCAAAACACATGGCATTTTCTGCACCGTGTTTTAATCTGTGAAGTCAACTGGATCCCGACACAATCTTGCTCCTCTTACCTGATGATTGCAAACATTGAGTTAAAGTTCTTGCACTCCCTACAGTGTAGTGCTATCTTGATGAAATGTTTAACGATCTTCATCCTCTTCAGTTGGTTTGTTTCTCTCAGAATTTCAGATGCCACCCAAAATGTTTCTTGATTAATGACGTCTTCAAATTTCTTCAGATTGGCACAGCTGTTTTTTGATTTGAGTTTAAATAAATCATCTATATACTCAGTGGGTTCGATGTTGCGGAAGAGTTCAAAATTTCGCATGGAGAGCTGGGTGGCAACTTCAACGGTGCTGAGTTGCAGGAGGGAAATCTGACTCTCTCTCAACAACTCCTGAGCATCTTCATCCGAACAAAGTGTTTCTGTTTCCATGTTGTTTTTCAGGTAATACCTATGAAGAACAAACAATCAGGTCAGATGTAAAGCCCAGCCCAAGCAGCAGTACCACACCATTCCATGAAAGAACAGGCTATTTTTAAAAAAAATCATTTTATTAGGGGCTTATAAAACTCTTATTACAATCCATACATACATCCATTGTGCAAAGTGCATTTGTACATTTATTGCCCTCATCATTCTCAAAATATTTCCTCTCCACTAAGCCCCCGGCATTAGGGCCTCATTTTCCCCCTTCCCGCTCCCCACTCCCTTATGAGCCCTTGATAGTTTATAAATGGGTATTTTGTCATATCTTGCCCTGTCCGACGTCTCCCTTCATCCACTTTTCGGTTGTCTGTCCCCCAGGGAGGAGGTCACACACAGTTCCATGTAATCGGTTCCCTCTTCCCTACCCATTCTCCCTTTACCCTCCCTGTTTTGCCACTCACACCACTGGTCCTATAGGGCTCATCCGTCCTGGATTCCCTGTATTTCCAGTTCCTATCTGTACCAGTGTACCTCCTCTGGTCTAGCCAGGCTTGCAAGGTAGAATTCGTGTCATGATAGTGGGAGCGGGGAGGAAGCATTTAGGAACTAGAGGAAAGTTGTATTTTTCAGAACAGGTTATTTTTAATGCAAAGTCCAAGAATACACTGAATCGAATGATGGGAAAATTCTCTGCAATCCAGGGAGAGAATGCAGTTGCTGTCCCAGCCACCAATTCACGGAACCACCTATCCAGAAGTCACAGAGAGAAGCTAACACGTCACATGGACTTTCACTCGCAACAACACCAATTTCTCCTTCTTTCTGTCTAAATAAATTTAGGTTTTGCTAAAATTGACACAGTAGCTGTATTCTCAACTTAAATAAAGGGAAAAGAGCTAGAGAAGAAAGTGGGGAAGATTAAACAGGCAACTGATGAGTTTCAATCAGGTCAAAGTCACCTAAGGTTACTTATTTATTCAAATACTATAGAAGCTGACAAGCCTTTTTTAAAAAAATAGACAGATGCTTACCCTCATCCCCAAATTCCATAAGGGAAAAAAGAACTAGCGTAGCCAGCAGCCCTTCAACCTTGTATTTGATGTGTTTCTCGAAGGCAAACATTTATTACAGAAAATCAGCCCCAAGGACCACTAGCATTCCTAGATTCCAGGTTCTCAGTTCTGAGTGGCCATCGTATCCCTATCAATATGCCCACTGATATTTTCTTGACTAATTAGTTAGAATCCAGTGTCTGTAGTTCAATGGAACCACATCACGGTTACGGGTGCAAAATAAAAAACTACCTGCTAGTGCTGGCACTGGGAAAACATTGAAAATGAAGAAATAAAAGAAAGTGAAGAGTTGTTAGCCAGAAAATCAATGTTTTCAATGCCCTAAAGTGTGCTTTAGATATTTGATGTGAAAAAGTTATAATGAAGCCCTCCTTATGGGAAGAAAACGAACAAGCAGAGAAAAATGCCTTATGGAAAACTATTTAATTTTCAATCAGTGCAGTTACGAACCACGAAGGACAAGCTTTTGCTTATCTATGGTTTGAAGTTACAAATTAAACATATTAAACAACAAACTGATTCAAGAGAATGACTAAATTCAACGTTTTCTCAAGATGACAGGTGGTACAAGTAGGTGCACAGTAAGAAACCGAGCCCTGAGGGTGCTGAAGTTCAGTTCCAGAGCTAAGAAGTGATTTTCATCGTATGATACACAAGAGTTGGTGTCGTTAACTGACTGCATTACCAAGCATGCTTGCACCACACTGAATGCAGCTCCTGGCAAAGTTCGGTGGGGTGAGTCAAATAACCCTAGAATACTATGAAAAAATGAACTTTGATGTAGCAATCCATGGTGAAGGCAAAACGCCTTCATTTAAATCGAGGGGGGTGGCAGTGGTGGCAGCAATCAGAAGGGAGTCACGCATTTTAAAACCCGTGCCAGCACCTCCACTCAAGTACTTCCTCAATGCAAGAATACTTTCTTCTAGTAAATTGGCATTCTATGATGCTCACCTTCCC
>NW_022109767.1:17092050-17093284 GCF_000313985.2 Echinops telfairi
GACACATATTGTACCTTCCACTCAGTTGTATTCTATCAGCAAGTTTGGAAAGCTGATCTGGAAGTCTTCTTTGTTTGATTACTCCCTCAGGAGTGACAGATACCTCACAGAGTGAATATTGATCTGGGGTAGCAGTCACAGCAAACTCCCGGATAGCCTGAAGGACGACTTCCTTTGCAGTGGTGTCCTTACTGATCATGATGTATCGGCTTTGCTGATCGGCTTTGAAAACCCTTAGCACTTGATCTGGCAAATCTGAAACAAAGAAAAGCCATAGATAAGTAGAAAATAGTTCTCTATTGTAGTAAGGCAATTCAGCAGTGTAACCTGAAGAGGAGCTCAGAAAAGACGATGCTACGCTTTCTCTTCTGCCTTATGCTCGCTCTGCTGCAAAGCTTAGGTCAACCTGCGGATGTTCTGCAAGAACACATCTCTCCTCTAGAAACACAATACGAGCTAAATGCAGACACATTAATAGACCACAGTGGCACACAACGTTGTCATGTTAGTATCAGAGGCAAAAAAAATAAATCTAAATTTAATCTTTATTATAGACATTAAAAAGCCCAATAAGTTGACCTATCCTCCTGCCCTTTTTAATTCACATAACTTATTAATACCCTGCCTGGTATATGTTGTCTTCATTTTATGAAAGAAAATAAATATGAAGCAAAAATAAGCTTAGAGAGGTTAATTGCCTACATCAAAATATCTTAGATAACACAAAAGCAACTGGTTTCAATTGTTGGAAATTTAAGGTCTGCCTTGACTGAACATCTAATATAATCTATGCTAAACCAAGAGGGGCACATATAGCATTACCATTCTATGAGAAGGAAAAGGTTACTACAAGAAAACAAAACAAACAATCCGAAGCACTCGGGGAGCTCACCGGGAGTAGTGCTAAAGTCTAAGATGCGATGGTGGGACTGCAATAAATCAGGATTACTGGATGACAAGGTTCCGCTGACAGGTAGTGCAGTGGGGATGTGCTTGGTCTGCCTTAATCCTACTATGCTGTCATCTTGAGACTGGCCAATTCCAATATCGCTAAACAGAGAGGAAAATTAGAAAATAAATCTTTAGCACCTTGAACAGTTATAGGCTATCAAAACAGGATAGAAATAATTTGTGAGTAAATCTAAACCAGTGGTTCTCAACCTTCCTAATGCCGCGACCCTATAATACAGTTCCTCATATTGTGGTGACACCCCCCCCCCAAAAAAAAACCATA
>NW_022109767.1:17097508-17098470 GCF_000313985.2 Echinops telfairi
AAAACATTAGATGTATTATGGTATGAGAAAACTATTACTAAGGGCTTAAAACTTGATCCTCTCTTAGGACAAATGGTTATTATGAATGTGCTCTCGGCACAACCAAGAAGAGCACCCTTCTTAAATGGTTCTTGGCAACATTTTAACACTTACACAATGATCTAAAATCTGTACTCCTTGTTTCTATATCTCTGTAATCCACAAAACGGGGGCATTTGTGTATTGGAAATATATATTCAAGTTGTAATTTACACATGCCCCTCTGAGCACATCCTCTTACTGCTCACCACTCCAGCTCTGGGTGGTAACTGAAATGGCTGTTTGTTTTGTGTGTGTGTGTGGGGGGATGCTATTGGAATTTTGATAGGGTTGACAAATGCCCTCTTTCACCTACCCTGCCAACTTACCATTATCCCCATCTTAGTTCCTGTAATACAAATACGATTTGAGAGTGAAAACGCACAACACTGGCCTCTTAATATGAGTGGGTTATAAGTTAGGCGACTAACTGCAAGGTCAGGAATTCGAAACGAGCAGTCTCTCCCAGGGATAAAGAAGAGCATTTCTAACCCCATTAAACAGAGTCTGGAAATCCACGGGGCAGTCGATTAGTCAGAATCGACTCTTAAGTTGGGATTCAAACCTAGATTCCTCAGTCCCAGATTGCAGATTGGTTAGCCAGGTCCCCAGACCACAACAGGCTGTATTCATGGGCACGTCACCTGAAATGCGGGTAATTTTACTCTGAAGTGGTCCAGCCAATTACCCACTCCAAGTCAGAGGAAGAAAGACGAATTTTAATTTAGAAGTTATACCAGTGAGGAGACCCTATCATTGCAAAAGAGACTTTGTAGTGTTCTATTTGAAATCAGAATACATACAGAATGCAGACCTTTGGCTTTAGAAGTTACACTTTTGGAAATCATTAATGTTTTGGATTAACTCAGCTTTTGGGGGTAACC
>NW_022109767.1:17100389-17102895 GCF_000313985.2 Echinops telfairi
TTCCCCTCTGGTTCTTTAATGCTTCCTTCCCCCTACCCCCTTATTATGACCCTAATTCTACCTTACAAATCTGGCTAGACCAGAGCATGTACATGGGTACAGATAAGAGCTGGAAACACAGGGAGTATAGGACAGATAAACCCCTCGGGACCAATATTGAGAGTAGCCATTACAGAAGGCTAAGGGGAAGGTCGGGGGAGAAAGAGGGGACCGATCACAATGACCTACCTATAACCCCTCCCAGGGGGATGGATGACAAGGGGGTGGGGGGAGACAGAGGACAGTGCAAGACATGAAAAAATAATAATTAGTAAATTATCAAGGGTTCAAGAGGGAGAGAAGGAGGGGGAGGGAGGGAAGGCATAACAATGAGGAGCTGATGCCAAGGGCTCAAGTAGAAAGTAAATGTTTTGAGAATGATGATGGCAACAGATGTACAAATGTGCTTGACACAATGGAAGGATGGATGGATGGATTGTGATAAGAGTTGTATGAGCCCCCAATAAAATGATTTTTTTTAAAAAAAGGATTTTGGAGTTAGATTAGATTTGAATGCCAGCTTGAAACTTTCTGATTTTGAAGTTATGGGAACACACATGAAGCTTTCTGAACCTCATTTTTTACATCTGTAAAATAAAAATAACTAACATAGGATTAGAACATATGGTAGGTCCAAAACACATGATAAATTTTATTTTGACAGCATTTAGCTGCATGTTCATTAATGGTACTCAACTTAAATGTCTACATTTTCCAGAAAGGTCTCACGAGTGAACAGGTTATTTCTCGAATTCTAGAATTACTCTGTCAGTAACTGTGAGGCAAAACCCCCTGCCTGGGTTTTAAACACACATGTGCCTAGCCCACTGTAGGTCCAATGAATCGCATCACTTATGACGTGAGCAGATATTCTACTGATCGGGAAATAACAAACGCTGATGAGGTTGCAGAGAGAGTGGAGCCCCCTCATGCACTGCTGATAGGACTGGAAATCTGTACAAACTCTGTGGCAAGCAGTATAGGAATGGAAATTCCACAAGACCCAACAGCTCTTCTGGTGGGTATGTGTCTTAAAGAATTAAGCGTCAGAACAGACAAACGCACAGCAATGTTCACTGCGGTACTGGCACAACAGCAAGAAGATGGAGACCACCGAAATGCCTGTCAGAACAGATAAAAAGAACGTTGGTACATAACCGAGGACGGTGCACTGTTGGTTGGCGAACAAACAAGGTCTTGGTACATGAACACTCTGTATGCTGTATTGCGATATGTATTACCCCAGCAATCCTGTGACAGCCTTTCTGTTATATTCTGCTTATGCTCATTTATATTAGGGTGTACCTCAAAGGTGTGTCGTCATTGGGGTTCACCCTCTTGAAGCTGTTATTTGTTGCTTTAGTTTTCAGTAAATGAAACACAGGCTGGTGAGCCTACAGGGAAAGCAACTGTAACAGGGTTTTGGGGGAAGGGGGATATAGAGGGCTGGGGAAGATAGAAGGAGATGAAATCAAGAAGCCCAGGAAGTTAAGGTATGTTTTGAAAAACATGTATGACTATGGAAGAAATTGCAAAATTATGTTTGACACGACTGATTTATGGAATGTTATGACATATGTTTGGGTTCCCAAGTTATAGCAAATTAAAAATAAAAAAAGGAATAGATCTAGGAATGGGTTTGGGGCTCGCACTAAATCCTACCTCCAACTTAAGAACAATTAGTTCTTACATCATGGTCCTGTTACATATTCACCTTCAGGAAATGATCACTGAAGATAAATGTGCTACAGCAAAGTGTGGTGAAGAAGGCACAGGGTGCCGCTCAACTGGAATACTGTCTGAGGTCTTAAAGGCTTGCATTCAAACAAGAAGCCATCTACGGGAGGAGTCAACTAAGTCCACACGGACGAAGCGCACCAGTGTGATCCAGAGATGACAACATTTGAATATGGTGAGGAGAAAAGCATCAGAGCAAAAGTGATGAACACCCAATTGGTGGAGGGCTGTGGGGGATGTGGGATCCTGAACCCATCTGCAGAACATCTCATCAGGCTAAGCCACTGGCAGAGCTGCTGTAGCCAAGGCCGGGGTCTCAGCCTTACTAACAGGCATAGACCATGGTAATCTTGAATATGGTGGGTCGACCTTGATACTTGGCCATCTGTCCACCCGACAGACAGGACCTGAACATGTTCTGGGAATAAGTATCTTTTACTAGCTCAATGATGAAAAATTTCTTCCCTGGCTTTTTGAATGTTGTTTGGGGTTTGTCCCTTCTTACACATTATTTGTCTCTTTGTCTGTATACAATTATGCTTTTTTCCTTACCACCTTAGTGCAATTTTGTTTTTTATTGTTTTCTCTTGGGTCTCCCAGCTGTGAAGCACGGGAGTGGGTGCATGAGAATAACTGACGAGTGGTTACAGGGAATACAGGGGTGGGAGTGGACGATGAGGAGGGCAAGGGGATCTTGGGGGTAAATGGCAGAGACAGGAGGAGGGAGGGA
>NW_022109767.1:17103555-17106341 GCF_000313985.2 Echinops telfairi
AGCATGTAGGTGTGTTCGGGTAAGAAACTAGTGTATTATGTCCAGAAACTTTATTGGAGTTAACAGTTTAGTAGCTTTGAAAGAAAAGTGATTGTTAAGGGGTTAAGCCCACCCAGAGGCACCTCAGAAGGCAGGCCACACGACTATGCACACAGGGAGCTACCTAAAGTTGGAACTTAGTGCTTCATGTATTAAGGAAGCTTTTTTATTCATTTCTGCAGTACTGATAATGTTTGTGAATAAAAATCTACCAAATTGGCCTTTATAACTACTATATCTCTATAAATGCATGCCTACATTCCTCCTGCGGTTCGGTTATTGTTAAAAAAAAAAACCTATTACATATCTAAGTATGTATATTAAACATAGTTTTCATAAAATGTCTTATTTTCCCTTTTGCATTGTGTTGAGAAACAGACATGAGAACAATCACCAAATCACAATGTTGACATTTACAACTAACATAGGTGTGCCAATTAGTTATTTCTACTCCTCACACTACAGTGGTATAAGAGATGACCACTTGAAAACAGGTCATTTGGCCTGGATGCTTAAAGACTAGTAGCATGACATTGCCTACTGGAAGCATCTTGCCAGAGGCCCCTAGTCATATGTATGCATAAATAAGATCCCATACAGGGCGGAGAATAGACTATTACATTTGGGTGAACTTTGATGGCACCATGCAACATGATCTTTCCCTTCATGGGTCTGCTAAGATGGGAGATGAGACTGCTAGGGTGATAGGACTGCTTGTGAGTAATTGTGAACAGGATTCTCGGCAATGGCATCCAGCTGCACATAAAATAAGTCCACTGAGAAACAAGGGGGGTGATCTCATCACCGTCAAGAGCCAGGAGTGAAGTGCCTCCTCTGGCCCCAGCATCTGGCTTATCCCTGCCTGACTTTCAGACCTTGGGATCTAAACGGTACCTAACGCCGTGTAAAACATTCCCTCCAGTTCTGTGGGACACTGCAGGGATTCTAGAACTTAAGAGATGTAAGGGAATATACTCAAAGTAAAATTAGGGGAAATGGAGCAGACTAGCCTCTCACAGGAGCTGGATTTTTGGAAACTTTTCTGTCTCCAACTTCTTGGGACTAGTTTGGTATTAATTAAATTAATAAGACAAATTATTGAGTTAAGTTGTAGAAGTTTGATATATATGAGGATTTTATCTGATGATATATGATTGTTCCCAGTTTTCTCCGAATATATGTTGTTTCTTCATTTTGTTGATAAAAATCCTTTGAGGCACAAAAATATTTAATTTTTATGGGGTTCCATCTATCTACTATTGTGCTTGGGCCATGTTTTCTTAAATGCAAAATATTTAAAATGTTTCCCAGTGCTTTAAAATAAACATCCAATTATTATCATTTTTGCTTTCTTCACTCTAGCTTTTGATTATCTTTTTAAATACACATAGGACAAAATTATCCACAGCACTCACATAATGCATTCCTTGTCAACATCCTGTACCGTGGACACAATCCATCATCCAATTCTTACGGATCACATTTCTAATAATGCTTTCCAAGTTCATGCAGACTGTTGTTTGTTTTAAGGTTCATATTTAACTCACGGTGAGATATAACTAAGATGATATTGTTGTTACTGTGCTAATAATTTAGATAATTTACTTTCTCATCTACTTAAAAACAAGGTATCCCCAAGGAAAGTCACTTTAAAAATCAATTTCAATTTTCTGTAATGCCAGCAGGCCTAACCTTACAGAGCATTTAAAGTCTCTTAGGAACTTACTCAACATAAACATACTCTCAAGACTATAAATAAAGCCATCATATTCATTGCTTATCCTTAAGACCTTGGTTATAGAAGTTGTCTTTAGCTGATATTAAGAACAACGATCATTACACTGAATAGTGGGAATACAAGTTGGACACTCAGTCCATAAACTATATTCTTGACTGGGTCTCCCCAATCTGTACATGAAAACTTTATTTGAAAACGACAGCAACAAAGAAGCCTCGATGAACTCCTAAATATCTGCTTCTCTGTAAGATCCATTCAATTATCGAAGAATGAGGCCAAGTTGCCTGTTTTCAAGTGGTCATCTCTTACACCACCTGTAGTGTGAGGAATAGAAATAACTAAGCTTGCCACACCCATGTTGGTTAATTTTAAAATAATCTCATCGATGGCAACTACGCAAATAGGCAAAGCTTAGAAAAGTGTAAGGGACACCTGCAATTTTGTCTAAGGCCATGGCCTACATAGATAATCAAGAAGGACTCAAAAGTACATACAGCTGGTATTCTGATTAGAACGTACATCCTGGGAAAGGAAAGGAACTCCAGGGCCAGTCAATGACATAGTGGCAAAAGCAATGCTGAAGACAGGGGAGTTTACCATCTTCAGTGAGGACTGGGAACGGAGAAGACGACAGCAAAAATGGGATTCAAACACACTGGGTGCTTAATTAACTGATTCTAAAACACTTCAGCCTTGCTTAAGGAACATTTATAATAAAACGTTTATTAGACTCACAGTGTAAACTTTGCATATATAGACATATAATTACATACATATATATCATTACCTTTGCATATAACATCAAAAGAGTTTTAATGTGGAGAGGTCTAAGGGGCCGGCCCCAATCCCAACTATGTGGACAGCAGCCCCTCCCATGAGAAGAATGTATTTCAGAGGACAGCACTGACGCTGCAGCTCAGAGAGAGGGACATGTCTGATCAGAGCACAGAGGAGCTAATGAAGGGGGTGGAAAAGAGAGTGGAGCACATCCTGGCCCACCAAGCCTTGA
>NW_022109767.1:17108537-17128238 GCF_000313985.2 Echinops telfairi
AGAACAAAAAGAGCCTGCCTTTTATATTATTGCTCTGTAATCTCTACTCAGAACTTAACAAAAGGAAACAAAACAATCGTAGTGGTTTACTCCCTAATTTATGGGGAAGTAATTAATCATTACCAATCGTTAAAAATTAGACATTAAAAGTAATTTGTGTGGTGTTTAAGTCAGCAGATTTGACATGTCTCTAATATGTACTTATATAATGGGACCCATGCTCTGCAGCCATCCTTCACTTATAACATATCCAACTTTTGATGGACCACACTTAAGACGGTCTTTTCCTACACCTTTTATCCTTAGTAACCTGTACTACCTATGTTGCAGCATGTAATCAGCTGATGCTATCATTCTCATGTCTGCCCACATACATTCCAAGATCAAATTTGTAGATACTTATAAATAACATAGGCAATAATAAAGAAAATCTTTTAAAAAGGTATTCTTATTTGATTTTTTATTTACATCAGAATTGACTTATGATGAGGTTATCAGAATGAAACTCCATCATAAATCTGGGATATACACATTTTACTATAAGTATTATGGTTCCTATGTTTTAAAAATTATCCATAAACATGATTTCCTTTATGATACATTTTTTTAAAAAAATGAACAAGAGAAAAGTGGAAGTATGCAAAAAAAAGCCAAAACAAAAACTTACCAAATAAGTTGGTTTTCACAGTGATAGATAAATGTGTGTTATTTCTAAGAATTTCCATGGCTTTTGAGAGCTGAATATTTTCAAAATTTTGACCATTTACTTCTAGTATCTAAAAACAAAATTACAGAGGAAATTTCAATATCCTATTTGGAAGAAAAATGTTACACCAATATTCACACAGATTTTCCAATTCAGAAATACCATACCTGATCCCCACGTTTCAAGCCTGCTTCCGTCGCTTTGCTACCTGAATCTACGCTGTTCACAAAGATCCCGAACCCCTTCTCTGAGCCCCCCAGCAAGATGAAGGGCAAAGGGGCTTCTCGGGAGGGCTTTGTCAGGGTCATCAACCTTCTTTTTGCTTTCGCTGCACATGCAATATTTAACAGCCGCAGATGTCCACCCATTTTCTACGAAAGTTCAGAAGAAGTGGTGTCAATGCAAGCGTGGGTGGGCGACTTAAAATGAATGAAAGGCTGACGCGTTTTTAAAAATCACAATGTTACCTCTCTTTCCAGATTATTTTCAAATTCTTCTAGAAATCGAGTCATCGCAGGATCCCCTTCAAAGTCATTGAAGTGATTATTCACCCACAATAATACTACCCGCGTAACCTGAAAATCAATGATTTTCAATAAGTTTTCTACTTTTTTAGTGTGAAAAATCTGACTAAAATGGTTTCAACATAAATTTAACTTTCAGACCATGTATCTTAGTAGTAAGGGGAATAGAATACAATAACACTGCATTAAACTTATTTGTTGATACAGATTTAGGTTTTTAACACCTACAGTTTTCTAGGATAATGGTTTCCTACTCTGCACATAGCCTATACAGACCAAGGTATACACTCACAGTGATGGAATATTTGTGTTGTATCCAGGGAACACTTATGATGTTCATTCAGTTTTAAATTCCAAGAAGTCAACTTTGCCTATTATGTTTTAAATTTTGTCCATTATGTACTGCATGCAGCTAACACCTTGCATATAGTAAATTCTAAATGAAATAAGTAAAATTACAATTTAATACAAAAGTATTTATTATTTATACATAAACACAGGGGGACTTCAAAACATTCATGAGTAAATTCCAGTATCATTTAATCCCCGAGAAATTCTTTAAGTCTCAAGTGTGTATATGTCAGGGTTTCATTTTTTAAATTCTGAGCAAAGTAAAAGGAATTTGTATAAAATTATTCCACATAGTAACTTATATCCTTCATTCAGTTGAGAAAATGAGCTTATCTACCATTATCAAAACAAGGTTATGTTGTCTAGCAATTTTGAACAAATCACAATATACAATGTGGCTAATCACTTAAGAGTCAAGTCTTCACATTTATGTTAATATTTTGTCAATTATCACTTTGGCTCAGTTTTCAAATTTAGGAAACTGGGGTCTTTTCCTATAAAAACATCTATACCTAACATCTGACCTTTTCGTAAAATTATCATTTTGTAGCTCAGAAGGCAACTCAAAAGTTACCTAGTCATTTTAAGAGATGAAAAAAGCAGATTTATATATCATCGATTGAAGAGCAAACACCACCAATAATAATGAACAAAATATATTGCTTACTATATGCTAGATATGAAATAAGGAACTTGTATGATCTCTCATCCTCATAAAAACTCTTGAAGGAGATATATTATTTCAGAAGTAAAGAGACCCACTCTTAGTACATCAGGTGGCATACAAAGCCTGTGGCAAAAGCAATACTGGAGTCAAGTGTTCAAGGCTTTGATATGTAGGTTTACGCCTCTCAGAATATGAAATGAAGAGTACGACCACTCAAATGATCGCTCAAAGATTACTAAGTTAATGGAGGGCTGAATTCTTGGTCTCATGTTGCCTCTCCCAAGTTAGACTGTCACGAAGGGAAAATGATTATGGGCGCTGTCTGGGGAACTCTCAAAACTCCTACGATCATGAAGACTGTGCAGCTGATTTTCCAGTCTCACCTGAACAGTGCTCCTAATAACTACTAATGCATTTTATTACTGGGGTCTTGTAGCTATTGGTGTTGTAATGAAACCTTATTCTGGTGCCTATTGAAAAAGTATTAACATTTATCTGGCAACACTGAGAAAATTTCCAGGAGAGTTGTGTTTATGATGTTTCTGATAGAACTAAGGTTTGAAAGTGTTGACCATTTTATTAGTCTCTGCATTTAAAAAAAAAAAAATTCTAGCGCTTAGCTTAGACATCTACAACAATGTTTTTCTCCTTAAAAAGTTCTAATCATTATCTTACTCATTACAAATATAGAGAGCAGCTATAAAGTTTATATCCACCCCCCCCCAAAAAAAGTTTATATCTCCAATATTGAGGCGCTAAAATAGAGTATGTTTTCTAACCTTATCCCTGAGGCTCGGGTCATTAAACCACTCCAATAACTTTTTGCCCACTTCCATTGGGCTAGAAAGAAAAGTCCTGTACGTCAACAGAAAGTCTTCTATGAATGTTGGATCCACCACTGAATGCTCTTCCACCAGGTGCATTGTTAATCTTTCTGAGGTGCCCTGTAACAAACATTTAATTATTACCTGGCACAAACACCATTTATATGCTACCTAGGTCTCAAATTTCCAACATAAAAAGTACGTGGTAGCAATACATGATAACAGTAATAAAAACTACCATTCAACAGGAAAAAGACTTTTCACAACTGATAACTTTGAAAAGACAATATGCTTAAAATTGAAAAAAAAAAAAACCCTGTTAATGAAAAATTCTATTTGTGCCAAGAAAAGAATTGTAAATTGCTATCAATACTACCACCCAAAAAAATCCCTTCTCAAGGGCATGGGAGGTTGGTCATTTTACCTTGATGACAATGTGCCCCTTTCTTGTCCCAGTTCGATCAAGTTCACGATGCTCTTTCACCATAACAATCTCTCCTTCCTCTTCAACTTTTTGCATGTTCTTTTCTACTTGGTTAAGAATACGGCAGTAATCTTGCTGCGCTATGCAGACAAACTGAAATAAAGTAGGTTCCATTTGAGGATAAAGTGCTTGCACAAGATCTAGCAGAAATAATAATTCATTATCTGAATTATGTAACACTGACATTTTTCTATATCTTGCCCATACTGTCTAAAAGTGCAATAAGGAAGCATCATCGTATTTCTCTACTTTTAAATGTCTCTTGCTTGGACATGAAAAAGTTGTATTTTTAGAATATTTGAATGCAGTTTATAACCAAAATACTAACAGTGAAAACAAATAAAACAACAACAAACAATCAAAAACAGAAGACAAAACTAAGAGTCTTTTTCTATACCCCCCTGTGTCTGGGTGGGTGGGAGTGGGGTGGTGGTGGAAGAAGAGGAATCTATGAGAATGAATAATAAAAATATTTACCCTTTAGTTAGCTTTACATTTTTAAAATAATGTAAAAGTAATTCCATTAAAGATAAATTGAAATTCAAAGATACCAATAGAATAAATCTGGTGAGCATTTTAAAGCGAAGACTGTTCAAATAAGGTCACATCACAAGTCACATATTTGTTTTAGTTCAAGTATTTATTCCTGTAATGAACAATAAAGGTAGTCCTTGCTTCTAAAGAAAGAGTTGCCAATAATAAACACCAGACAAGTACTACCCCAGGATAATCTCACATATACAAATTTAAGGCTTGTGGGAAGCCAGCAGCAGTTCATACTTGAGAAGCAGCATAGGGCTCTATTTTCTACAACTACTACGGTTGACATCATCCCATTAATTTCCCTCTAATCGCTTTAGAAGCAAAAAATTCAAAATCCCACAGACACAGGCCTTTCATGTACAAGTATAGGCAGCCTCGTCCTGTTATAAATCTCCAATGTAGGACCCATGCACACCTGTCCCCCAAAAGTCAATTGCATTAAACATGTGAAGTTCATGTAACAAGTGCTACTTTGCACTATATTGTGATAGGTTTATTGTCCCAATTAGGCCAATAGGAACATGTAGGAGGAGTTTGATCAGGTCACAGCTTGACTGGAAAGCAACTGAGACAAATGAAGTTGTCCAGCATCCCATATCTCTCTTGCTCCCTGGTAATGGGACCAGCATGCTACTCCTTTAGCTAGTCCTCTGCCTCAACCTGTGTGGTACACTACCTGTGGGCCAGGCCAAGCCAACCCGTGGATCATGTTGCTAGAGCTTGAGGTTTCCTTTGAGACCTGCTTCGCCAAGCTGCTGGTTCATGCATCGCTTGAACTTGAGGCTCCTGGATCCTGTCCCGGTGCATCCCCCGAGTTCGAGGTTGCATCAGGCCTGCTTTGCTAAACTCCCATGCTACTGTTGCTGACCCACGGGGTTCTGGGACTGTAACGCTACAGAATAGAAAGCCTCACGCTTCTCCCTCCAAGCAACTGCTGGTTTGGCACTGCTAACCTCGAGGTTAGCAAAACCAAACTCACCGCCACTGAGTCGACGCTGACTCACAGAGACTCTAAAAGACAGGATAGAAGCACCTCTGAATTTCCAGGATGGTCACCTTTTACAGCAGGAGAAGGCCCCGTCTTACTCCTGTAGAACGGCTGGTGGTTTCAAGCAGCTGACACGGTGGCTAGCAGCCCAGTGCAAACCCACTGCACCACCGGGGCAACCAACCAACTGGAAAATGGATCAACCCATCTTCCTAACAAGGACAATCCGCTTGTCTCTCTCTCTCTCTTTCCCCCCACGTTTTTACAGGATAGCAAAATTGCTCCCCAAATATGCATGATTAAATAATCTAGAAAATGTTCATGTATAAATAGTTTTAGGTGTTTTTTCTTATGTCTTAGATAACACAGTGGAAGTCTCATTTTCCTCTGAAAAAGAAATCCACCAGTGAACTGAACAGAAAACGCAGATAGATTATATAAAATGACTTAAGAGAAAGGTACTAAAATGAATCTTCTTGCCCAAGGAAATTTAGATACATTTGATTTAAAACTATTAAAGTCAAACTATCTCGGCATTTCTTTTTCAAGCTTCAATATTACCCCACCCCTTCCCCGACCCCCCACACGGAAGAAGACATCCGAAACCGACTTTCTAACATCGAGCTACAGACTGTTGACTGTTATCTGCAAAGGAATAAACTTCTGTTAAAACTTTACCTAAATCTTTACATTAGCAAATGTATTTTGATTTCATAAATTTATAAATCTCACATGACATTTTATAATAACCTATGATTCATTTCAACTATGACAGCCAGTTGAAAATTTGTGAGTTAGGTGCTTAATTGTTTGAGTGAGATTTCATTAGAGTTGTTGGGTAGTGCAAATAGTTAATACCCTTGGCTGCTAACCAAAGGTTAAAAGTTGAATCCACCCAAAAATCATTCTGGGACGGACGCCTAAGTGATAAACTGACTACTAAAAACTATGGAGCACAGGTCTGTTCACAGAGACAGACTGTTATGAGTCAGAACTGACTCACTGGCAACTAGGTATACCTGCTCAGAGTGGTTAACACATGAACGTGCTCGATGATAGGGGCACCCTCAGAGGAAGTAAAAACTCAGGGAGGAAATGGGAACTGATTGCAATGATACATGCATAATCGCTCACACACTCACACACACACACACACACACACACACACACGGGGTGAACAACAGAAACGTGGGTGAAGGGAGACAACAGTCAGTGTAAGATATGAAAACAGTAATAATCTGTAATTTATCAAGGGGTCACGAGGGTTGGGGGAGGGAGGGAAAAGAAGAGGAGCTGATACCAAGGGTTCAAATAGAAAGGAAATGTTTAGAAAATGAAGGCAACATATGTACAAATACGCTTGGTACAATTAATGCATGGAATGTTATAAGAGCTGTAAGAGCCCCCATTAAAATGATTAAAAAGGAAAATCCAAACACGATTTCATTTTTGAAAGACCAGCGGCAGTTTAACTCTCAAAATTATTTTCCTTTCGTAAATGACACTGTAACACATTTAACTAGGCAAAGACTTTAAGAATGAAACATAACTAGACTTTAATCAACATATAGCAGTTTGTTTCAAGTTTATCCATAGCAAAATGGCTTTTTCCTGCAATATTACTTAAAAGTGCCATTAACTCTCAAGATCCCAGGAAAAGGTGAATTTAACATAGTAATAGTGTGTACTTTATTGTCACATTTTTACTTGAACAGCTTATTAGTATTGATTAATATTTTATACCATCATATTAATTTTCTAGAACACTAAGTTCTATGAAGTTCAGACTTGAACAAATAATTATTTTTAACTTCCTGGACCTAGTAAAAGTAAATGGAAAAGTTTAATTTAAATTTATGTTTATAAAATAAGACCTATTGACATAAGTATAAAAATTTCTCCAAATTCCATGTACGTATCCTACCCAAACCAAACTCACTGCCATTAAGTTAATGTTGACTCATAGCGACTCTATAGGACAGGCTAGAACAGGCCCTGTGAGTTTCCACGATGTGACTTTATGGGAATGGAAAGTCCCGTCTTTCTCCTGTGGAGCAGCTGGGGGTTTGAACTGCTGGCCTTGCAGGTAGCAGCTCCACAAGCTCAACTCCTAACCACTATTCCACCAGGGCTCACAAAGTATCCACAGTAAGAATAAATACACATCTCTAACGATATTTCATACCTGGCAGTCGTCGACCTTTGTCCTCATCACTCCTTTCATGTATTCTTTGTCCATTGTAGGAGAGACCCCAAAGCTGTTTCCCATGCACAGTATTTCTGCTTTTCCATCTGGATACGTAACTTCCACAGAACCATTCAGAATCACTGACCAGGAGTCAAGCTAATAATTAAAAAAAGAAACAAAAAGAAGACAGCAGAAAATAGCATCCATTTTGAATACTTTGAATTAATATCTATGAAATAATTACTTACGCATTTGTGATTTACAGATATTCCATTTAAATATGGAACAATTAAAATGTCACATTTATTCTAACATATAGTATCCTTTTTTCTTATAAATTTTATATAATTGTTGTTGAGACTACACATGGAACACTTACTGATTCAACAGTGTTTACGTGTACAATTTAGTGACACTGATTATATTTTTCAAGTTGTACAGCCATGTCCACCCTCCTTTTCTGGAATTTTCCTCCCGTTATTAACATAAACTCAGTTTCCTAAGATTCTTAACTAATCTGAGTTCCTGTTGTCAATTAGCTCTCATATAAGTTGTTAAAAGAGCATTGCGTTTCAAACGGGCTTTTTAAAATTTACTAGTTAAGCAAAATTATTTTGTAGATTTTAGATGTTTTCAGGGGAAATTTCAGGGGAAAGTTTTGTTTTAAGCTTTCAAGATAATCTCACAGCAATAGTTTTAGCTGATCTATCCTCCATAGCGCCATAAAGTCTAAAGATTATGAGAATTTGACTCCCCCCCCCCCCCCCCCCCCCCGGATTTCTCGTTTGATCAATATTCTATTATGTAATATTTGATCAAAATGATCAGTAATGGTAGCCTGGCACTATGCAATTCTTCTGTTCTCACAGGAAAGGAGATAATTAGCCAAACATTCTATATCCTCCTCCTCCTCTTTCTGATTGTATAGCATACATGAGTCGGAATCGACTCAACAGCAGTGAGTAGTGTATTTTACAATTATGAAATCTGATTTCCTACTTTATTTTAATAAAAGTCATTGTGGTGATGAATATACAAAATACAAAACCTCCAAAGTTAAAATAGTTTGAGCCACAGGGGTTAGTGGCATTGTAGTTATTTTTCCCTTTGACACATACTTAGGGACACTTCTTTTAAGTAGTAGTCTCAGACAACTTAGGGTAAGAATCTTAACATTCCTGTTATTGCACATGAGGCTAAGGGTTGGATCTTTTGAATGCCACATTGCCTCAGTCAATGTCAAGTGTAAGTTCACCTGACTCGAGGCTGGTTTCGGGTGGACTGTTTGGTTTAGAGCAGGGCTCAAAATCTAAGCACAAACAGCAAAGGCCCCGAAACAAAATCCACACTCACAGCCACAAAGTCCACGTCACTGTTGACTCACAGCCACTCGACAGGCCGGCACAGAGCTGCCCTTTCTGATCTCCAAGGCTCTGTGTCTGCACAGGAGCAGGAAGTTTCCCCTTTCCCTGGAAGAGTAGCTGGTGGGTTCCAGTTAGCAGCCCAGCCCTCAGCCTCCTCTTTCACCCGACCTCACAGGAGCACTGTGAGTGAGAACGGGCACAACAGCAGTGAGCTTCATGGTGCCGTCTAGCAAAGGGCTGTGGCTCCTTAGCACCAGCTCACAAACCACACCTCTAGTCCCACTCCCCAAACGGAAGTTAATCCTCACATCTCGTAATTCCCAGAACTCTTTACCAAGGGTTCTTCTGGACCCCACTGTCACTTCGTAAGGCCACGGTCCCTCTCCCAGGAGAATTTGAACACTGGCACTGAGGATCCTTCTCCCACCCTTTACTCTTTAGTCTCTCACAATACTGTGTAATCAGCTACCATTCTTTACCTGGAATATCAACCAAATAAGGATGTGGTGGCAACTCTCAGTAAAATAAAATAGAAAACAAAAAAAACCCAACAACAAAATACTATGACAACAAAAACCACAGGGATTCTTAGACATGGTCACACATCTTGCTGAAATCATTTTCTGAGTTTAAGGTTTAAGACCATAGACCTGTGGGATAATGGCTCTGTATCCTGATGTGGGAGTGATGGCTGGGGCTTTAAAAGCTTGTGAATGACGATCTAGAACCAAAGAAAAAGGGAACTCAGAGAAGAAAGGCTAGTCTAAGGATTCACTGTCAACAGAAAGCATGGTCTCATCTACCCCAAGGCCAGGAGAAACAGATGATGCCTAGATACCTCTAGGACCTTTTCTGATCAGGGTCACAAGAGCTCCAAAGAGGACAAGAGGGAAATGTGGAACACAACTCAAATACTTAAAATATCTGCATTTCCTAGTGAACTCTCCCACCCTGAGAGACTACTTAAATCTAAAAACCAAAATTAATTCTTTCTTGAGGCTATTTTTTAGCCAAATGAGATTGCCTCATAAAATAAAAGCGTATCACTTTTGAATAAGCCCTTTTAAAAAATAATCTATAAGAGACCAAATGGTCCAAAATTACTCTAAAGCAAAGATGAGAAGATAAAGGAAAACAGAGTCCTAGAAACGATACCCTAAGAACGAATGAAAATGAGGCTGCTGTGAAAAATGTAATCAATACCAGTGAGCCATTTGTATACCAGTTGTTGTAAACTTCCACCTTGAAATGTAAATCTTATTTTTAAAAGGTAATACATCAAAATCCCTATACATAGAATTTGAAATACTATATATAATAGATAACTTACAGATTTGCATAATAATTATATCATAATTCTTGGCTTATTCAAGATTTACCATTTTGTTTTGCTTTAAGGTAGACTTATAAATTAGGTTTCTCTTGATTTGCTGTACAGACCTTCCCCCAAACATACTTTTTGAGTTTTAAAAATGTTTACTTGAGCCCCCAATAAAATGACTAAATAAATAAATAAAAATAACTCTTAAAAAAAAAAGTTTACTAACCTCTTCACCATCATTTAACACAATGGTTCCTGCTCTTTCCACCACTGCAAACACCATCACAGCACAGAGCTCTCGTCTCACCGACATTGTCATATTGGCAAAAGCAGGCAACTGGTGCATAAATTCCAAGAGTTGTTCTGAAAATTAAAAGATAACCGTCGTCAAAACTATAACTTTTATTTATTTAAACAAGTGTTCTAAGGCTCTTTCTTTTGAATTGCCCTACAATTCTAGCTTAATTAAGCAACATAATCATTTTAAGTATCTTCAGGAAAAGTTGAATTTCTTACACACAATAAGCTGTCATTTTAGAAGTGGTAACATTTCCTTGTTGAATCAGAAGCAACACTATATGTATCCGTTGCAATCCCAGCGGCACTGGAAGAACTATGGGACTTCTTCTAGCCCCCTCCAAACTATGGGATTTCTAATGGAGAAATTCTATTTTGATCTCATTAAGGCTTACCAAAGGCTAAAAGATGAAGATAAAGCTATGAAAATTCTCCAGCAAGTCAACATGACCATGCAGAATTTAGTGAAAAATAAATGTATTTCACCAGAATTGAGAAACCATGGGGTATTTGGCATACATCAATTAAAAATGTTTACAACATAAATGTGAAATAACAGATACTATTTCTTATCTCTCAGAATCACACATCCTATTGGTGATGCTGTGAAAAAAAACCCAGCCAGACTCATATAAGTAAAAAGGTATTGATCATAAAATCGTATCCTTGGTGATAGGTGCCACTGAGTTGGTTCAGACTCATGGCCACCCTTATCTGTATATAACGGACTGAAACACCCACCCATACTGGACCCTCCTGGTGCAGCCATTGGGTCAGTGCATCTTGTAGAAGGTCTTCTTTTTTTGCCGCCCCTCTACTTTACCAACCACAATGTCTCCAGAGGCTGGTCTCTCCTGACAACATGTCCAAAGTATGTGAGATGAAGTCTCACCATTCTTGCCTCTCCGGAGCATTCTGACCATACTTCTTCCAACAAAGAGTTGCTCTTTTGGCAGTCCATGGTACTTTCAACGTTCTTCACCAGCACCATAATTCAAATGCATCAAATCGCTTCTGGTCTTCCTTATTCAGTGACCAACTTTTACATGCATGGGAGGCAATAAAAACACCATGGCTTGAGTTAGGCGCATCTTACTCATCAAAGGAACATTCTTGCTTTTCCATTCTCTAAAGAGGCCTTCGTTCAGCAGGCAATTTGATCTCCTGAATGCTGTTTCTATGAGCACTGGTTGTAGATCCAAGCAAGGAGAAATCCTCCTCAACTTCAATTTTTTCTGCATTATCATGATGCTACCCATTGGTCCAGTTGTGAGGAATATAATCTTCTTTGCATTGAGTTGTAACTGATACTGAAGGTTTTAATCTTTGATCTGCACCAAGAAGTGTTTCAAATCCTCCGCACTTTCAGTAAGCATGATGTGTCATCTGTGTATCAAAGGTTGTTAATAAGCCTTCCTCCAATCCAATGCCTCATTCTTCACATAAGCCAGAGTCTCTGATTATTTGCTTACCATATAGATTGAAACCATAGAAACCTTCACTGAACAAGAATTTCAAAGTGTGAAGCTACTGTTTCTAAAAATCTTCCATTTCCGTCTATATAATTCTGACGGCATCTCTCTCATTTTTCCAAAATTCTATATTCTTTGATTTAGAGCACATCAGAATGGCAGTTTTTGCATCCTCATGGTACTCAACTTGTGCTCCTTTGAAATGCTGAGCTTGAAAAAGAAGTTTGAAAGGCCATGACCAGGGTTATCAAGCACAAGGCTCAAAAAAACCCAAAAAACAGATGCATTGTCATGATGGAAAAAAATTCCTCAGCACATCTTCCCTGGCCATTTCCTTACTATACAGTTTTCAATGTTTAAAACATCTCATATAAGTCCTTATGACCATCTTATGTCCTTTGAGAAAATTCCTCCAGACCTTTGGAATGCTGTCTGAAATAGCTGCCATAGCCTTCTGAGCTGACTTCTACGCCTTCAACTTAACTTGCCTTGCAGATCTTCTAAGAAGTCACTGTTTTATTGGACTTAAAAAAATTTTTTTCAAGGCACGCTGAATGAGACTGAGACAAGAACTATAGACACTCAAGTATAAGCCAACCAGAATATCAGCCAAGGAAACCAATTCTACCACAAAAACTGTGCTAAAAATGTGCTGAAAAACTCAGCTTATACATGAGTATATACGGTAAATGAACGAGAACACACGTAGGCTGCTCTTCACCGATGGCAGTGAAATGTTTGTACATAATTTATAGCCCAGTGGTATAAAGGGTTACCGGTTAGCAGTTCAAAATCATCCGCCACTCAGTTGGAGAAAGATGAAGCTTTCTACTCCTGTGAAAAATCAGTCTCGGAAGCAGGGCAGGTCTAGCCCCTGCTGAAGGGTCCCTGTGCGCTAGTGGGGACTCCTCGGCAGTGAGTGTGACAGGAAGTAAACACTACCACTAGCGAGGATGCACTCCGCAGTGTCAGCAGCCATGAAAACCCCAAAACAAGGCTCACAACGCCGAAGGGGAAAGAAGCACTAACAGAATTTAGAACCCGGGGAACATGGGAAGCGTACTATTGAAGTGAGATTGCAAGCAATGCCATGAAACAAAATGTACATAAACTGTTCAATCAAATTCTAATTTGCTCTGAAAACTTTCACCCAATCTACAATTAAGAAAAAAGGAAATGATAAATAAAAATGTTTCACATATTTAATTACACATCTAGAGCAAACATTGAAAAAACATTTTTTAAGTTAATTTTTAGCCTCTTTTCTATATCCCTGTACCATCTGGGAATGAATATGGGGGCCGTGGCTGCTGTCTCAGTTCCACCACCCACTTTAGCATCGTGACCAAAGTATTATTTCTTTGGTTCCCAATAAAAGAGCAACCAGTTGTCGGATTTAAATGACTATGATCACTTAGGCAGGAAACATAGTAGATAGACACACAATAGAATTCTAATATTCAATAAAGTTGACATTTCATCTCAATGACAAAATAAATTTACTCAATAAAGAGTATTTAGATTGGTTACCAATTTAGGAATAAATTAGGTGACTGCTTATCATTTTCAGGAATGACAGATACCTACACATAACATTTTTACACATAATCAACATTTTTTCCAAAACAATTTTATAATGAACAAATTCAATTTTATAACGCACAGATTCAATGAGAAGGCACACAAGTTTATTACCAAAAATAAAACCACAATATGGAGAATTTGTTAAAGTCAACAATGACAAAAACAACAAGAAATTTTCTTTTCTTCCCCAGCACTGTAGCTCACACATCCATGACGTGCACATGAGACATCAGGTAGATGGATGGAGTCTTCCACAGGGAAGGCGAGAAGTCTACTACTTGAGCCACCACTGCTCCTATACTAGTCTTAGGGGCAACTGTATTAGACAGTCTTACATAGTTGTAATTGGTGTTAAGTCCATTTTCTCATCTACACTTACCAATGTCATCATCTGTCCGATCAATTGGGTCCTTTTCCAGGCAGTCTCTCACGATATCCCTGCTCATCAGAGGATCGGATGCCCTCTCAATGTCTTCTTCATCATCATCATCTTCAGAATCCACGGCCGTTTCTGGTAACCCACTCAGGTCCATATCACCAGCTTCACTTTCTGTGGCCTTAAAGAAAAAAAAAATTTAAATAACTGCTTTAAGTAAATCAATGTTTCTGGTACAAAATATATGTGTGTTAATTTTTATGTTATATTCATTATTGTGTAAATAAGTTTGCTGTATTTGGTATCTATTTTAAAAAAATCTATTTCCACTAAATTTTTGCTCAGGATTAATGATTTTACCCCAGTCAATTTTATTTCTTATTGGAGCTGCCAGGTGGCATTTGAAGCAGCAGAATAGAAAACATGGCAGTATTTGCTTTTACTCATTTTTCAAAAATAATTAGTTAACTGATTAAGGGTGACCATTAATTCTCAACAATTCTTTCTCCAACAGAGTACGTGTGAATTTATTAATGCCAAGCAGACTGAATCGCTTCTTCCCTATTAGAAAGTCTTTATGGAACATGAACCACAAATCAAAGGTAACTTGACAGATAAATACACAAACAGAAGCAGTGACAATTAGTTGGATGATCCCAATAAACATTTTTTGAAACATACATCTACAAAGAGCTTAAGAGGCCATATGCTGTCGACAGTGGATACAATCTTCCCTCCCATTTATCAACACAGTTGATTGTATCAGCAGTCATTTCAAGTTATTAAGATATATGAGAGGTTTTCAAAAAATTTTTCAGGGATTTCATTGTGTTATCAAAATAAACGCACACTAACTCAAGGCAGAGGGGACCCCTGGTGGTGGAGTGAGTACCCAATAGGCTGCGATCGCATGGCTGGCAGTTAGAAACCAGCAGCAGCTCTGTGGAATGCAGGCTGGGCTTTCCACTCCCATACACAGTTCCAGTCTCAGAAACCCACAAGGGTTGCTGTTAAGTCAGCAATGACTCCATGGCAGTGTTTGGCTTCACTAGTGGAAGCAGCAGTCAAGAGATTAAATGACTTGCTCTACTGGGTATTCTGCTGCACAATCCTTCTTTAAAATTTGAAAGCAAGGGTGCTACTTTGAGGCCTAGGCATGGCATTTTAAATTAGTTAATACGCATGTGGAAGTTGGGCATTGAATAAGTAAGACCAAAGAAGAAAAGATGCACCTCAATTATGGTGTTGTTGAAGAATACCGAAAGTTCCACGGACTGCCAAAAGAACAACGACAACAAAATTCTTCTGAGAAGGAAAGTCTGAAAGCTCCTTTGGAGCAAGGATGGTCTCTCATACTGAAGCCATGTTGTCAGGGGAGACCAGTCCCTGTAGAAGGGCATTTTTTACTCTATTGGTCCCCAAATTACTGTACCCAGATTAGCTGCAGACTAGAGTAGAACTTCCAATGGAAATTTTAAACAAGCAGAATCAAGATCCTGAAGCAATTCTTGCAAGAACTGCAAAGACGTGGCTTTAGCAGTGCTGAATACAAAGCAAACTCAGAACCATGGAAACAATGGGATACGAGACGTGAAAGGGGTACCGTCAAAGGAAAAGCAGAGCGGGCAACAACAAAGGCCATGAAATCATTTGGGGTAGGGGAGGTAATGCTAAAGGCATTTGGCCTACTGAGGTTCTATAGTCAAAGAACAATAATATCTACTTATCACAATAGTGCTCTGAGAAAGTTAAATGAAACTTCAGTCATGATTTGGATCATCCTAACTTTTTTTGTTTCCTATTTAAAAAAATATCTTTAAAGGGCACTCATTCTTAATCACCATATAATGTTAAAAAAGATAGTTAGATTTCCAGGGTCCTCAGTTCTTCAGTGGTAGAATAGATGTCCGGTTTAATTGCTTATAGAAGTATCTTGACCTTGATGAAGCTTATGTTGGAGAATAAAGTTTCTAATTTTTTATTTTTATCCTTTTGCTCAAAAACGTTTTGAAATCCTCTCATTTTCATAATAAAGTACTTTAACGTTATTTTTTAATTGCCAATGGAATCATAAATTTCACAATTGTCTCTTCTGTTGGGTTAAATCAAGTAAAAAACTGGTTAAGGCCATTCTTGACCCTTTTATTATGGCCACACCCGAACAATATATATCTATGTAAATTAGTCTTATTCAACATTATACGCTCACCCACCACCATCCAGCTGATTTTGAACAGATACTTGTGGGGTATGTGCACTGTCACTTGTCTCATAAGGTTTCCAAGGTGGTAAACTTTTGTGAAAACAGATAGCCCTATGTTTCCCCAACAGAGGATCTGGGAGGTTTGAACCCCTGACTTAGCCGCTAGTAGTTCAATGCGTACCCAACAACATGGCCATCAGGACTCCCACAGTTTACTAATTACTGGAGCAGACAGTAAGAATGCATTCAATTCAATATTAGCTATATAAATCTTTATTTATTTACAAATAAATGCTTTTCCAGGCAAACGACTAAAACCTTGAAAATATCTAAGAAGATGGAAATAAAACTACTAAATTTGGGCGAAAACATTTTACGTTTCCCAACTTCAATTAACTCATACTCTACAAGATTTTCAAGACATTATGGACATTTTATTTTTATGAAGAATAAAAACAAAACATTGCGTCTGGTAGTAGCAATAAGCTAACACTGTGCACTTACAGTCTGGCAGGCACTGCTTTTAGTGTTTTGAATATATGCATTTTTTTGAACTTCCCAATCATCTTTATTCTAAAAACTATCAAATAGTATAAAAATAGTTTCAATGATATAGAATATAGTAATACAACTCTGCAAAATTAAAGAACCTCACAGCTTAGTGGACAAAGTACTAATAATATTTAATATAACTTATTTAAAATAACCAAAGTATAAAGTCTTATTTTACAAAAGTGTTTATCCAGTTTAATGCTAAATACTTTTCTCAGCTTATTTCCAGCATTATTATATATAGTAGTAGGAATTGGATGTCTAGCATCTTGGCTGTCAACCAATGGATATTTAATAAAAATAAAAATTGCTAATACTTTTATAGCGCTTAAATGTGCCAGGCACCATTTAGAGGGAACTTGTATACATAACAAGTAACTGTTCACAATATTATTTTCAAGAACATTCAAAGAAGACAAATCTAGTAAGTTAATTTCCATCTTTTCCCCATTTGTATTAGGAATATTAAGAACAAAATAAAACCAAACAACTGAAAGACAGGCATTGCATATTTACTACCTTGGCAGTAGGTATTATCGTCAACTGTCCAGTCCTTTGGCATACGTAAGAAACATTCTCTATAACTTCACAAAAAACTGAAAGCTATAGACGGGAGAAACCCTCAAATGTCATTTTTGGGGTGTATTTCTGAGATCAAAATATAAGATGGTCATAAGGCAGTGTTTAATATATATTTTTAAATGTTAGTCTTTCATATTATGTAGCCACTTGTTAAAGGGATCATTGCTGGATGCTTACGAATGTTTCCTTACTTTCCTCAGTTCTTACATGCTTCCTCCCCCCCACTATCATGACCCCAACTCTACCTTACAAATCTGGCTAGACCAGAGCATGTACACTGGCACAGATAAGAGCTCGCAACACAGGGAATCCAGAACAGATAAAGCCTCAGGACCAATAATGAGAGTAGTGATACCAGGAGGGGAAGGGGAAGGGGAGGGGAGAATGGGGGAACCGATCACAATGATCTACATATGACCCCCTCTCAGGTGGATGGACAACAGAAAAATGGGTGAAGGGAGACAGTGGTCAGTGTAAGACATGAACAAAAAAAATAATTTATAAATGATCAAGGGTTCATGGGGGAGGGAGGGAGGGGTGAGTGGGAAAATGAGCTGATGCCAAGGGCTCAAGCAGAAAGAAAATGTTTTGAAAATGACGATGACAAATTATGTACAAATGTGCTTGACACAATGGATGTATGCCTAGATTGTGATCGATCTGTAAGAGCCCCCAATAAAATGATTAAAAAGAAATGTTTCCTTAACTGCTAAAGCCTAGCCCGGGGTTTATCTGTGTTGTCACCTGGTCTCTCTCTATTTAATAAACCGAGAGACAGGCACTTACTTTTTTAATCCTTCAAGCAATCTCATGCATTCAGTCTATTAACTTTTGTTGCCATCCAAATATAGAGGTACAAAGAAATGTTTTACCAAGATCACATTCATAATAAATTGTTGATCCAGGATTGGAGCCCAAGAATTCTTAACCTTAATTAACCACAACATGTTCTTTCAGTAGATAGTTAAAAGTAGATAGCAGAAAGTGACTTATGTAAGGATCTATATCCTTTCTGTAGTTTAAACCAGAATTTAATGAATATATCTTGCTATGTTGTTAAATTTTTATCTTTCTAAAGCCTTGGTTTCTGGAAGAGAACACATGGTTTTATCCTACATTTTGGAGTGATTGTATACACACATGTTGGTCTTGTCTAAAGTTTATCAATCAGCTTAAATCACATGTCTATCTTCTTATGTATAATTTCCTAAACTCAAATAAACCTATTGTAAGAAAAGTCTGAGTGGATAATAATTGCTAAAAACAACAACAAAAATAAAACACTAATATTTCTACTGAAACTTTTTACAATGTTCTTAAAAGCACCGCTTGGTTAACACCGTTATGAGCATGGACATTCCAAGTATGAGAGCATTAAACCACTACTCCTAGGGCAGACTAGTGGTGGCACTATCGGGTCCATGTTAGACTGCTAACATCCAAGTTGGCGGTTCAAACCCATCAGCTGCTCTGTAGGAGAAAGATGAGACTCTCTTTTCCTCTAGTTTTACGGTTTCTCAAACCCTATTTAAAGTCACTATGTGTCACAATTGACTCAATGGGTTTACTGAGGCGGTGGTATTTAATTATAGTTTATTTTGAAACACAAAATATCTCCTAATTTTAATCCAGAATTAACATGCCAAGGTTATAATCAGAAAAACTAGGTCAACATTGTTCTTACCACTGCCTTATTTCTGAAGTCAAGTATTGGGGTAATTTGCTTGCTAAGATTTTCACCCGAGTTTCATTTTAACATTTAAGACTGTTACTCAACACTTTATATTTTCAAAATATATAATCAGTCCTCCATATATTCATCCTGTAACATTAGTTAAAGCAAAGAAGGGACACAACTGAAGATGTGTGTGTACAAAAACCCTAAAAACATTTTATTTAAATAATATTTCTATATTGATAAAACTTTAATATTTTAATATTCAACACATAAAACATGAAAATATCTTTTATATAACCCTAAAGAAATCATTTAACTGAATTGTATTTAAGATTCAAAGGGAATAAAAAGACTTCCAAATAATAATTGGATTCAGTTCTCCAAAATAGACCCAAACCCATCCCACCTCATTTCTATAGTAAATACTGGTTGTTTTCTATTTCTGTTATCTGTGCCATATTCTTTAATAAACAAACTATTCATAAAATAAAATTCACTAAAGCAGTAGCTCAAAATAGATTTTCCTTTTAAATGACATTGTCTGTTTTAAGTTACATTAAATAATATGTTCTGTAGTCAAATTTATTTCAAAATACTACTGAATTCCTTTTAGAAACATAATTTAGAGTCCCTGGGGAGCACCAACGATTAAGTGCTGGACTGCTAGCAGGGATGTTTGTGGTTAGAACCCACTCAGGTGTCTCGGATGTAAGTGTGTCAACCTGCTTTGAAAAGGTCACAGTCTTGAAGCCCTATAGATTAGGACTAGCTCAGTCTGCACCATGCATCAGGGTCACCAGGAGTCAGGATTCACTTGATGGAAATGAAAATTCAGTAACACATTTAAAACAGAACCCAATAAACAACTTTTTAAGAATCTACACATTTTCTAATACATTTCTTTTGTGTTCAAGAAGTTGTTTGGACCAGAGGATGTACACTGGTACAGATAGGAACTGGAAACACAGGGAATCCAGGGCGGATGATCCCTTCAGGA
>NW_022109767.1:17129563-17140422 GCF_000313985.2 Echinops telfairi
ACACACACACACACACACACACACACACACACACACACACACACACACAGTTGGTTGGGTTTAAGTGGGATAATAGAAATCCAACAGGCCTACAGGAGAATGGAGTACTAAACCTAAGAGAAAGGCCTGGTACCTTTGTCGAACTTGTGTTTGCTGGTAAACAAGCAAATTTCACCTCTTTCATTCCTTCTGTGACTTTAGTCATGTCACTGAAATTCAGGAATAGTTTTAATATTTGTACACTGGAAAAATGTGCTCTTATTATTTACATACAGGATTGCTCTCAGGTCAAATAAGGAGAAGGTTGAGGAGGAGTAGAAATTAATCTGGAGCTAGATCAAAAGTCTCAAGGGCATATATTTTTATTTCAGTCATAGCACTTTCCACCTCCTTCTATCTCAGCAATGAGCCATGCACACTACTGACAGTCACAGAATTTGAGTAAAAAACAAACACAAAGCATGTAGTCGCAGGCAGTTTTTAAATTGCTGACCTTGCAGTTAGTAGCCCAAAATTAAAGTTCATGGAAAAATGGACTTATAATGGAATTTTCACAAACTTTCTGAAGCACGGTTGTATGAGATCAAAAGTTATGAAAATGTACTATTTGGGCATAAACAAAAACTTGCGATTTTTTTTCAAACTATGAAGATTAATGTTTACCTTTATAATTTTTAACTCTAATAAGATGCACATAAATACTTCATATTGAAAGTTATCTGATTAATTTTATATCTGGAAGAAAAGCTTATATTTTTCAGGTAAATAAAAAAACTCTTGTACTAAATTATCTTTTACACATATAGCCTAACATATTTATTTTCATTACTATTTAAACAGCAATACTATAAAAATTAATATTCTCAGATAAAAGTTAAAAGATCTTGTATTTTAATCCAAACACACAATATATTATGATTATAGTTTAAGAAAATTAATTTTGTACATTTAGAGATATCAATAAATGAAAAATCAGAGGAAATATCAAATGCCCAGAAGGGTTTTAACTCAAATAGAAACTATTACACATTTTACCATAAAGCATTTAAAAATGATTGCAAAATTGGTAAGACCTTTAAAATTATTAATCATCGTATTTCAGGGGACCTGTTTAGTAAGTAAGGAGCCCTGATGGCATAGTGGTTATGTGTTGGGTTGTTAACCGCAAAATCAACTGTTCAAAACCACCAGCTGCTCCCTGGGAGAAAGACGAGACATTTTACTCTCGTAAAGATGTAGTCTTGGAAACGCACAGAAGCAATTCTACCCTGTCCTATAAGTTAACTATGAATCAAAATTAACTCTATAGCAGTGAGTTTGTTTTTGTGTTTTTATATCCCTGATATAAACCCATTTTGTACACAAGTCATACACAGTGAACCCAAACAGCACACGAGACAGGCACTGATGTATATTTAGGCCAGGAAGTATGAAGGTAATAACAACATATCTAGTGCACCTAAGCCATTCACTCTGACAGTCAGGTCATTTATCATGGACTTTCCTATGGTTGGGATTGGTATTATCTCACATCACCAAGGGAGGCATTCTGTTTTCTGTCACCAACAGCCTCCTACCCTTTCCATTTGCTTCTATTTATTTCCGTAACAAACCCTTTTCAACTCAATCAGGATTGTCAGTCTTCTAGACTCTACTACCATCTATGTCTACCTCTGTACCACCTCCTCTTTCTTCTCCCTGCCAGTTAACATTCCCTAACCTGTCATTCTAAGTCGATTCGATCAACACAGCTTCACTAGAACCTGAAGGGAAGTGGGAGACAGCAAAACTATATTTTGTCCTGGTTGTGTTACTTCAGTGGGAAGACAATAACATACGAGAACAATCATTTCAGTGTGTGTCTAGGGAGGAAATAAGCACTAGAAAGGATAGGGCAGAAGACGTAAGATCTGCTTTACACAGACTGATGCGAGACAGCTCTCTGAAAAGGTGATACTGGCCATGAAGGTCAAAAGAGACCAAGCCACGAGAAAACATTCTCAGAAGCAGGAGAGCAGACGTGAGGCTCTGCCCGAGAGAGAGCTGGTCTCTGACTGTCTTTGTGTTGTTCTAATATAAGATGTCAGGTTTGGGGAAAGCTCAAATCTTTGCTTTCTTCGTGCTTACGATGCTGAAAATTAGTTCACAAAGCTAAGAAATCACTGTGTATTTGAAGGCACCAAATCAATGCAGGCTCAGTGTCTCTGGTCCATTTGCTTTCCAATTCTATGACTATTTCAAACATTTCTCCTTAAAACTCACCGCTCTAAAGTCTGCTCCCGACGTAACAAATGAACTCAACTCTTCAGAGGGAGAATGGAAGCCATCAGATAGAAACTTGTTCAACTCCCAACTCCAACCGCTTACTGGGAAATGCTCCCCTCCACCCTATCTCCAGCATTACTCCATCCTATCTCTCCGCTTCTTATAGCATACAACGTTCATCTAATCGTGTCCACCTGGTGAGCACTGATACTCAGTTAAATCTAACAACTTTCAGTCTTTGAGAAAAATCCTCCTCAGTCAGAATTGCACAAAGATCATGTGGGAAGTCATGGGATAGAGGTTCATCTGCGGAGTTGTTCGTGAGGAAACTAGATGTTTGATAACAAGGAAAGTTGTAGAGGAGTCGGATACAAAATCAGAAGTTGCACGAGGTACATCTGTCAGATTTCTTTTGATCTTAAGAAACTGATTAAGAAATACCTGAGATGGCCAAATAAAATATTAAGCTTAGCACAGCTACATCTACAGACATTTCAGCAGCTTAGCATATGCTACATCTATAGACATTTTCCTATGAAGAATATAAATCTACCGGCCTATTGTCATATTTGAAATGAAAAACCTTAAAATGCTCCTAAATGACACATAATGGCACACAGCTGCATCTCCATTCCTCCTTAATCTAAAGCGAGACTGCAGTCTGCAAGCTCCATGTTAGACCATTTGGGCATTTTCATCTATATTTTCTGATGGTAAAATTACCACGGACATGAACTTATTCTGGCCTCCTACTGACGATAACTGTATATAAAGAGGTTAATCTTGCTCACATATCTTCATAAATTACATAACTGGCTGCCTATCATGAACTTCCCTTCCAGGAGCACCATTCAAGTTTACAGATCTTTGAAAACAGTGATAACTGATACAAATTTCAAGTTGGGTTCCCACTACCCATCTTAAAATACAAAGTCATCTCTATGCCATGATATTTTATTTACTATCTAAAGCTTCTAGATAAAGCATAGCTTTTACTGAAATTGATTATATTGTAGAGAGAGACTCTTGTATGTTTAAAAAGGCAACTTCTAGAACTAGGCAGTATATGGGGTTACATAAATTTACCCTGGTCCACTGCCATTATAAAGTAATATTTGGGTTTATACTTTGCAGTTATATGTTTTTAAATACCTTAAGCAGTTATTTTAAAGAGCTAAATAATTATATTTCTTATCGCAAAATAAGATTTTTACAGAGTCAAAAATTTACAAATAACTGCATCGATAGCTATGGATAGGTAGACAGGACATTTGGGGTTGCTTAAAATACCAAAATTCTCATCAGGAAGCTCTCAAAATACTTACTATATATAAGTACAGTGAACCCTCGCCACTTCGTGCTTCGACTTCCGCAGCTTCACTCTATCGCGGTTTTTGTGTAACAGTGCATGCTGTCATTACTGCCACTGATTGGCTCATACTGTACACACTTGATGCCATAAATAATATAATAAATAATAAACGATAATTGTAACATCCAAAATGTTTTACTGTATTTTCCCTTTTTCGTTTAATAAATTGGGTAATACGAGTGTAATGGTGACTAAAGGGTGTTCTTTCATGTCCTCTATGCTCTAACTACGAAAATATTTGATTTACAAATAAGGAATCCTACTTCGCGGAATTATATTTATCAGGGTAGGGTCTAGAACCGATTAACTGCGATAAACGAGGGTTCACTGTATACCTAATACATTATCTCTTTAATTTTTTTCTGAGATCTATTAGGACTTAAAATATGTTGCTCACGTGGTATTCTAATTGTTTAGCTACTTTTAGTATGTAAAACAAACAGAAACTTAGTAATGCCTGAATATGTCAATGATCCTGAATAACTATAATTTTCCCAAAGAAAGGTACTTTTATGATCGTCTCTTGTCCCAGCTCTGCTGGTGTCAATAATCACATTTTATTTTTTACCATATATAAATTAAAAAAAAAATCAATTCTGATTCTTAGCAAAAGTCAATTCTGATTCATAGCAACCCTGTAGAACAGAGTGGAACGGTCCCCTTTTCAGTTCTCAGTCTGCAAAAACTCTGTTGGAGCAGAAAGGTTCATCTTTCTCCCATGGAGCAACAGGCAGCTTCAAACTGCTGGCCTTGTGGTTAGCAGTCCAACCCACTGTACCACCAAACCTCCTTTAAAATAGATATAGTGTGTGTGTGTTATTTGAAGCCATTTATTAACAGTTTGCATAATCTTAGCATTCTATTTCTTTCTAATTCAAGAGTCTATTTTAAACACAAAACCACATTTGTAGTCAATAAAAAGTCATAAGAAAAATAATTCAGGAATCCAATCTAAACATTCCTTTTATTTTTATCATGCTCAAGACCTGGATAAAAAAATAAAAATTTAGAAACGCATAATCTGAAGCTTTCCGCTATTTTGTTTACTCAATAAAGATTCACAAATTGAATATGTCTATAATTGAATTAATAAAACATTTCCATTTAAGGGAGATATAATTCCATTTCAGCTACTGTTTAAAGTTCTGGTGACTGGTAATAACCGAACCAAGCGTCACTGACAGTAATTCTACTTCCTAACAGAGTATAACCATTGCTGTCAGTGCGATTCGACCTCCTGGTGACCTGGAACATGCCACAGGTCTATGTGAAAGGCAAACATTGTACACACACAGAACGGATGCATCGCTTACTCTCTAGATTTTATCAATTGGGAAGCATAACCTTCTGTGGAACAAGTAAAAATGAAACAAAGAACAAAGAAAATGTTTTCTTACCTGATAGATATCAGACAGACTGCTGCTTCCAGAATCACTTGTGATACTACATCCTGAGTGGCTAGATGAAACGTGGGTCACCTGTGGGTGGAGACTGTCAGTAAGGTGTAGCTTTGTGAAATCTGCCGGAAGCTATGGAAGGAGCAGGAAAAACTAGGATTACAATTTGAACTAGGTACCCCAAGAGTGCACTTTAAATGGTGATTCACACTCTGTTTCATGTCATTTCTCAAAATTGTTGTAGGAGAGATATTTTCATTTTTAATATTTCACAAATTAATAGACATTCTCCTTATTTATCAGGAATCGCAAGATGAATTTTTTTTTAATGTGCAGGAGGCATACAAGAAACCTTGAATAATACTAAATTCAATGCTTAAACAGGTGGGTTTGGTTATTAAATTAACATGGGTGAGCATTTAATTCAGTGAGCTATAATTTTCAAATTACAAATCAATATGCAAATCGGTTTATTACTATTTGTTAGCAATAATGAATGTAACTTAGAGGCAGCAGAAAATTTAAACAATATATTTGAGTTTCTTATATGCCCAAATAATGTTTAACAGTGGAAAGAGATCATTGAAAATCTTAAAATTGATAAAACGCAATGGAGAAAAGAGAGCCTTCAAAGAATTTACAGTCCAGAAAGTAATGGACGACGTCCCCTATGTACACACAAACACATCGAGCACCAGCCTTTCTCCTTGTTCACGTTTAAAATATAAATTAAAAACAACAACAACAACAAAAATAAATAAAATATAAATAAAAATACAACCCAGCCCCAAACCAAAGCCATTTGAAGCGATTCAGGCTCAAAGACCGCACGGAGGGTAGGGGGTGGAGTGGTGATGGTGTGTGTGTCAGAGAGAAAGAAAGAGAGATCTCAGGCTATAAATCTTTATGGGTGCAGATAAGCATCAGGTGTGTGTGTGCGCGCGCACATCAGAGAGAAAGAGAGAGTTAGTTCTCAGGCTGTAAATCTTCATGGGTGCAGATAAGCCTCAGCTTTCTCCCACTGAGTCACTGGTGGGTTTGAACCGCTGACCTTGTGTTGAGCAGTGCATCCCATACCCACAAGTGTCAATAAGGCCCCTAAAATACCTATAGCATCTCTCAAAATTTGTTCTACTTTTCATATTATATAAAGAAAACATTTCCTCATTTAAAATATTTATTGAGCCCTTTCCCCCTAAATTTGTGTGTGAGGCATTAAAAAAGCAGTGTCCTTAATCATTTCCCACAATCACTTAGACCTGACTAGGTTATGAAAAGCTTGTTTTCCACCCCTGCTTCTCACTTTAAGTCTAAAAAAATATTTCAATATTCACTCATAATCTATTCAGAAATGAAGTTTTTTAACTTCATGGAGTTATGTATACAAAGAAAAGATTTAAACACAAATTAGGTGGCAGATGATTGAAAGTCAAATGGACAAAAGTGTAAATGTTGAGGGAGACTGAGAAGTGGGGCATTTGTTTAAATGTGGGATACTAATGAAACCAAGATCTACCTCAGTAGGGGGTGGGGAGGGAGTTAAACTGATCATCGAAGATGCTGTGAAATATTATATACAATTTAAGAAAATTAAAAGTTCCCAGTAAGATAACAGTCATATGCATATCACTAGATGTAGAATTCACATAGTTTGTTCACAATGTAGTATTCTGTAGTAATTGTGAACTATTTGCAGGTTAGCTTCAGGAACAATTTGAAGTTTGCAGATAGGTACTCACGACTATGCTTTCACTTGCACAGGCTGTGGGCATCAGATATTAAAATACACAATAATCCCAGAGGTACCCACAGGAACAAGGGTTCCCGGAGGGCATGGGAAAGGGGGAGAGGGGAACAGGGAGTTGATGGCATTGATGACTGTATAGCCCCACTGGATGGGACTGAACATCAGAGCTTTATGGGAAAGGAAGGGATATGCTGGAATGAGTAAGATGTATCAATAAAAATATTTTTCGGGGAAAAAAACCATAATAATTTAAAAACTAGGATAAATACCCCCCATCTTCCTAGCTACATTTCAATTTGAGCTGGTTACACACTGCAAAATACAACTGGGAAACATGACTCTAAGGCTCAATGGTTTTAAAAGGCATCAATCAATACATGTAATTACAGACACGGATTTCTATTGATTCATCTTTTACAAACATGGCTCACGTTAATATAGGACATATAATGTGATTTTTTTAAAACGTAAACAATGTTAAATGATTATATAACTAGCATTATATAACTAATGCATTTTTCACTCACTAAACTACCATTTCTTAAAGTCTCGTTGGAGTCTTTTTTCCTTTGGTCTCTGTCAATTGGCCATGTTTCCTGAGAACTCTGCATAGACAACAGTGAACGCTGTAAGAGCACTACGAGGAAAAACAGATGCAGCCTCCCAGATCGCAATCCACTCATCCATGCTTACTATAGCCACAGATATAAAAATGATGTGACTGGACTAGGTTGAGAATCAGAGACTACCTAAAGACAGAAGAAATATTCTATTTTATTTAATAAGTAGCTATGGAGTTATGGGGCTATACTACTATGTGAGATACTCTAGTAGAGGGCAGGAATAATAAAGGGAATAGATATTTCCAAATCTAAAATTAATTTCTCAAAACTCTGTGATAGAAAAATGAGTAATGGAAAAATAAGTGGTGCTGTTGAGTAAGCACTAGGTTGTTTAACCACAAGGCTGGAGGTTCAAATCCACGAGCCACTACCTGCTCCTGTAAAGATTTACCGCTTGAGAAATTCTATATAAGGTTGTTATGGGTCAAAATAGACCCAAAAGCAGTATGCTTGATTTTTATTTTGGGGGGTAAACTTTAGACTAGGTAATGTGTGGTTAGATTTTATGTCAACTTGATAGTGCCCATGTGGAGAGAGGGGTAGAGTCCAATCTGTCAATCAGGTGGTAGCCTGGTGATGCCTCCTTAGGGGAGTGGTCTTTTTATAAGAGACACTGGAAGTTTCTCTCTCTTGCCCTTAGAACTCCTGCTTGCTAGAATTCTGTGTCTGCTCCAGAGGGGGCCCCGGGTGGGCTGTTGAGACCCTGTCAGGTTCCCACGGACCTTGGCGCCCTGTGACTCTGAACCTAGCCTGTGATCTCCCTGCTATATAGCTTCCTGTGTCATCGGCCTGCAGCTTTGTGAGTCTGAAGAGGGTTAGCCTCAGACCCATGGGCTTGAGCTGGATGGGCTGGGACATCTTCTTGATGATCTATCAATGTCTTTCTTACCTGAGTGTCATTAGTTTTGTCTCTAGAAAATCCAGCCCAACACAGTGGCTTAATGAGTTACTCCCAAAGGAGGCTTTTTTGGCCCCCATTATCTACCTATAGAAGCTATATTTCTCCCAGCACTCGAACAGATTTGACGTATTTATTTTTAAAGTAGCCCCTTTTAAACAGCAGGAGCATGATTCATTCACCTTCCTTTACATTTCCTTCCTTCGTTCTTTTTCTTTCTTTCCTACTGCCTCTCTTTTCAAGCATTTCCAGTTCTTTTACTTTTTGATGAGTTTCCACATACAGACTTAATCCCCAAACCCATCACCACTGGATCAATTGCAATTCACCGAGACCCCATAGGATAGAGCAGAACTGCCCCATACAATTTCCAAAGTTGTAATCTTTATGGATGGAAATTTACATCTTTCCCCTGCCAAAGAGCTGGTGGATTCGAACCACCGATCTTGAGTTAGCAGCTGAGCACTGAACCACTGTGCCATCAGGGCCCCTCATAGCTTCAAAAGGCAGGTAATGTTTTTATTAGCTGATTTAAAACCCTAGGTGACAAGATAGTCAACTTTTATTACTCTAAATCATACTATTTCCTTAAGAACAATACCAGAGAGAGTAAACATTTGAACCCAGGACTATGATTTACCAGTTGCAATTTTTTTTAATTTTTCAAACCCCTTGGTATGACGTTCTTGACTGCTTCCTTCATCTATCTAGTATTTCACAAAGGAAAGGTTTGTTTGTACAAGACAAAATTAATTTTGCTCACAAATAAACATACATAGCAGAAAAGGAGATTTCCAATTGTGTAATTAGATCATAGGAAACTAAAAGATCTAATATTATTTCTTCTTAGCTTACAAAAAGACATTTTTAAATGTCTATATGACTAAGCTTTTCAGAAGTACTTCCAAACAATGTTTAATCACTTCTATCTTCTGCTGAAACCTGTAGAAATATACAAAACTGTACAAATGGAACATTGCTCTCAGTTCCCTGCCTAGGCTCAAAGGAGAACTTCAGAGACCTATCTCCTCATCAATTGCCTTGGGTAAGTTAATTAACTTTTACACCTTAGTTTCTACTATAAATTGAAATTATATTATAACTAACCCATTGTTATCCGCAAAAGTTACCTTAGAGATGTTTTTCTCTTCCTTTTTATTGTCATTTTATCATCAAAATCCTCTATTAGTAGAAGCTATTTTTAAAATACCATGTGATTTTTAAAAAACCTTATTTTTGACCTTGTGACATATAACATTACCATAATAATTTATTAAGAAGAAGCCTTCAAAAGTTCATCAAAAAACTGAATTCAAAGTTCATGATTGCACATTAAATATATCATATTTTATAAACAGATGAGTGGACTACTTAGAATACTACACTACATTTTCGAAGTAATTAATTTTATGGTAATGATATACATATTCCAGTTACTCTTCTTTATAAAAATTTATATTCTCATAGGTTAGATTCTTTCAAAGTATTAACAAGTTAGCTAATCTGTGTTTTTCTAGTTGTGGTTTATTATGTTTATTGAAAGAAAAAAACACCCTTTGAAACAGTCATGTTTTTGGCCAAAACACATACTACAAACTCCTTACTCCTGCCAACTAGAGGACAATCTGGGCAGAAATATCACCAATAAAGATGGGAAAATGAGGTTACGCTTTATTTCAAAAGTTCTTTGCTACTTTCTTCTATTATGAGAATATAATTTAAGAAAAGATCTGACATTGAGAAATGAATGCTAGAGGTGAATATTCCATATACCTTTCTTTCCAAACATTCGTCTTTTACGTATTTGAGTTAGTAACTGAAATGTGGTAGAACCCCAGCCCTCTTCCCGTGGCAGAAAATTCAGGGTTGGTACCACGTGAATGAATAATACATTGCAGTCAGTTGGTGAGGAAGAGGCTGCACTTTACATAGAGTTCGTTTCATTCTCATTCATTTTCACAATCACGCGTTCCCTCTTACTTTATAGAGCAAGGTATCAGCGTGCCTACTTTAAGCAGGAAGAAACTGGGACACTGAAAACCGGTTTTTGAAAAGTATACAATGCATGGCTGTTATTGGTTCTGGGCCCAGAAATCTGGCTGCAGAGTCCACACTTACATGCATTTATTAGCCTGTCAAAATAAAAGCTTTACTGATGTTAATGATAGTTATATAGCATCTTGTATCAATTCAAAAATCCTGTTTCTTACACAAATTTCAATGCCACAAATAAAATATTAATTTAAAATAGTGTTTCACCTCCACTTTCATGCAGCAGTGTATGCAAGCTTAACTTCTTACATCTTTTTACAGATTTTTAAAAATCATTTTATTAGGGGCTCATACAACTCGTATCACAATCCATACACACATCAATTGTGTAAAAGCACATTTGTACATTCATTGCCCTCATCATTCTCAAAACATTAGCTCTCCACTTAGGCCAGCTTTTTCCCCTCCCTCCCCGCTCTCCCCTCCTTTATGAACCCTCGATAATTTATAAATTATTAATTTGTCATATCTTACCCTGTCCGACGTCTCCCTTCACCCACTTTTC